>NC_059176.1:39558120-39858120 GCF_019923935.1 Bubalus bubalis
CAGAGGCCTGACTCAGGCTAGTTATTCTAGGGAGCAGGGGACGACCCCATGGGAAGGCCTGTCTCCTCCCTAGCCCCACTCAGAAACAAACACATACAAGAATAGTGGACCATAATTGCCAAACATCTTCCCACCAGCGTGAGCAAGGCAGATGGCGTTGCTCTGAGGGAAAGGCGTCAGATGGAGGAGTAGGAGCCCGGGGTTCTTTTGTGGGCTCTGCTGCCATGTGCTTCCTGACTTTGGGTAGGTCATCGGGCCTCAATTTTAGCATCTACATCGTGCACACATTAATACCTATTCCATCAGTCTCATGGGGTGCTGCAAGTGCTGGGGAAGCCATAAAAAATTCTGTGCATTTACACACAGTCAAGGCTGGAAGGGCTAACTCTCTCACCATACAGATGAGGAAATCGAGGCTCTGAGAGGAAAAGGGACGTGCCTAGAACACAGTCAAAACTGGGACTGACTGTGGATCGGCTTACTCTCAGCTAGAGGTTTTTTCTGGAACAGAGTTTGGAAATGGACCATTTCATTCTTTCAGCTCAGTTCCCAGATTGGCTCAGAGGTTCTCACCCCAGGGGACCAATGGTGGGAACTTCTCCCCGAGACACAGTGCAGGCCGGGAATGTCCGTATGTTCGCCCAGGGTGGGGTGGGATGCTGCAGCCTGGGGGCTGGTGGTCACATGCAGGGGACCAAAGGCAGCTGGATGTCTGGGCAGATCCTCAGTCTTGGGGTCTGGCATGGAGGACTATCTCAAGCTGCCCCTGCAGCTCTCTTAGAGTCCAGGCAGGGCTGACCTTGTGGGGTATCCACCCAGCAGATGAGGACAGGCCCTGGGGACACTACCATGGATGGCCTTCTCTGTCCTCACACCTCCCTGTGCGCCCTCAGCCACTGCCCAGGCCAGGCCTTGTCCTGATTCTTAGGGGCAGCCTCCATGGGTCTCCCAGTTCTCAAATCAATCTTCACTCAGCAGCTCACAGATTTGACTGTGACTTCCACTGCCTGAAACCCTTCTAATGTGGCCCCCAGCTTCAGAATCGAGTCCTCGCCCCAGCTTCAAGTGCCTTCGTGATCTGGGTCCCTCCACCCCACCTCCCCTCATTTGCCTGTATCTGCCCCACTTTTCACTTCTGTTTTACACTGCTCCCCCTTCTGTCTGCTTGACAAGACTCCTTTCTTACAATCCAAAACCCAGCTCACCTGTCCCCGGTTCTGAAATCTTCCCAGGCCCTTGCCTCTGGCACCCGGCAGCCCCCATCATACCACTCTCAGAGCATCACCATCCTGTATATTTATACCTCTGTGTTCTGCCTAGCCTAAGAGAAGCTCTGGTTGAGTGCCCAGCCCAGGGCAGAGTACAGAGCAGACTTTGGTGATGTCCAGTGAGTAGATAGGTCGGTGATTGAATAAGAGGACTTCTCTAGGTGGGTTCTTGGCTGATTCCACAAGTATGCATGTCCATAGAGCAGCTGTTCTGGGGGCTGTACACGTCCCTATCTTCCCGGGCCTTTGTCTGCTGTGCTCCTCAGGGCCGACAGCCAAGAGGCCCTGCAGATGGGGGTGGACAGGACAGAGGAGGAAAAGGCAGAGGGGGAGGCTGGAGCCCCTTGCATCTGGGGCCCGGTTCCAATCAATGCTGCTTCTCTGGAGTCCAGTGGGAAGCCCCAGGATCTGATGAGCTTATCAGGCTCCTAATCTGTGCCCCTCCCCTGGGGGTGGGGCAGGTGGTAATGGTGGTTAGGGGCTTTTGTCCTAGGCCTTTCATCATTCTCTGTGTCCTATTTTCCCCACGGTAGAGAGAAGCAAAAATATGATCCAAGAAGTGGGCAACACCTGTTTCACGAGGCGAGTGAGACCCTTGGGATGGAGTTCCTGCCTTCACCTGGGTTGGAGGCTCTACTGGGCCCAGGTGACCTCACACCTTGGCTGGGAAGGCCTTTACCCACCTCCTGCCCTTTCCCCCTCCTTGAAATGCGGCCATTATTGATGCCGCCTTTGCCTTGTCCCTAACAAAGCTCAGATACCTCTCTTCCTATTTGGCATGGATGCTTCAGAGGTGGGGAAAGTGGATCTTACAAGGGGAGGTGGGGGTTCCCTGAAAAGTCATTTGCGGGGGGGCATAAATGAAGAATAGTAGAGACTGGGCTGCTGGCCTTCAGGGAGGCTAGGCCCTGCAGTCATTAGAGCCATCTGCCCAGCCCACAAAGGGGGTATCAGACTCACTAACTCATGAATCATGGCCCATCCATCTTCTTTCTCTGCCTTGACACATCCATCGCTCTGACAGCTGACATGACTGTCCTGGAGGCATCACCCTCAGTGTGGGGATGGGGAGTGGGATTGTTGGGTGGGAGAATAAAATCTCTGCTTGGAAATTTGTTTTAACCGCTAGAAAACCGCAGAATGCTGTGGGGTCACCAAGAAGCCTGTTGGTGCACTTGTGCGGCAGACCCAGGTTTGATGTGGGCTGTATCGCTCCCTTGCCATGGGGCTAGGGCCAAGTCAGTTCCCTTCTCAAGGAACTTCAGCATCCTCCTCTATAAACTATGGAGTCCAACCCCTCCCTGGATGGGGTGTGTGTAAAGTTAAAGTAAGACAATGGATGGGGATACCGGTGCTGCCCACTTTTTACATGCCAGGATTGCTAACCTGGAAATGACAACCCTGTTTTGCTGTTCACATGCGCACTTTGAAAACCCTGACCTGACAGCTTCACATCCTGGGCATCAAGCCCGTATGCATAACTTATGAAGAGCCTTTGGAAATCTCATCTAGGCATTGCCAACTTTCTGGAGGACGATGGAAGAGATCAGTAAATGATGGGCTGTTTCACGTTGCCCAGCTGTCTGTGGTTCAGTCACCAAGATGGGGCTCTGTTGATCCTTGTGTAGATGTGGCTTTTGGCTGTCGAGCTGTTCTCTGAGTTGACTTGTGCTGGGCCTCTTCTCCCCAACCCACGCCAGCCCTTAGCACTGCTCACCAGAGACCCTCCAAGAGGCAAGTCCACTGCCAGGCATCAAGTGGTGTGGGTGGGTGCAGAAGGGCTCTTCAGCTCATGTGTGGAGACGTCCAGATTCCCAGGCTGTACTGGGCCTCAGGCACCTAGACCAGACCCTCTCCACCGTTTGTGCATTCTGCCTGCAATTCCTAGGCGTGCCCTCTCCCAGAAAGCCCAAGCTACTGAGCATCAGCGGCACAGCCTGTGAGATGCCCTGGCTCATCCACCTTTCCTCGATCAGCTGGTTCTGCCTTTGTGGGCTCTGGCCTCAGCCACAGCAGCAATGCAGACTTTTCAGCCAGAAGGTGTGACTGAACTGTGCCATCTCCTCCCCAAGATTCCTGTCCCCAGCACCCCCCCCAGTCTTTTCTGATGAAACACGTTTGAGTTTCTTCCTTACCCTGGGCTTCATTTTGGAGATACATTCTCCTTTGTCAATGTCCTTCTTTTTAAAAATATGTACACATATTTTAAAGATTAAAGTATTTTACAGAAAAATTAGAAAATAGAAAAAAATAATCCCTGTTTGTATTTTTACATTTCCTTCCAGTTTTCCCCTCAAATAGGAACTATATCTATTTTCTTACTTTTATAGCATAAGTAGTTTCCATGTTGCAGTATGGTGTTCACTTTACTTTTTTTAAATTTTCAAAAATAATGCAATGGGATGACTCAATATTATATAGTTTTCTATCCCAAGATACTCTATAAATTCAAGTCTAATCAAAATAGTAATAGGATTTTTTTTATATTTGGAAGGCTGGCTCTAAAATTTATGTGGAAGAATAAATATACAAAGATCACCAAAACAATTTTAGAAAGAAAAAGCAAAGAGGAGGAACTCATCTCACCAGACATACAATATTTTGGAAATCTTTAGTATTTTAAAATCTTGGGCGTTGGCATAGGCATAAACAGATCAGTAGGACAAAATTGAGAATCCAGAAAATTATCATCAATGTGTAGGTAGAAAAGCAGTAGATCAAAAAGTGACACTTCAAGGACTCGTCTGGCAATCCAGTAGTTAAGAATCCACCTTGCAATGCAGAGGATGTGGGTTCGATCCCTGGTCAGGGAACTAGGATCCCAGATGCCATGTGCTGCAACTACTGAGTTGGTCCACCACAAGGAAAGATCCCACATGGTGCATCAAAGATCCTGTGAGCCACAACAAAGACGACGCAGCCAAATAAATAAATTTTTTTTAAAGGTGGCACTTACATAATATTCAAATGTTCCAGAATTAAATGCCCTCCTCCTCTTCCTTTTTCCTCCCAATTTCAGAATATCCAGCGTGGAGAATTCCATCATGTGGATGTACACTAATTTACTTAACAAGCAGTCCCCTTCTATTAGACATTTAGAAAAATGTCTTTAACACCATGAAGAGCATTGCAATGAGCATCTGTGTCTCTGTAGGTTTTTCCCCTTCTGTTTTTGGATTACTTCCTTAGAAACTGTTCCAGGAGTGGGATTGCTGAGACAGAGGGTAGGGCCATGCCAGGGCTCTTGGCACATATGCCCAAAACACTTTCCTGAAGGGTTGGGCCTTAAGTCGTGTCCTTCCTTCCTTCATTCATTGAGCTCCTCTGCTGGTGTTGGGACTGGGGAACCAGGTCAGGCATAGAGTGTATGTAATTCAGTCAAAGGAGAGGCATGGAAATGATGATCTTTATCGACATACTGCTTAAAACCAGGCAGAATGTCAGCCCTTGGAACAGTGCACTTTGAGAGTCTAGAGGAAGATTCCCCAGGGCCAGTGCACTGAGACCAGCTGCCTTCCTGAGATGGGCACATGAAGTGAGCAGAAGGCTTCGGGCACCAGGTCAAGGAGTTAGGACTGTGCCCCAGGTCCATGGGAGACAGGTGAGCTGTAACAAGCTGACGGAGGCAGGCTGGAAGCAGCTCTCTTGGCTTCAGGTCCTTTGTTCCCATCTCTGCTGGGCTGCTGGCCCTGCCTCAACCTCTGAAACAAGGCAGCCTCCCACATCTAGAGGCCACCCCAGCCTCAGACTCAACTCTTAAAGGCCCAGAAATGAGCAAAAGCCACATTCTGCCCCCTGCAGCTCTTTGGAACCTGAACTTCAGGGTCACTGGGGGTGTGTTGAGCCGGCTCTGCACCAAATGGAACAGGGGTATCTATGGAAGTTCATCACAATAGTTCATGTCCTGGTTCTGCTGCTGATTCCTGAAGCCCCCTTGGGCAAGCCCGTGGCTTTCTCAGGCCTCAGTTTCCCCACCATATACTGAAGAGTGTGAATCAGCTGGTCTGAGGATTTTGTCAGCCTGGACTTAACTCAATGCAAATGGAACCCAGTTCTATCAAGAGTCAGCTGGAATGGGAGAAGCTCTGGCACAGGCCCAGCAGAAATGCCTCCAGTCAACTTGTGTGTCTTTTCTGGTGTGCTTCTTCAGTATTGCCTCCTTCCAGCTATCTCTGTTCAAGCTTCTTTCATCTGGTTCTGTCTGCAGAGGTGAGTGCAGGCCACTTTCCTCTAGTATCCAGCCCAGGGTCTGTCTCAGACCCCTGATGTTCCCCCAGGCAGCAGAAGCCTAGCGACAGGCCTCATTCATCTTCGCCACCACCTCCAAGACAAAGGCCTAATGTGTGTGCAGATGGGCCTGCCCTCCATCATCCCTTACAACCAATGGCCGATAATGGGCCTCCAACGAGTCCCCTGTGGCCACCAGCTGACCAAGGGGTGGCCGGGCAATGGCGCATGCAAATACAGGGACCAGAAGACAAAGCAAGCCTCTTGGGGGAGGGCATAGAGCTGGAGGCATGATCGTGGCCCCATGGCGAATCACATAACTCATTTCTGACACAGATACGTTATGCCTCTCAAAGACCACTTGCCCCTGGACACTGAGCTGCCAAATTAAGTGACAGGGGGTCTGCTGAGGCAGCCACTACAGAGCAGGAACCCCCACGCCCAGAGGCCTGGCCCCAGGAGCCATCACTTTCTGTGAGGACAGAACCATCCCCTGCCAGGCCTTCTGGGCTGATGAAGACCTTGGCCACCGCAGAGTGCCTGTGTTTGTGTGATTAAGAAAATGGGGTCTCAGGGAGAGCCACGATGTGCTCCAAGCACATGGCTGGTTGGGGGCAGAGCTGAGGCCAGAGCCCAGGTCTCCTAACTGCCCTCCCAAACCCTTCCCCTCACTCTGTGGACAAGTCCCAGGGGAGGCCTTGAAGGGCTCTGATGCACAGTGGGGCCTCCCATCCTCTGAAGGGCAAGGCCAGTGACTCCAGCCCATCCTCCCACAGAGCCAGCGCACAGCCTGGACCTTCCCTGGAGCCCAGGGCCTGGTCCCCCACCTTGGCAAAACCCCTGAAAGCCAGGCCCTTCTTAAAAGCAGATACAGAGCAGATGTGGAGGGTGGGACGGGATGGAGGAGGCGCCAGCAGTCCTGAAGTCATAGCTGGCCCCTCAGTGAAGCCAAAAAGGGCTTTGGGTAGAGTGGGCTTCAAGGGCTCAGCTTTGCCACTGGCCCGTCTCAGATTCTCCGTCAGACCTGCCCTCTCTTTAGACCTCAGTGTGCCTTTCAGCAAAATGAAAGATGACACAAAATGAAAGATGACTCAATTCCTAACGGCTCCTACGTATGGAGCACTTGCTGGGAACCGAGCCCCGTGCTAAGTGTGGCATACTCATCGCATTAGCTGACTCTTCATAACAACCCCAAGAAGTTCTCGTCTCTTACAGATGAGAAAACTGAGACATAAATAGCTGAAGGCACTCCTCTCAGTAGTGGCCAAATCCAGGTTAGAACCCAGCCTGACAACGAAGTGGGTTTCAGGACATCAGTCTGCCTATGGCACTCCTCTGGCTTGGGGACAAAGAGAGAGCGGGGCCGGGAAACAGGGAGGGACAGACTTCCAGAGGCCCAGCTCCCGCCAGGAGGGCAAGAAGCATGGTTCTAGAGTGGGGAGGCCCTGGGCCCCTGGGGAGAGGCGCAGGGTAGAGAGGACAGTGTGGCTTCACCATTCTGAACTGCCCAGCCCACATCTCAGCAGGACTTGCTGAAAGCCCTCCATTCTCCTCATGAACCTCGGCCTCAGCCCCCTTCCCACAATAGGGAAACCTAGGCAGCATATTGAAAAACAGAGACATCACTTTGCCAACAAAGGTCCATATAGTCAAAGCTATGGTTTTTCTAGTAGTCATGTATGGATGTGAGAGGTGCACCATAAAGAAAGCTCAGCACCAAAGAATTGATACTTTCAAATTGTGCTGGAGAAGGCTCTTGAGAGTCCCTTGAACTACAAGGAGATCAAAGAAATCAATTCTAAAGGAGATCAACCCTGAATATTCATTGGAAGGACTGATGCTGAAGCTGGAGCTCCAATACTTGGGCCACTTGATGCAAAAAGTCGACTTGTTGGGAAAGACCCTGGTGCTGGGAAAGATTGAAGACAGGAGGAAAAAAGGGTGACAGAGGATGAGATGGTTGGATGGCATCACTGATTCAACGGACGTGAGTTTGAGCAGACTCCAGGAGATGGTGAAGGACAGGGAAGCCTGGTGTGTTGCAATCCATAGGGTCGTAGAGTCGGACTTGACTTAGTGACTGAACAACAACAGGGTTAGCCACATCCTGGTAGCCTCAGCCTGGTTGTCATGGAGATTTCAACAGCCCCAAACCCTTAGCCTTGCTTCCCCCACTCTGTCTTTCTGGTTCCATGTTCTGAGGCTATGTCAGGGAGTGAGGTCACCTCGTGGGGCACAGCCTCCAGCACCCAGACACCCCACTGGTCCCTCATCTGAGCACATCTAATCCTATTACTGCCCTCCCTCCACCTTCCCGTCACAGTGGCTTTGTCTCCACTCCTGGACCTGAACAAAAAGAGCCCCTGAAGGGGCCTCAGAGAAGGATTCCTGCATGGCTTGAACAGGGCATTGATGACCAGCTGGACTTGGAGACTGTGAGAGGAGAAGCCACAGTGAGGGGAGAGGAGTCTGCATGTAGGAAAAGCAACCACTGAGGCCAAAGAGGCAGGGCCACACCCCAGACTGAGGGTCCCACACACAATAGGTGAGGACTTTAAGTGGACCTTACAGCTCTGCATAGCAGAAGTCCCCAAGATTTGGGGGCTATGAGTATGGGGTTGCCCAGGGGGAGATCCTGGTGTGGATTCAGTGGATTTGGGGGGATGGAGCAGTGCTGGGCTGAGAGTTTGTCCTGAGCCTAAGCTCCCTTCAGCCTTTTGCAGCCCTGCCGTCAGCAGCTCAGTAACAGGAGCAAATCCAAAGTGACTACAGAGGAGGAGACCGTACCTACAGGGCAGGGAGAGCCCCGAGGCTACACTGTGGTTGTCCTGGGCTCTGCTCTGCCAGTCCCGCATCAGGCTGTTAGGCTACACCTTGTACATCTTCCCCAGAACAAGAGGCTCAGCCCTAGGAGGCAGTCCCTGCCCTGTGGAATGGTGTGCTTGTGACAAAGAACCTTCTGGCTGGGAGTTCAGACACCCCTCTGTGGCCCCACCTTGAGGTCAGAGCCTGCATTCACTCCTCTGACCAGCACTGCCTGGCAGAAGTCTGTGGAGGAGGCTTAGGCACCTCCACTCCCACTCCAAACCCCCAGGTCTCTGCAGGTCAAAGATGCTATTATCTTGTTTTTGTTTTTCAATTTTTACAATGTTGTGTTGGTTTCTGCCATACAACAATGTGAATCAGCTACAGCCAGACATATATCCTCTCCCTCCCTAGCCTCCCCCTCCCCCATCCCAGTCCTCCAGGTCATCGCAGCGCGCCAGACTGGGTTCCCTGTGCTACACAGCAACTTCTCACCAGCCATCCATCTTATATCTGATAGTGCAGATAAAATGAGGCCACTTTCTCCACTTGTCCCACTCTCTCCCTCCCCGACCAGGGCCACAAGTCCATTCTCCACATCTGCATCTCCATTCCTTCCTCACAACGCTATTGTCTTATGGCTAGCTGTTCCAGGGAGTATAACCTCCTCCCCGCACCTGAATACTGCCTCTCCTCCAGGAAACCTTGGCAGGGCAGAATCTTCAGTCTCATGACTGAGTGCCCACAGCTGGTATCTACTGCCTGGCACCCCCTACCCCAGCCTCATTCTCCCCGGTTCTGGAATTGAGGTCTACGGAGGACCTGGTCAGTTCCTCTTCATCAAGGCTTTTGTTCAGAGAAGAACTCAGCTCTGCATGCACAGGACACCTCAGTAGCAACGACCCACCCCTCTCCCCACCAACATAATGAGTTTTCATCGTTTCATCAACACTCCTACCCACCCAGCACAGGCTCCTCACTGATCTCCCCTGGCTCCAGACCTTCCTCTTATTCCCCCTTCCCCAGGGCTGAGCAAGGCTCCTCAGAGATTCCCTGGTTCCATGGGCCTTCTTACTCCTCCAAAAGTCATCTGAATGCAGGGGAATGAGAACTTCACTAGGACACGGAGTCACCCCCACTTTGTCAAATGGTGGATTATCCTCAGCCATGGGCCCTTGGAAATTCAGCCTGGATTCCCCCTCAGAGCAGAGCCTGAGGCCAAGACTGCCAAACTGGGAGCTTATTAGAAAAGCGATCCCAAGAGCAGGATGGAGAGACAGGGGTGAAACAGGGTAGAAGGGAAGGCCAAACCAAAGAGGCATTACTGGGCTGGCCCCCAGAGCCTGCGGCTGGCGTTTGACCCGGTGGGGCCTTTGAAGGGTCATGCGACAGGTGACTCAGAACTGGGGAGCACTTACCCAGTGGCTTCCCCCTACATTGGTCAGGGCCACCCCACCAGCCGTGATTCCCCCACCCTTCCTGGCGAACGTGGAGCAGCTCCCCAGGCAGGAAGGTGGAGAGTCACGGAGAGGGGAGATGCCATCAGCTTCCACTTGGGCTGAGCTGACTGAAACCTGTGCTGAGCAGGGCCTGGGGGCGTGGCTGGACTGAGAGGCGAGGCTGAGGGATACTCAGGGCTGAGCGGAAAGTACCCCTCATGTGCAACACAGGGAGCTCACAGCCGACATGGCCAACCAGCCGGCAGGACACCTCGATTCAGAACAGCCGAGGTGGATCTGAAGGTCAAGTCTGGAAGGTGCCTCAGAGCCAATGGGCTCCCTGGACAGACAGATGAGGAAATTAAGGCCCAGAGAGGGCTCTGGCAGAGGCCAGCCAGAGACCTTCCCTTCTAGATCCTCTAGTGGCTAAAGGAGACAATTTGGGTGAAATGCCAGCTTCACGCGTGGCATACAATAAGTGCTAGGAAATAGGAATTTTATCAATAACAAGGGCAAGAATGATAACAGTTCCCAATGTGAAGTTCCCTGTCCTGGCTGCCACACTGCACAGCTTCCTGGGGCATCTTTGATATAACTGCCCAGCAGGTTCTCTATGTGCTTTCTTTCTTCTGCTCTTAACTCTGGTGCAGTGGCAGACAGGGAAAATGTTGATACTTTCAGCTGAACGGAGCATCCCAGGAATGCACTTGAAATTCCTGTCTGGTGTGCGGCTTGGACCTCAGCTCCCTCCCTGAGTCAGGGCTGTGGGAGGTGGAGAGCTTTGTGTCGAGGCTGTTTTAAAGCTCCCTTTGTTGTTGTTTTTTTTTTGTTTGTTTGTTTTGTTTTGTTTTGTTTTATTCCCTTTGTCCTTCAGAAGTGCATTCAATACAGAATACCTGGTGCTTTCCCAAGCTTTCCAGCTTGGTGCTGGCACCTGTTTGTCCTGGCAAGAGATTCTGGGCTTAAGCTGTGGGGGGGAAGAGATCCCCCAGTTCCCCTGGCAGTGAGTTCTCTTCCCAGGGCTCGGTTTGCCCCCTTGCCTCCCAAGTCCAGGCCCCTCTGCTCAGCATTTCCTTCCAATCCTGCCTTCCACACTCTGCTATTAATCCTTACTCCCCCTAACTTTGCAAGTAAACATTCCTAAATTTCACAGTCCCTTACTCGGACACTGCTTTTCCCAGAGCAGCCTCTGGAGAGGACACTGCAGGGTATGGACACCCCGGTCATACCCTGGATCAAAAATCACCAGTGGTGTGCTGGAGCCTCACATATCAGCTTACCAGAGCAGATTCTGTGCACTGATCAGTGACATCATGTCAGTAACTTGAAATCACCCACGGGAGCTATATTTACACCACAGTAATTGGCCTATGTTATGAACCAGGTTTTGATGCTTTCTCTGAAGAGCCTGTTGTTAAACATTCACCAGCGCATGGCTGGAACCCCTGCTCCTCCTCCTCCTCCTGCTCCTCTGAGACTCTCATCATCCAGGTAGACCCCCCACCCTCTACCTTCCTCATCACCCTCACCTACCAACCTGTCCTGTCTCATTCTCTGCAAACTGTGGGACTGGCTTACAGCTTCCTACCCAATTCCCACCACATTATTGGACACAGAGCCTCCTCTTAACAGCCCACCATCCTGGCTTCCCTGGCTCATCCTCTGACACTCTCCGTTTCTTCAGCAGCCTGTTTCTGCAGCCTGACTTTGCTGCTTCCTGTGTCACTTGGTAAGTGCCCAGCTACAGCAGAATTCTAGATCCTACTGGGCTTGCCCAGCCCCTGTCTCTCCCTCAGCACAGCTGCACTCCCCCAGGAGTGTGACCCAGCCCTCTAGTCTACAGCGAGTTCGCCCCTGGCTCCTGCCCATTCTTGAGTGGTGTGGGCACTGCAGGGACTCTGGCCCTCAGGGTCAGAGATACCACCTGCCCAGGGCCTCAGGGAAACTGGGTTCCCATTCCCATTTTTCCGTGGCTTTACTAGGTGTTCTGTATTAACCTTGTTCTCTGTGCCAACTTTTCTATAAAATTGTGTGCTGTGTGCTCAGTCATATCCGACTCTTGGTGACCCCACAGCCCACTAGGCTCCTCTTTCCAGGGGATTTCCCAGGCAAGCATACTGGAGTGGGTTTCCATTTCCTTCTCCAGGAGATCTTCCCAACCCAGGGATCAAACCTGTGTCTCTTGTATCTCCTGCATTGCCAGGCGGATTCTTCACCACTAGAGCCAGTTGGGAAGCCCTCTTCTATAAAATGGGGACTTGTCATTCCTAGACTTCTGAGGTAGGGAGAAGCAGACAGGCTATGGCTTTTCTGATTCAAAGGCTGATTCCTTTGAGGATAGTCTAGAAGCCTGGCGAGAATCACTGGGAGCAGCAGCATTTCCATCGGATGCCTTTGTGTGTTCCCAGCCTAACCCCATACAAGCCAAGCTGGTGGACATTGGCACAATAGCCCTGGGCAGGAGGTGACAGTCAACCCCTGGCCAGCAGCTGGTGAATCGAATAGAATAGAACCATGCTGGTCGGTGCTTGTGTGCAAGGCCAATCAGTTCCCCAGGCTGTTCCGCAGGCTGCAGCCCTTAGGTCAGGTGTGTGCGGAGGGTGAATTGAATAGAATAGAACCGGTGCTTGGGTGCAAGGCCAATCAGTTCCCCAGGCTGATCCACAGGCTGCAGCCCTTAGGTCAGGTGTGTGCGGAGGGTGAGGGCCTCAGCTGCACCTCCCCAGGCTCTTTCCCTGCTTCTACCATCTGCTCGCACTTCCTTGGGGGATCTTCCTAGACTACGCCTACAGGGATTACCAAGGGGAATCCCATAGCTTGGTCTCCAAGGCCCCTGAAGAAAATGGGGTTTCTATCCTCCTCCCTCCAGGCTTTGTGAGAACCACTACCCTGTTCCAAGGAGCATAACAATAATCCTTGGTAGCCGGCTTCCTCCTCCATCTTCTCATTTGCTTGAGATCAGTGGTTTGCACATGTTCACCTGTATCATTGTCACCCTGGAGGGCTTCTTAACACAGACTGCTGGGGCCAGCCTCAGGTCTGTGATGGGGCCTGAGAATTTTGTATTTTGAAAATTTTCCAGGTGATGCTGATGCTACTGATTTGGGAACCACATTTCGAAAACCATTAGCGGTTTAGGACATGGTATTATGACCTCCACTTTCAAGGTAAGGAATTTGAGGCCTGAGACGCCCTTGCTTGGGGTCCCATAGCAGGGACTGAGCAGTAGGCAGTTTCTGCCTCTGGGGTCTGGAGGAGCCCAGGACAGCCCATTTCAGCTACTCCATCCCTTTCTGCTTGCATGGGCCGAGTGACCAAGGGCAGGCAGTGACTGCCACCCTCTGGTCAACAGCAGTAAAGCCCCAAGCTGGTGGCTCCACGCTTCTGGACTGAGTTTTGGGTGGAGACTGCCTAGACTGGGTGGGGACTACCCAGGGACCCAGGCTGCTCTGTAGGAAGCCATTTTCCAGGAAGTTTCCTGACTCAGCCTCCCCAGACCAGCTGGAGAAGGAGCAGTGGGATCCCTGTGGGTTTGGATATGAACCCAAACTCCTGCGTCTGGCCCAGTAAGAGTTCTGTCCCCACCCCTCTCAGCCACCCCTGTCCTTCCTGTGACTTTCTATTCCCTACCTTTCCCTCTCCTAAAAACTACGGAATTGGGAATCAAAAGATATAGCCATCTCCCAATTCAGCCTGGGCCTCAACCCAACTCTGCAATTTGCTGACTGACACTGGAGAAGTCACTTTCCCTTTCTTAGGGTCAGTTTCCTTCTCTGTGTAAAACAGCATTAATCCCTCTGCAGCATGATCACAAGTATTCTGCGCAGTTGTGTTTCTCAGTGCATGGCTCCAGTTTATACGTTCACCACTGCATCTCTCCAGATGTTTAAAACCAAAACAAAAATTTGGAGATGTTAGGATCTGGGATTCGTGTTTACCAGAAAGTGAGCAAGACCATCTACTGGGATATGGAAAGAAAATGTTAGACCTCCTGATTATATTTATTTTTATTTCATCTTTTAAAAAAGAATTCGTTCATGTATTTATTTGTGGCTGTGCTGAGTCTTCACTGATGTGTGGGCTTTCTCTAGCTGCGGCGAGCAGAGGCCATTCTCTAGTTGTGATGCGTGGGCTTCTCATTGAGGTGGCTTCTTTTACTGCAGAGCATGGGCTCCAGGGCACACGGGTTTCGGGAGCTGTGGCACACAGGCTTAGTTGCTCCACAGCATATGGGATCTTCCTGGACCAGGGATCAAACCAGTGTCCCCTGGATTGCAAGGCAGATTCTTAACTGCTGGACCACCAGACCACCAAGGCCATATTTCATCTTTTTAAAATTCTGTTTCTGTATTTGTTCTATAAGATACACAAATCTATTAGCAGAGTAGTACGTACACATCATTTATAAATAATAGTCACATATGGAGTTGCTCAGAGGAATTGCCAGGGCCCTCTGTCCATGGGATTCTCCAGGGAAGAATACTGGAGTGGGTTGCCATTTCCTTCTCCATATGGTGGTGCACAATAAGCATTTCTTAATGAGGGTATGTGAGATCACTGCTTTAGAAGATGAAGTGTCCTCATAATTTTCTAGAAGTTTCCTTGTGAGGAAATGCACAGAGTAGATCCTTTCTGGATGATGTCTAAGGGTTCCCCTGTCTATTAGCTTCAGACATGCAAATATGTTTAGGTGTCCAGGGAGCCAGTGAGGGAAGAAGACCTTGAGACTTTTGAGACTTTCCTAAAGGTGATTTGTGGCTGTGCTGTATGTTTACAACTTCCCAGAAAATAATTGTAAGAGTAATAATAGCAAACATTTATTATTTACTATGTGAGAGGCACTATTCTAAGCACATTATATGTATTAACTCTTTTAATCCTCATATCAACCTAAAAGGAAGGTACCATGATTATCTCCAATTTAGAGATAAGGGAATTATCTTATTAACCCAGAGATGTTATTTACCATAACCTCTTATGTATATTATTTACCCAGAGTTGCAGAGTGGAGCATCCAAGATTGAACCCAGGCATTCTGGCCCTAGAGCCCAAGCTGTTTAACCTTTATATACCCAATCTGAAAACGAGAGGGGCCTGGGGGCCTGTCGGTGGGGGCAAGGAGGACAGAAGGAAGGCAAGCTGATCCGAGAGTGGGAGAGTCTTTGGGGGTGGAGTGAGGGGTCTGGCCGTAAGAGAAAGGCACCATGTGACCAGACTGGAGGTTGGGCAGGAGAAGGGAGGACAGCGAGGAGGAGAGTGAGGGGTCAGCTGTGGGGACCAGTGGGGGGAGGCTAGGATGAACCCCACACAGCCTGACGTGGGGTTCCTGACATCAGGCTTTGCCAGATGGGGTTCAGGGAAGGACCACAGGAAGCCCACTTGGAGTTCCTTGAGAGCCCTCACAGGACAGACACAGCCCATAGATGCCCCCCTCCCTCTACCTGTGCTGAGCGCAAGCAAGACTTACACCCGTACCCTACTCCACACCCACTGACTCGGGTGTTTCCTAGGAAGTTGACAAAGTCTTCCTGGAACTGGAGCAGAGGCAGCTCTTCCTCTCAAGGAAGTGGTGAGCTCCCTGTGCTTGGAGGTGTGCAACCAGAGGCCTGTTGACTCCATAATGGGGTTGTGTAGAGGGAGAGAGGTGTAGGGTAGACCTGCAAGGCTCCTTTCCCTTTTAAAATGCGCAGACCTGTGACTCTGAGTGAAGGGAAGAGGGGAGGAGTCGAGCGGGAAGTCACAGTGGGAACGGTGGCTTTGTAGCACTTTACTTACCTCAGCCTCAGCCTCTGGCTGGGTCTGGGGCTGGCTGGAAAGGCAGCAAGCCACTCTCCGGGAACAGCTCTTTCTCTGCAGGGTTGCTGCCTCTCAGGGTGGCCCCCTTATGCTCTGCAGAGTTTTTCAGGGCAGGCTGTATATCTGACTTATTTCACAGTTAGCTTGGATTTTCACTTGATTTTTTTCTAAAATCCTTTCCATCCCTCCTGATCCACAAGATCACAACTTATAGATATTTAAATGGCAGGCAATCGCATTAGCAGTTCTCTCCCGATTTGCTCTGCTACTGGCCTTTGAAGGAGCTGTGATTTTTGGTAGAAAATAATTATATATTTTCTTTAACCTTTAACTAGACTTAATATTGGAGAAGGCAATGGCACCCCACTCCAGTACTCTTGTCTGGAAAATCCCATGGACGGAGGAGCCTGGAAGGCTGCAGTCCATGGGGTCGCTGAGGGTCGGACACGACTGAGCGACTTCACTTTCACTTCTCACTTTCATGCATTGGAGAAAGAAATGGCAACCCACTCCAGTGTTCTTGCCTGGAGAATCCCAGGGACGGTGGAGCCTGGTGGGCTGCCGTCTATGGGGTCGCACAGAGTCGGACATGACTGAAGTGACTTAGCAGCAGCAGACTTAATATTTCCATTCATTATAAATGTAGGTAATAAGTGCCCAGAAGTATTAGTAGTACCTGTGGCTTTGTTATCAATACAAATCACAGATATTCTCCTATCACATTATAGCTGTTGCAGATCATTTGAAATATTTTTTATGTATATCGTCACTTTGAAATTTAGAAGTTATTAGACCTGCTGCATTCATAAAGAAGCACATATACTACTATTTCACAAATATTTTGGTAATTATTTTGACATAATTGGTTTCCTCTGTAATCTGTGTTTTGTTTTGATGCATTTAAAAACATCATGCTAAGACTTCATGAGATGCCAAAGATGTTTATGTCACAACAAAGGCCAGCTAACCTATTTGCAGGGCAGGACTAGAGATACAGACATAGAGTACAGACTTGTGGACCCAGTAGGGGAAGGAGAGGGTGGAATGAATTGAAAGGGCAGCGTTGAAACATATATATTACCATATGTAAAATAGATAGCTAGTGGGAAGTTGCTATATAACAGGGAGCTCAACCCAGTGCTCTGTGATAACTTAAGAGGGGTGGGGTGGAAGGTTCAGGAGGAATGGATATATGTATACTTATGGCATCACCGACTCAATGGACATGAGTTTGAGTAAACTCCGGGAATTGGTAATGAACAGGGAGGCATGGGGTGCTGCAGTCCATGGGGTCGCAAAGAGTTGGACACAACTGAGGGACTGAACTGAACTGATGGCTGATTCACTGTAGAGTTTCTCCATCTTTGGCTGCAAAGAAAATAATCAATCTGATTTCAGTATTGACCATCTGGCGATGTCCATGTATAGAGTTGTCTCTTGGGTTGTTGGAAAAAGGGTTTTGCTATGACCAGCATGTTCTCTTGACAGAACTCTGTTAGCCTTTGCCCTGCTTCATTTTGTACTCCAAGGCCAAACTTGCCTGCTTTTCTGGGTATCTCTTGATTTACTACTTTTGCATTCTAATCCTTTTTGATGAAAAGGACATCTTTTTCTGATGTTAGTTCTAGAAGGTGTTTTAGGTCTTCATAGAACTGGTCAACTTCAGCTTCTTTGGCTTCAGTGGTTGGGCATAGACTTGGATTACTGTGATGTTGAGTGGTTAGCCTTGGAAACACACCAAGATCATTCTGTCATTTTGGGGACTGCACCCAAGTACTGCACTTTGGACTCTTTTGTTGACGATGAAGTTTACTCCATTTTTCCTAAGGGATTCTTGTCCACAATAGTAGATATAATGGTCATCTGAATTAAATTCGCCTGTTCCCGTCCATTTTAGTTAACTGATTGCTAAGACGTTGATGTTCACTCTTGCCAGCTCCTGCATGACCACATCCAATTTGCCTAGATTCAGGGACCCAACATTCCAGGTTCTATGCAATATTGTTCTTTACAGCATCAGACTTTACTTTCACCACCAGAAACATCCACAACTGAGCATTTTTTCTGCTTTGGCCCAGCCACTTCATTCTTTCTGGAGCTATTTGTAATTGCCCTCTGCTCTTTCCCAGTAGCATATAGGGCACCTTCCAACCGGGTATGAGGGCGGGGCGCTCATATCTTTTTGGCATTTCATACTGTCCATGGGGTTCTTCAGGAAAGAATATTGGAGTGGATTGCCATTTCCTTCTCCAGTGGACCATATTTTGTCAGAACTCTTCACTATGACCCATCCTTCTTGGGTAGTCCTGCATGGCATGGTTCATAGTGTCATTGAGTTACACAAGACTCTTTGCCACAATAGAAACTGAAGAGATTAAGAAGAGCTGGCAAGTATACACAGAACAACTACACAAGAAAGGTCTTAAAAACCTAAATAACCACGATGGTGTGGTCACTCACCTGGAGCCAGACATCCTGGAATGCGAAGTTAAGCAGGGCTTAGGAAGCATCACTACAAACAAAGCTAGCGGAGGTGATGAAATTCCAGCTGAACTATTTAAAGTCCTAAAATATTGTGCTGTTCAAGTGCTGCACTCATTGTGTCAGCAAAATTTGAAAACTCAGTGGTGGCCACAGGACTGGGAAATGTTTTCATTCCAATCTCAAAGAAGAGCAATGCCAAGGAATGTTCAAACTACTGCACAATCGTGCTCATGTCACATACTAGCAAGGTTATCTTCAAAATCTTTCAAGCTAAGCTTTAACAACCAAGAATTTCCAGATGTACAAGCTGGGTTTAGAAAGGATAGAGGAACCAGAGATCGAATTACCAACATTTGTTGGATCATAGAGAAAACAAGAGAATTCCAGAAAGACATCTGCTTCATTGACTACACTAAAGCCTTTGACTGTGTGGATCACAACAAACTGTGGAAAATTCTTAAAGAGATAGGAGTAACAGACCATCTTACCTGTCTCTTGAGAAACCTGTATGGGAGTCAAGAAGCAATAGTTAGAACCAGACATGGAATAACTGATTGGTCTCAAATTGGGAAAGGAGTACGATAAGGTTGTATATTGTCACTCTGCTTATTTAACTTATATGCAGAGTCAGTCAGTTCAGTCGTATGGACTGCAGCATGCCAGGCTTCCCTGGTGAAATACTGAGCTGAGTGAATCACAAGCTGGAATCAAGATTGCTGGGAGAAATATCAACAGCTTATGATATGCAGATGATATTCAACAGATATGCAGATGATACCACTCTAATGGTAGAAAGTGAAAAGGAACTAAAGAACGTCTTGATGAGGGTAAAAGAGGACAGTGAAAAAGCTGGCTTGAAACTCAACATTCAAAAAACTAAGATCATGGCATCTGGCCTCATCAGTTCATGGCAAATAGAAGGGGAAAAAGTGGAAGCAGTGACAGATTTTCTTGGGCTTCAAAATCAATGTGGATGGTGACTGCAGCCATGAAATTAAAAGATGCTTGCTCCTTGGAAGGAGAGCTATGACAAACCTAGACACAGTATTAAAAAGCAGAGCCACTTTGCCACAAAGGTCCGTATAGTCCAAGCTATGGTTTTTCAAGTAGTCATGTATGGATGTAAGAGTTAGACCATAAAGAAAGCTGAGTACCAAAGAACTGATGCTTTCAAATTGTGCTGGAGAAGACTCTTGAGAGTCCGTTAGACTGCAAAGAGATCAAACAAGTTGATCTTAGAGAAAATCAATCCTGAATATTCACTGGAAGGTCTGATGCTGAAGCTGAAGCTTGAATACTTTGGCCACTTGATGTAAAGAACTGACTCATTGGGAAAGACCCTGATGCTGGGAAAGATTGAAGGTAAAAGGAGAAGGGGGCAGCAGAAGATGAGATGGTTAGATAACATCACCGACTCAATGGACATGATTTGAGCAAACTCCAGAGATAGTGGAGAACAGAAGAGCCTGGCATGACGGTCCATGGAGTCGTAAAGAGTCAGACACGACTTAACAACTGAACAACAACAAGTGGCTGATCCATGTTGTTGTGTGGCAGAAGGCAGCACAACATCATAAAACAATTATCGTCCAATTAAAAATAAAGTTTAAAAAGGCCAGCTATCCTTGCTTCACAGTCCAGATGTTTTTGTTGTGGGTTGCCATTTCCTTCTCCAGGGCATCTTCCCAACCCAGGGATTGAACCCTCACCTCCTGCCTTGCAGGTGGATTCGTTACCACTGAGCCACCCAGGAAGCCCCACAGTCCTGATACTAAGGCCAACGACGTCATGCGCCTCAGGCTGTAGCAGTGTTCTATGGGCAAAAGGAGGTGCACAATACATCCTTTTTGAATGAATAATAGAGTTTCTATCACAACTATAGAATTATAGAGTTGGAAAGTCTTTAGAGAGCAATGAATTTCAAACTTCATGGTCATAGCTCACAGCAGGAAAAACATTTTCCTTTGTGATCCATTACCTGTCTATGTGAAACAAGTTTCTTTATAAAGCATGACATATCTTTAAATGCATGATACGCTCCTATATCTCCTATTTTTCTCAATCTATTGTATTTCTTTTTGAGAGATGGTAATTAAAATTTTATTCAGAACAACTATAATGGCTGACAAAAATTAAATTAATCCCAAAACTATTTGCTTCAATTGGAAATTAATAGTAGTGGATTTGGAAGCAGGCACAAAAAGGTGAAAGCCTTGGTATTCTGACAACAGATAAAAGGCATGAAAGTGATCAGTGTGCTCTCAGAATAATCTAGAGGTGGACTATTTACAGTTAATGCAGAGAAAAAAGAAAAAAAAAACACATAAGCCCAAATCACACAAATTAAAATTCACTTAATTACATAGTTGTAAGCACTTTTCTGGACAAAATTTCACCATTCTTAAAGTAGGAGTGTTCAAAAAGATTTCTTTATATAAGCTAAAGTAAAGATGACCCAATTGCCCTGGTTAAGGAGAAGCCATATAATAACCAGTCCATTTTCAAAACCCAGAGAAACCCAGAAACTCTGCCAATAAAATTAAAGGGACAAAAACTAAGATTGGCCAAAACTGGCAACCAGTTTTACAGGAAGACAGCAGATCACCCCTCATTTCACTGTTAAAAGCCACTGCATTGGGGACTCGTGTTAGGTCCTTTCCACACTCTAGTAACCTGGATCCTGGCCATTGCAGTGTCAATTTCTGTTTGTTGGGTTCTGTGGAATTTCCCTGAATGCTGTGGTCCAGTCAGCAGTTAGGTCATTATGGTGGGAATTGCCTCCAGTTTGAAGACACGCTTCCTGGCCTGAGGGTATAATTTGTACACTCTTCTTTAGCTTCAGGGATAAATGTACTCTGGTCAAGTATATCCAGAATGGTTACAGGAATAATGTGACTTTTAACAGAGGCCATGTAAGAGTTTTGACAATTCAAGGTTAACAACTGAAGCATGCTCATTTTGACCCAAATTTTCTAAACCTGTGACATGTAGGGGATCCACTGGGGCTGGATGAAGTTTCCATTGACAGACCTGTCACTGAAGGAATTACTGAGGACCAGAGAACAGGCACTGGGAGACTTGTGAGTGTATTTAGCAAATTTCTGGGCCATAAAATCTCCTCATAAGGCCCTCAAAGATTTTATCTAGTTGTATGGACAAGAGTTGTATGGTCTAACAGTTTTCTGAAATCATCATAGAACTCAAGATGTTTTAATAAACTAGATCCTGGGAAATTAACTTTCGAGGGTGGGCGGGGTAGGGTAAGGGTACATGGATATTTCAAGGGTTTACATTCACTGTGACCATACTTTACCATCATCCCCTTCTTCTAGACTCTTTTTGGACTTCTAAACCAGTTTTAATCAGGAGAGACTGTGATCTCTCTCTCATGATAAGCTGAAAGAAAGCTTAACCCTTCAGGGAGCGCCCCCCCCCCCCCCCGCCCCCACCACCCAGAATTTCCACTCCCTACTGCCCAGAGAGATTGAGACAGTGACCAGCAGCCAGGAGGGAGGGGCCGGGCAGCTTTTCAAGGATGGGATGCAGTGCCTTCACCCTTCCATCTCCTTTTAAAATGCTGGTCATGAGCTTCTAAACTGATATGCATCACAGTAACCTAACCGGTTGTGTCCAAAATCACCACGGGCGCTGACTGCAGCCATGAAATTAAAAGATTCTTGCTCCTTGGAAGAAAAGCTGTGATAAAATTAGACAGCCTATTAAAAAGCAAAGACATTACTTTACTGACAAAGGTCCGTCTAGTCAAGTGAAGTGAAAGTGAAAGTTGCTCAGTCCTGTCCAACTCTTTGCAACTCGATGTTTTATACAGTCCATGGAATTCTCCAGGCCAGAATACTGGAGTCGGTAGCCTTTCCCTTCTCCAGGGGATCTTCCCAACCCAGGATCAGGTCTCCCGCATTGCAGGCAGATTCTTTACCAGCTGAGCCAAAAGTGAAGCCCATCTAGTCAAAGCTATGGTTTTTCCAGTAGTCATGTATGGATGTGAGATTTGGACCATAAAGAAGGCTGAGCACCAAAGAACTGATACTTTTGAACTGTGGTGTTGACAGTTGACAGCTGATTCTTGAGAGTCCCTTGGACAGCAAGGAGATCAAACCAGTCAATCCTAAAGGCAATCAACCATGAATATTCATTGGAAGGACTGATGCTGAAGCTGAAGCTCCAATACTTTGGCCACCTGATGGGAAGAGGTAACTCATTGGGAAAGACCCTGATGCTGGGAAAGATTGAAGGCAGGAGGAGAAGGGGACGACAAGATTGGCTGGCATCACAAACTCAATGGATATAAGTCTGAGCAAACTCTGGCAGATAGTGGGAGGACAGGGAAACCTGGCGTGCTGCAGTCCATGGGGTCGCAAAGAATCAGACACGACTGAGCGACTGAACAACAACCGGTTGTGACTTTACAGTTGAAATATAAAGCTCTATTTCACTGAAAAAATTTTGAAACAATAGAACTCTTGCGGTCATCAAGTGTAGTCTATCTCAAAGTACAAATAAAGAAATTGGAACCCATCGGCAAGCCGGTTTTCCGTGGCCCCGCCCCGGGGGAAACCAAGGTGACCGGGGCGTGGCCTCTTCCCCTTCTCCCCGCCCATCCTCCTCCCCGCTCCGCGCGCGTTTAGGCAGAGGGCGCTGCGGCGTGCGCCTGCGCCTTGGGGACCGGCGAGATGTCCCGCCTCTTCGTGAGCTCATCACCCCGCGTCGCGGTCGCGCGGAAGCTGGCGTCAGAGGAGCCGTGGGGCAGTGCAGCCGGACAGTGAGGCGGTGAGTTGGTCCGCAAAGCCGTTGGGGGTGGCACTTGTCGGTGCCGATAACGGTCCAGGCTGGAGGGCGGGTGAGCGAGAGTGGGCCCGAGGCTACCTCTAGGAGGGTTTTCTCAGGAATGCCCCACGCCGCAGTGCCTGATGGTGGTGGCTTCCGTGACTCCATTTACTCTGGCTGCCTCTCGGGGTGTGGGGCCTGAGGGGAGAGGGTAGGTGGCCTCATTTTGCAACCTGTGGATGTTCTGTGAAGTCTCGAGGTTAGGGCTGGTCTCAGTGTCGATAGACAAAACCGTCTTAACGGAAGTCTTCCAGTGGTAGGCCACTCTGTCTTTTTCGGTAGCGAGCTGGACAGGTACAGGCACAGGCTGAGTTATCTTTACTTCAAGTACCACGTAGTATTGCGGGTTATTGACCTCCCTCAGTACTTTAATAGGGGCATGTGTAGTGTTCTTTGGAAACATTGAGGAAGCAATGAATTCTGCCTGGGAAATGAGAGTTCTCTAAAGAAGGAAGGTGACAAAAGAGGCTTTTGGCGTCCTCTTAACGCTGAAATTATTGTAGGATAAGAAACTGATGTAAAAGGTAGTGTGAAAGTGCAAGTCGCTCAGTCGTGTCCGACTCTGCGACCCCATGGCCTCCATGGAATTCTTCAGGCCAGAATACTGGAGTGGGTAGCCTTTCCCTTCTCCAGGGGATCTTCCCAACCCAGGGATCAAACCCAGGTCTCCCGAATTACAGGCGGATTCTTTACCAGCTGAGCCACAAGATAGTGTAACCTATACTATAAGCTTGTATCCACCTTCTCCTGTCAAACTAACCTTGGGGGAGGTCCCTTAACCTCTCTTGAAGTCTCACTTTCCTTATGAGGAATGTAGAGATTATAATAAGATTATCTATTAAATGAGATGAGAGGGTTCAGTGAGCTAACCTACATGTAATATGTAAAACAGGGTACATCATGGTACCCTGACTCATGGTACATCATCAAACATGCATTCATTGATAGAAGCATACCTTTATTTGAGGAGCCTGGCTTCTTGGAAGTTGACTTCTTGCAAACCTTCCTACTCTTGTTTCTCCTTGTTGCAGGGAATTGTTTCTGTTGCAGGGATGTGAGGCAGGATTTGGAAGGGCAGAGGGTTGGTGCCCAAGAGAGTTTGAATACTGTTTACTCCAGCGAAACTGGCTTGACCTCCTGCCTGTCTTTCCTACCCTTGCCAAGACACTGTTCTTGGGTCACAAATGAATTAAGCACTACTGCCTTGACTGAGATCTTCACAGGCAAAGGTTATTTAGAAATTGTTTGTTTTTTCTGTTATCCTTGGAAAACCTTCACAGTAGTCTTTTTGAGTTTGCAAATTTAAAGCAAGTAACCTGGACATGGAGGCCTTAGATGTATGGTGTCCTCTGTCCATGGATAGAATTGAGGGGGCCATGAACTTGGATGAGAAGAAAAATTGCATCCTTATGTTCTCAAACTTCTAACTGAAATTTAGCATTTCCTTCAATTATAAATGTAGTCAGCAAACCAAGTATTAATAGGGTGACATTGTCACCAATAGAAATCACACATATTTTCATATCTTAGGATATTGTATAAGTTCATCATAACTTTGAAATTATGGTAGTTGTTAGATTTGCTGCTAAATCTTGTTATATAATGTGTAAATAAAGAATCACATATGCTGTCACAAAAACTAATTTTTGTATTTGGTAAAATTTTATTTCTGTATACAGTTGAACATATAATAGTTGTATTACTATTCTCACACTCTGTATTTCTAAATTCATCTACATTCTAAAATTTATTTGTAGCCCCCAAAGCATCATTTGCAGCACTTTGTGATCTTGGATGTGTGTGAGGTGGTGAAAATTTTGAGTCAGCTGACACACATTCTTAGCTGCAGTCGAACAAGGAAGCACTCTGCTTTCTTATTTCAGTTATCATGCTGTAAACAAGTGTCTTTTTTTTTTCAGTCTATTAGTGTTAGGATTTTTGTATTTTTGTGGTTTTATTGGTGACTTCACTGTTTAAAATAGCCCTCCAAGCACAGTAGTAAAGCTTTCTTAGTGTTCCTAAGTACAAGAAGACTGTGATGTGTCTTACGGAGAAAACACATCTGTGGATAAACTTCATATAGGCATGAATTACGTCGCTGTTAGCCGTGAGTTCAATATTAATGAATCGCCAATGTAAAATAAGGTGTCTTTAAACAGAAACACTCATAAAATAAAGTTACTTACTGATCAGTTGCCCCAAATTTACCAGAGTCTTGCAGGAACCTAATATAGTGTCTCCCCCAGAAGCAGTGGGTCAGTGTTCACTAACTTAGTATTCAGTGACTTTATGGAACTTAACTCCCTGGAATAACAAGAATGGACTATACTTGGTTTCCTTTCTAATCCTATGTGTTGTATGTATTTTAAAACATCCTGACAAGGGGTTTATAGGCTTTACAGAGCTACCTGGGGTGTGGGGGCGGGGGTGGGCATGGAGGATTCTATAGCACACACACAAAAGTTAAGAAGCCTTATTATAGCTTTGGGGAGACACGTAGTCTCCCTCTCGCTCACACCCTCATTTACACTCCTGCTGGCTCTTATATGCGTTTTTGGCTGCGATCCCTGCTTGGACCATAAGAACTTTGCTCCCCCATATTTGCTTGTTGAGTTTTTAATAAAATAATATTTTAAATTAAAAGATGCTGTGGTTTTATCTCTTGGAAAAGCAGCAAGGAGGGAGACTGGATCCTCTCTGTAGTCAACTTGAGAAGAAAATATGAGAGGTGGTAGGTATTAGTTGAGAAAGAACACTGTGCCACCTGGTAGGGCTTGTGAACAGGGACCCTGGGATCAATCTATAGAAAAGTGTCAGGTCAACTCTGGCCAAGAGTTGCCTTACCAAGGCAAGCTGATCCAAGGGAAGCTTCTATAGCGCTCTATCCTGATGGCCACCTCTTACTGAAGCCCTGGTGTTGTTTCCACAGAGCTGTCTGGCCTTTAGCCCTTCATCCTTGGTTAAGGAGATGACCAACCAGGTAAGGCCTAGGGAGAGGGAGAGTACCAGTTGGTCTCTTTGGGGATTCGAGCCCAATACATCATCTGGGTTTGTAGTCAGAAAACTAGCATCTGATTCCTGCTCTGCTTCTGAAGAGGAGGGTATCCTGGGTACCTAATCACCAGAGGGTTAGGTGGCATTAGTAAAATGCACAACACTGAGAGAAGGGTAATTTTATTTCAGTCTGTACCACAGTTTACAAAGGGATTGAGGAAGCTTAAAAGAATTTGTACACAAAAACGAGAAAGAAAAATTAGGGAGAAACATGTCTTTGTAATAAAATTAGGGACAGAATTAACAGGTTATTATGCAGGCTGTGTGGTTTTATACAACTACAAAAATTAAGCTGCAAACTGGACTCTGAGCTTCCTGGTGATCAGAGCAGGAAAAAGCACATAATTTATTACTCTTTTTTTGGTGGGTGGAAGTAGTTAGAAGAGACTCTAGCTTCTTTAAGAAGTAGTTGTTTTCTTTAAGAGACTATAGTTTCTTTAAGAACTATACAGTTCTTACATTACAAACCTTGCATGAGCTCACAGGAGGTCAGGCCGCAGCAAGGGAGGTACTTAACTCTGGTGATTATATCTGCTGGGGCACAAGGTGGTGAGCTGGGGGGTGTTTTAGGGAAAGGATGGGACACATCTGAAATCTGACCATTGGTTTAATGTGTCTTCTGTTCTTTTTTAGTACAGTATTCTCTTCAAACAAGAGCAAGGTAAGCAGCTTTCCAGTTCAAGCAAATTCACCTGTGAAAAGCTGTTGTCCCTGGCTTAAGGTTTTTGTCATGCTGACCAGACATGCAGTTCCAACCATACTCACTTTACATAAGAATTGGCAGGGGCAGCTGAAAACAAATACACTTCAGAACAAACAACCAACAACAAAAAAAACCAACCACTAACTTAAAGAGCAAGAGGCAAATGATAGACTGGAGAACTCTGGGCTGAGGAAAATTTTTCCCACTTGAGGAAGGTGTGACTGAGCTTCCCGGCTATCAAAGTGAAAGAAGGAAACTCTGAGTCTCAGGACTCTGTTAATACCAGCTCACCTGGGGAGGTAAACTTGAGCCTGGCCATGAACACAGAAGTTCTCTTGGGAGCCTTTATTCATGCTCCTCCACTTAAAACAAGTGTAGCGAGTCTCACAGAGGGC
This sequence comes from Bubalus bubalis, assembly GCF_019923935.1. Classification (NCBI taxonomy): domain Eukaryota; kingdom Metazoa; phylum Chordata; class Mammalia; order Artiodactyla; family Bovidae; genus Bubalus; species Bubalus bubalis. The sequence goes on from NC_059176.1 coordinate 39,585,137, forward strand.
CTTTGACCCTCAGTAATAGAGGAGGATAGAATAGGTGAATTTGTCAAGACCACTGAGTATATGGGTGGGCTAGGGGCTGTGCGGCAGTGGCAGTGGTGGGGATGGGAGAAGGAGGGAGGTCAGAGTCTGGAAAGGTAGCTGGCCAGTGACAGTGGACTTCATACCTGGAAAGGAGGGTGTGCAGGGACTATTCACGTGTGTCTCATTTCTTCACCACAGCCTAGATAAGTTATGTAAAGCCTGGAGAAATTTGTGGAATGCCTAATAAAGCTCTTCCACTTCAAGTAGTGACATTTAGGTAGTCTGAAGTTTAAACCCAAAGCATTCTTTCAAGTTAGCGAGCATAGGTATGTAGCAGCTAGTCAGCTTGTCAGTCAGCTACCTTGTATGCACCTAATGCCATCTGATGGCAAGCTGGCAGACTTGGGTCAGGTGGGGATTGTAATGGAAGCCAAGATGCTATATGTAACTCACAGCTGTTTAAGTTGAATGTCCTTGTATTCATGTCTTGGAAAGGTGTCCCTGAAGAATTGCTGCCAGGTGTAAAGAAAGCCTTCTTGTTCACTTGTTACATTTGTATTCGTATACCAGGTCTGCAGACTCACCAGTATGGCCCACCAGATATACAGCTTACAGACTTAGAACTTAAAGTGGACTTTAGTTAGTAGGAAGTTTAGGTTTCTAGGTTAGAATACCAGCTCTGCCTCTTCGTAGCTTTTGACTTTGAGTGAGCTACTAGGCTTTTCTAAGCCTCTGATTTTTATCTGTAGCTGCTGCTGCTGCTGTTAAGTCGCTTCAGTTGTGTCCAACTCAGTGCGACCCCATAGACGGCAGCCCGCCGGGCTCCGCCGTCCATGAGTGTGTTGCCGTTTCCTTCTCCAATGCATGAAAGTGAAAAGTGAAAGGGAAGTCGCTCAGTCGTGTCCTACTCTGTGCATTTTCGGACCTGTACTGTTTACAGTTGACCTGCTTACTGGTTTCCAAAGATCTCTTAAGAAATTACTCTTAACAAGTTTGATCTCTTTTGGGGGGTGGATTTCACTTTAGCCAAGTGAGAGCCATTCCAATCTAATGCATGTCAGACAGCATACTAAAGTAGAAAGGACCCTGGACTATTCCAGTACTGCTCCCCGACCTGGTAAACCTGTGATTTGGGGCAAGCGACTTCCTCAGAACCTCTGGTATTCTTATCTGCCTCCGCTGTTCTAATAAAAGCTGTGTGGGAAAGCCATCTGCAAAACAGTAAAGCAGACACAGGTGGATATCGCCTCAAAAATCTCAGAATTGGTGTAAAAATCTCAGTATTTCCGCTTTATCTTAGCACATTCAGTTTAGAAGTTGCATGAAGACTTTATATGAATGACTTTCTGTTCCAGCCCATGATGATGCCATCTGGTCAGTTGCCTGGGGGTCAAACAAGAAAGAAAACTCTGAGACAGTGGTCACGGGATCCCTGGATGACCTGGTGAAAGTCTGGAAATGGTGAGCGCTCTTTCCTCTACAATACAGCCTTGGAAGTTGGGGTTTTTCTTCTGGGCTCCCAAGTTACAATCAGAGAAGTATTGACTATTATCTACGCAAGAAAGCAATGGCTATATGGTGGTATAAAAAGGCAGGCTCTTTTTTTCTCACTTGTTTTCCTCTTATTCACTGTTAAGGCCTTACAGTTGAAAGAAAAAAATGCTGTGGTTAAAAGTTGGCTGCGTTTGGTGTTCTGTGGCTCTTCATTTCCTCTCTTGATTCTGCATTTCACAGACCTCTGATAATGCATAGTTACAGGAGCCCAGAATTTCAGATGCCAGGTACCATGTGTTGTGTGTGAAGAAATCCATTTCTCTGTCCCCCATTGAAGGCGTGATGAGAAGCTGGACCTACAGTGGAGTCTGGAGGGCCATCAGCTGGGTGTGGTGTCTGTGGACATCAGCCACACCCTGCCCATTGCTGCATCCAGTTCTCTTGATGCTCATATTCGTCTCTGGGACTTGGAAAACGGCAAACAGATAAAGTCTATAGATGCAGGACCTGGTAAGAGTTTTACTCTTAGAGAGGATATTAGAGGTTTACGATCCCTTTTTGATATCTTTAGGGAGAGATGTATTTTAGTGTTTAGAAGTTTTTGGATTTGAGATTGGTGATATGGGTGTATGAACTGCATGTTCTGTAATACCTTCAGTGGGACTGGGACAGCACTCTAATCAAATACTAGTATCTTAGCAACTAAACATGAGTATTTATACTAGGAGATAAAAATAAGCTATAAATAGCCTTATATCAGTTCTAGTTTTATTGCCAAGTGAATTTGGGTACTAAAATTATTTCTAAAAACTCATAGTTTTTATCACCCTTGGGTTTCAAATTGCTGACTTGGGATTGTGGACTTGTGTTTGAATGGTCCACAGGTTCTCTGTTTGCCATATTCGGAATTGATCCACTCGTTGCCTTGTAGAGGTCTAGAATGTAAAGCACTGTGTCCTCCTAGATCTATGTCATGGTAATCTCAACTAATTATGATTAAAGTGCCTATTTCTAGTATATGCTTGATACATGAAACTTCTAAAGAAACAAATCGATTTTTTTAAAGTTCTGAAGGACAGCATAGTCTTGTCCATTAGCCTTAATAAACATCTGAAGTAATGGGAATTAATCATTTCAATGGGACAAGCCACATGACATTTCAGATTCCTTGTGGCCCTGTATTTACTTGTATATGACCATATAGCTTTCATGAGCAGAGCCTGTTCTGCCAGAATGGGTGATGACTGGAAGGAGTACAGAGAGCCTGGTGCCTCTCTGGCACACCCCTCCATGGAGTGATTACAGAACTGCTCAGCGCTTTACTTAATGTAATTCCCTGGATTAGAGCCCCAGCAGATTTGCTTCCCACCAGCTATGTTCAGTAGCATTCTATAGGTTGTACTTATTTTGGAAAGAATGATGTTCCCAGGGTTTTAAGGACTCTGTGTTGTCTGAAAACTGAGTTCATTTCCCCTCAGTGCCAGTATTTGACATCTCTGAGTCTTAATTGTTGGAGCTTTTTAAGGAATACATATGTTGTTGTTGTTCAGTTGCTCGGTCATGTCTGACTCTTTGTGACCTCGTGGACTAGCATGCCAGGCTTCCGTGTCCTTCACTATCTCCCGGAGTTTGCTCAGACTGATGTCCATTGAATACATATGTCCAGTTCCTATTTTGGATCCACTGAATCAGTTTTGGGGTGTGTGGGCCAGGATATGTATTTGAAAAAACTCACCCAAGCATTCTGACTCCCCATATAATTGTTTTCGCATTTGTCCTTGCCCTATTGTTTTCTTTTACGGAGGACCTGGGTCCCCAAACTAGTGCACAAAGTCTGTTAAGCTGAGACGAGGAGGAAGAGGTGGATCTATTGCTGCCTCTTCATCTTGGGCACCTAAGCCCTCCCATGACACTAAGGACACTGTGTGGCTTTGTAGCCCTGGGCACACCACAGTTGAAGAAATGAGTGCTGGATTGGTTCTAAGGAGAAGGATGAAGTCTGTACCCAGCTCGCCTTTCCTGACAAATAGTATCTTAAGCTACATGTTGGTTCCAGTTGTGGCAAGTAATCATTGAAAGATTACTGTTAGGAAAGAAAAAAGATACTGAGATGACTATAAGATTGGATTTATTTTCTTTTTTGGATAGGAATCTTCATAAAACTATACCAGACCATTAAACAACAGTTATTTGAGTAAATAATAAAATGAAGCATTGCTACTGACAACTGAGGAGCAGCTCAGTTGAATTCACCTAAAGGTAAAACTAGTAAGTCTAGGTCTAATGAATTTAGGCAAATGGACATTTACATTATACCAGCCTTGAAAATATGCCTGGAGAATGTGAGAGGAGGAACAGAGGAGGAGGAACAGAGGAGGAGGAAAGAGAAAGATCTCAGATCCTGAAGAAGAAAGGGAAGAAGTAGAAGAAAGGGAAGATGACGGGGAAGATCCTTCATCTGATGCCTCACCCAGGCTGTGGCTGCAGCAAACTGATGTCAAAGATGTCGAAGAAGAAAGTGCAAGCTTAGGGGCCTCTCAACATCAGGTGGTTCAGGATGTCCCGGTGTAAAGAAGAGTTACTCTCTTCACTGATGAGGTGGAACTTAGTGATTAAAATAAATATTATGCAAATGTTAAAGTAAATTTTAGAGTGCAAGGTTAAATTGAGGAATAAAAATTCCTTCCATTTTGAGGAAAAGGACCTTCACCACTAAAAGTTTTGTATTATCAAACAGCTAATAAGGGAAATGTAAAAGTAATTCAAAGTGATTTTACTAAACTTCAAGGAATCATAATCCGATTTTCTAATAACCACTATTCCTGTAAACAACTAATTATAATAGGAATAAGAGAACACAGTCCTGTTGGAATAAATGGTATAGTCATTAGATAGATACTAAAAAGCAGCCTTGTGAGAGATTGATTATAATAAAAGCTTTTTTAGATCTTCTTGGTTGGTTGAGCACTTTTGAAGTTAATTTCCTTTTTGAAACAAGTATTTCCTAAGTGGTAGAGGTAAATTAATTACTACTTTGAGTATGTGTGTTAAGATTTGCAAGAGAATTTTATTTTAAAACTCACTCTGGTATATGGTACTGACCCATCTGTGCTGGGAGCCCCTATCTGCCATGAGTCAAGTTCAGGGAGACCTCTCTCCTGTGGGCTGAGAAGGGCTTGACCTCTTTGAGCCCTGCCCTAGGAGTAAGGAACGTGACTGGGGAAGGAGCCTTTCCTCTCCCTTTGATCTTACAAGCACTGGGCAGGTACAGGAAGGGCAGGACTTAGGGAACATTCCCGTATAAGACTGGCCGTGGGCAAAGGGACCTCGACCAGCACTGGACAACTGGTTTGTTCCTTGCTCTCTAGGCTCTGACCCCAGAGGCTCCTAAAGCTCTTTGAGATTGCCCATGAAGAGTTTCCCACATAACTGAAAAGAGAAATGCTGAAATATCATCAGTGGTCCAGATGGAAGTATAAAGCACATGTGCTTACCCAGGCTGTCCAGAAGTCTGGAGACCTTTACACAGAAGCACTGTAATACAGAAATAGCATCTGAATAGAACTTTTCAAATCAGATTGTGTGATATAACTTAAAAACCAGTTGATTAAAAAAACAATAACAATGCCTCTTCCCAGTCCTTATTCTCTTGCTAATTTGTGATACTTTGTCATATTATAGTTTTATATAAGAATATTTCTGGTACCTCTTCATTTATTTGCAGCTTATTGAGGTAGACTTTCACCTCTATAATTACACTCTGAAATTAACCCATTATACAGTTTAACAAGTTTTAGTAAATTTCCACAGTTGTGTAGCCATCACTCCGATTCAGTTTTAGAACACTTCCATGTCCCCCAAATGTTCCCTCATGCCCATTTATAGTTAACCTGTGCTCCCACCCTCAGCCTCAGACAACCACTGATCAGCTTTCTGTCTCTATAGTTTTGCTTTTTTGAAAGATTTCACATAAGTGAAATTGTATTGTCTTACATATCTTTCTTTAGCATAATGTTTTTGAGGTTTATGTACGTTGTAGTATGTATCAGTAGTCTGTTCCTTTTTATTGCTTAGTAGTAAGGATTCCGTTATAGGGCTGTTCCACATTTTGTTCATTCATTCATCAATTGATGGATATTTGGATTCTCTCCAGTTTTTGAGTATTCTTAATAATGCTGCTGTGAGCATCCAGGTTCAGTTCTGTTCATGAAGATGTGTTTCCATTTCTCTAGAAGTGGAATTGCTAGGTATTATGGTGTGTGTTTTCACTTCTTCAAAGTAGCTATACCATTTTATTATATTCCCACCAGTGTATGAGGATTTTGGTTTCACTACACCCTTGCTTTTTTTTTTTGCATTTCTTTTTCTTGGGGGTGGTCTTGATTCCTGTCTCCTGTACAATGTCATGAACCTCCATCCATAGTTCATCAGGCACTCTGTCTATCAGATCTAGTCTCTTAAATCTATTTCTCACTTCCACTGTATAGTCATAAGGGATTTGATTTAGGTCATAACCTGAATGGTCTAGTGGTTTTCTCCGCTTTCTTCAATTTCAGTCTGAATTTGGCAATAAGGAGTTCATGATGCAAGCAACAGTCAGCTCCCGGTCTTGTTTTTGCTGACTCTATAGAGCTTATCCATCTTTGGCTGCAAAGAATATAATCAGTCTGATTTCAGTGTTGACCATCTGGTGATGTCCATGTGTAGAGTCTTCTCTTGTGTTGTTGGAAGAGGGTGTTTGCTATGACCAGTGCGTTCTCTTGGCAGAACTCTATTAGCCTTTGCCCTGCTTCATTCTGTACTCCAAGGCCAAATTTGCCTGTTACTCCACGTGTTTCTTGACTTCCTACTTTTGCATTCCAGTCCCCTATAATGAAAAGGACATCTTTTTTGGGTGTTAGTTCTAGAAGGTCTTGTAGGTCTTCATAGAACTGTTCAACTTCAGCTTCTTCGGCATTACTGGTCAGGGCATAGACTTGAATTACCGTGATAGTGAATGGTTTGCCTTGGAAACGAACAGAGATCATTCTGTCATTTTTGAGATTGCATTCAAGTACTGCATTTCAGACTCTTTTGTTGACCATGATGGCTACTCCATTTCTCCTAAGGGATTCCTGCCCAGAGTAGTAGATATAATGGTCATCTGAGTTCAATTCACCCATTCCAGCCCATCTTAGTTCACTGATTCCTAGAATGTCGATGTTCACTCTTGTCATCTCCTATTTGACCACTTCCAATTTGCCTTGATTCATGGACCTAACATTCCAGGTTCTTATGCAATATTGCTCTTTACAGCATTGAATCTTGCTTCTATCACCAGTCCCATTCACAACTGGGTGTTGTTTTTGTTTGGCTCCATCCCTTCATTCTTTCTGGAGTTATTTCTCCACTGATCTCCAGTAGCATATTGGGCACCTACTGACCTGGGGAGTTCATCTTTCAGTGTCCTATCTTTCTGTCTTTTCATACTGTTCATGGGGTTCTCAAGGCAAGAATACTGAAGTGGTTTGCCATTCCCTTCTCCAGTGGACCACATTCTGTCAGACCGCTCCACCATGACCCATCCATCTTGGGTGGCCCCATACGGCATGGTTTAGTTTCACTGAGTTAGACAAGTCTGTGGTCCATGTGATCAGATTGGCTAGTTGTCCGTGACTGTAGTTTCAGTCTGTCTGCCCCCTGATCCTCTCTCTCAGTGCCTACCATCTTAGCTGGGTTTCTCTTACCTTGGACGCAGGGTCTGTCTTCACGGCTGCTCTAGAAAGCTCAGCCGCTGCTCCTTACCTTGGATGCAGGGTAGCTCGAGCTAAAATCAAGATTGCCAGGAGAAATATCAATAACCTCAGATATGCAGATGACACCACCCTTATGGCAGAAAGTGAAGAAGAACTAAAGAGCTTCTTGATGAAAGTGAAAGAGGAGAGTGAAAAAGTTGGCTTAAAGCTCAACATCAGAAAACAAAGATCATGGCATCCAGTCCCATCACTTCATGGCAGATAGATGGGAAAACAGTGGCTGACTTTATTTTTCTGGGCTCCAAAATCACTGCAGATGGCGATTGCAGCAATGAAATTAAAAGACGCTTACTCCTTGGAAGGAAAGTTATGACCAACCTAGATAGCATATTCAAAAGCAGAGACATTACTTTGCCAACAAAGGTCCATCTAGTCAAGGCTATGATTTTTCCAGTGGTCATGTATGGATGTGAAAGTTGGACTATAAAGAAAGCTGAGTGCCGAAGAATTGATGCTTTTGAACTGTGGTGTTGGAGAAGACTCTTGAGAGTCCCTTGGACTGCAAGGAGATCCAACCAGTCCATCCTAAAGGAAGTCAGTTCTGAGTGTTCATTGGAGGGACTGATGTTGAGGCTGAAACTCCAATACTTTGGCCGCCTGATGCGAAGAGCTGACTCATTGGAAAAGACCCTGATGCTGGGAAAGATTGAGGGCAGGAGAAGGGGACGACAGAGGATGAGATGGTTGGATGGCATCATCGACTCAATGGACATGGGTTTGGGTGGACTCCGGGAGTTGGTGATGGACAGGGAGGCCTAGCGTGCTGCGGTACATGGAGTCGCAAAGAGGCAGACACGACTGAGTGACTGAACTGAACTGACACCCTTGCTAACATTTTGTATTGTTCTGTCTGTCTACATTTTTAGTGAAAAGTTAAGAAACCCTTACATTAAATTGGTATAGAATTAATATCTTTACAGCATATTAATGTTGGGCATATTAATGTTGGGCTTCTGACTGAAGCACCTGAGCAGTGCAATTCAGTGACTTAACAGCCATTAAAGATGACATAGTTCATGGAAACCTGTATAAGGAGATAAGAGACAGTGATTCTCCAGCTTGACAAGGGTCTCTGTGAATTTCAGGCCATGTTATGTCCATATTAATACAATTAATATCTTTACAATGTCCTGTTATGAATCAGGACACTATTCCTCCAATTTTAAAACATGTATCTTTTGCTAAAGCTTTAAAGTTTTTAAAATTAAGGTCAGATCTTTTCTCACTATAGTTTTTCCTTTTTTTCTGTTCAGTGGATGCCTGGACTTTGGCCTTTTCTCCTGATTCTCAGTATCTGGCCACAGGAACTCACGTGGGAAAAGTGAACATTTTTGGTGTGGAAAGTGGGAAAAAGGAGTATTCTTTGGACACAAGAGGAAAATTCATTCTTAGTATTGCATATGTAAGGAAATATTGCTTTGTTTCTATCTGATTCTTTCAGTTTCCTCTTCTAGCCTGTTGTATTCCTTGATAAACATTCTGCATTAGTCTCACTAGGAAGCTGCTGGCTTTGTTTGCCAGTCAGCCAGTTAGACCTGGAACCAGCAGATTACTTGTGTTTGAGAGGGGATGGCTTAACAACATGGAGTTTCAAATGATTTTCATATGTTCTCTACAGAGTCCTGATGGGAAATACCTGGCCAGTGGAGCCATAGACGGAATCATCAATATTTTTGATATTGCAACTGGGAAACTTCTGCATACGCTGGAAGGTGTGGTTCATCATTTTGTGCAAACTGGGTTATCAGATCACAAAGGAAGACTTACTCTTTTATTAAAATGCTACTAAATGGCAAATGAGCCTTAGATTTGCAGAACATCACTGTCAGTTGGAAATCTGAAATGCCTGTAAGGTTCACTTTTGTCACTGTGCTGCTGCTGCTGCTAAGTCACTTCAGTCGTGTCCGACTCTGTGTGACCCCATAGATGGCAGCCCACCAGGCTCCTCCGTCCCTGGGATTCTCCAGGCAAGAACACTGGAGTGGGTTGCCATTTCCTTCTCCAGTGCATGAAAGTGAAAAGTGAAAGTGAAGTCACTCAGTCGTGTCCGACTCCTAGCGACCCCATGGACTGCAGCCCACCAGGCTCCTCAGTCCATGGGATTTTCCAGGCAAGAGTACTGGAGTGGGGTGCCATTGCCTTTTCCATTTGTCACTGTAGTTATAACCTAGACATATTAGTTTTTGTACCAGTGTTTTAAATGCTTATTTTGGTGAACAGGCTTACTTTTTATTTATGTGTTAATATATCCTAGCTACATGAGTGTCATATTTCTGTTATGTTTGGCTCTAAAGAACTTTATGATTGGAAAATAGCCCCTTTTTGTCAATAGTTTGAAGGTAAATGAAAGTTCTGTGCCCACTGTGTGCTGGTGACCGCTGGGCAGGGGGATGGGGTACTAGGACAGGGGAAGGGCTGGAGGGAGGCCTCTTCAGTGCATCCTTTACCCTACAACAAGGATTTGGTAGGGAACTAGCATCCTGTTTGTTCAACATACAAATCAGAAACAATGCATATTTCCATGTTTGGCCATATCTGTAGGGGCAGAGGAGTTTTGTCTAAGCAATGTATCCTGAGGTCCAGTTGGTCAGGGAAGGGATCTGAGGAGTAGTGACTCCCAGGAGGAGGGGCTTGCGTTTTGTACATGTTTCTAGAGCATTAGGAAGAAGGGTCCAGTCTGTAGCTCGCCTCTGACTGAAGCACTGAGCAGTGCAACTCAGTGACTTAACAGCCATTAAAGATGACATAGTTCATGGAAACCTATATGAGGAGATAGGAGACAGTGATTCTCCAGCTTAACAAGGGTCTTTGTTAATTTCAGGCCATGCTATGCCCATTCGATCCTTGACTTTTTCCCCGGATTCACAGCTCCTTGTCACTGCTTCAGATGATGGCTACATCAAGATCTATGATGTGTAAGTTACCTGTTGGGATTCAACACTTCTCTCTTAATGTCAAGGCCTGTTTTGTCTCTTATCACTAGGAGGAGCCCTAGCAAGTGAGCTGCTCCCTCTTTATGTCTAGGAAAGACATGTGTTCAGGTCCTGTCCCTGCTTTGAGCTTAGGATGTTAACAGAGGAAGACGTGCGTGGATTACCAACTAGAATCAGCTACTTGCTACTTCTTTTCCAGCATCCTGTCTCTTGTGGGGCACGCTGGTTTTAAATTTTTTTAGACAGGTGAGTAGTGTACAGATGAACAGATGGAGCCATGGGCTGTAGCTAGCTTGAAGTAATGATGAAAAAATTAGAATATTTGTTTTCTGAGGGTGTGATGTTCTAGAAGTCATTCTTCTGCCCTAGTTGGGGAGTTGTCTGTTTATAAGCCAGCTTACAGCAGGTCTAGATAAGGGAGCTTTTTTGTTGGTGGTTTTTGACTGCAGGTATAAAGGTGAGTTATCTAATCTTCAGTTGACAGCTCACTTCCATTGTAAGCCTGTGCACGGGCCCTTTCTCTTTTCCTTTTCTCCTTTATTTCTCAGTCCCCACCCTGTTCCCCACTGAGGTCTCCCCTATAAGGTGTGTGATGTGTGTCCCTGATTCTTTGACTCAGTACTGCAATCTGTGCCTGGCTTCTGGCTTCCAAATGTGGCATTCTGATCCACTGGGTGCATCCCTTACCCTTCTCTGTGCCCCAGCGATGGGTGCCACACCATGACCATCCACGTGCATGTTACTTTGTGGGCCTACGAGAGTTTTGCAGGAGTTTAAACTTGGGAGATTTTGGACAAGAGAAAGTTGTCAAATAGACATGGAATTAGAAATGTAGTTTCTGGAGTTAGAGCTGAACGAGCTGTTAGGGGCCAAGAGAAGATGCCTGTCTCAAGTTGTGCTTGCTTGTCAACAGCAGGGCCAGTATAAATACTAGCAGTTTCTTAAGTGTTCAGCTCTCTTTAATAAGGCTTTCACTGTTACAGTTTCATGATCTTCCCAACTACCGGTGAGGTAGCACAGGTTAAGGTCCCAGTCATATTGCAGATGAGGAACCCAAGCTGAGGTGGTGGTTTGGCCAAGGTGCTGTTACTGAATGAACACCTGGGACTTCTACCTTCTCATGGTCCCCCAGCTTTCTACTGAGGCCACCTCTCCGCTTAACTGGGGTCTGCTCTACTCCACTGGATTCAGGGGTGAAACTGCTGACCTTAGTCAGGTCTTAGGATTGTTCTCCTGCCATAGGTGATTTGATTTCACTTTTTTAAAAAGTGAAAATGACTATAGTCATTAGACCTGTCTTATTCTTGGTTAAGTTAAAAATGGTCTGTCCAAGTCACACCTGTTGTAAAAGAACACGTTTTGATACCTTCCATAGACACAGGCACTGGCTCCGCATGGAAAGGACGCTAGGTGGGCAGGGGTCAGAACCTGCAGCTGCTCTTGAGATGGCTATTTGCCTGCTGGTTCTGTTTCCTCACCTTAGGAATTGGCTTGCTGAGCCTTCTTTATTTTGAACTACTAAACTCTGCTTGTTTAGGATCCTGTTTTTGGCTCTTGTAGGCTTGACATATTTGGGGTTAATGCTATTGAAGATTTTGTTTCTTCAGTATGTGATGCTACTTTAGTGAAAAGAGAATGTCTATGTTAATACTGTCATTTCAAGGATAGCAGATTTGGTCCAATTAAATGGGCACAGTACACCTTCCGTTTCAGTGATTATATTCCAAAAGTTAATGTCTCCATTTTATTTGAAACTTTCCCATTTCAGACAACATGCCAACTTGGCTGGCACATTGAGTGGCCACGCATCCTGGGTGCTGAATGTTGCATTTTGTCCTGATGACACACACTTTGTTTCCAGGTACTTATGACTCTTATCAGTTCCTAAAATGTTAGGAAGATGAAGATGGTCCTCTTGTATGAATTGCCTTAAAATTTGAAGATGGTGTGACCCTTTTCTCATTCAGGTAGCCTTTGTTTCCTGCAGTGTTTTTTAAATTGTCAAGTTAATTGTTCTTAGCTGGAACAAAGATGGATGCTTTTGAGCAACTCAGTTCTTATTTCTTCCTTATAAATCTGGGCCTCTACCTACAGTAGGTAGGTATCCCTTATAAGGATACCTGTGTTCCGATAGTAATTATAGATATGAACATCTGTAAAATGTTATGCTTTGAGACCCCAATGTTGTTTAGGCCCAGGATGGCCAAGATAGTTGAAAAACAGGAGGTGGATGGCTTAATAGCACTGCACAGAGGCTTATAGAAGACTCTGAGAACCTTTATTTTGAAGCTTTAACCAGTCTCCCTCCCGTCCAGAGGGAGCCTCTCATCCGAGACTCCTGACAAGGATGTTTAATATGAGGGCCAAGCAGATCAGAAGTTTGGGGAAATAGCTGCTCTGTGAGTGGGGAATGCCAGCCAGTTGTGCCAACATTCTTGACCACCTTTTGGGGACCAGGTCAGCCGCTTGTGCACACACGCACCAAGGGGGCCTCTAGGTAGGTTGAGTCAAGGAGTGTGGAATTTTTGGTCAGATTCTTTCCAACTTCACACCGGTCTGAAAAGTTTTCTGCTACTGATGTTTCCTTTTTTAAAATAGTTCATCTGACAAAAGTGTTAAAGTTTGGGATGTTGGAACGAGGACTTGTGTTCACACCTTCTTTGATCACCAGGATCAGGTATGGCATAATTAACATTTAAATTCCTTTGTCTTTGAATTGCTAGCATTGTCTGACTGCTAAGCCAAAACTCACTCATTTTCCTAACCTCCCTGCTGAGGTTGTCAAGATTGGATGACCCTCAGAGCTGAGCCGCTCTGATTGCTTGGATGTCCATCCAGCCCGTGTTCCAGTGGACACTCTGTGGTGCAGAGGCTGGGGATGTGTTGTCAGCCTGGAAACCCACAAGGCATGATATGTACCCATGATATGGGTAGACCGAAAAACTTGCACTAGCTGCACAGCCTTTGAATGACTTCTTTGAAACATGTTGCAGCAATGCCTAGGGCATGCCTGGGCCTTTTTCTGGGTACAGCTGGGCCGTGGCTGTCTCGGGAAGGACCTGCTTCCTCAGGAGTTTCCATTCCATCCCACAGCTGTCACTTTCTCTTCTGGAGCTGCCCAAAGAAGTGATGTGATTTTTTTTTTCCTTTGAATATATTTGAAGCCAGAAATTCTTAATAGGTTGTTTGACTTTAAGGATATTGGTAAGTTTTATTTCAGCCTTTAAATTAGGAAAAAGAGGCTGTCTTCTCACAGGAGTCTTCCTGTGAGAATGTGACATGTTAAGGCATTCTAGGGCAGGGCTTCTGAGTCTTTAATGTACCCTGGGGATCTGGTAACAATACAGATTCAGTAGGTCTGGCCTGCGCCTGAGTTTCTGTCCCAAGCTTCAGGTGCGACTAGCACTGCTAGTTCCAACCACTTTTGAAGAGAAGGGTCTTGGGGAAGCAGTATAAAAAACAAAATACCATGGCAGTATAAAGTCATCTTTTATTAATTATGTATTTTGTATGTTCTTAGGATGGTCTCATAGAATCTCTTTGGAATGCATTTTAAAGTTAACAAATGTTCATGCTTTTTTACACTTAATCTTTAACATTGTTGCCAATGAGGTTGAGAGGATTTAACCTTGACATTTCCCTCCTGGATTTAAACATTGTACTTAGGAAGGAAGTCCTGGCTGGCTGTGTTGCTTTCTGTGAGAGAGTCAGTGTGTGGTACGGTCCTCAGAGGAAGACATTTGGAGTGGATATAAAGCCATCACCTGGCCCGCTCACAGCGCTGAAGTGAGGGCTAGAACACCCACCTCAGGGATAGAGTGACAGGCTTGACCTGATGAAACTCCTACCACATCAGTTCTGTCTGGGAAGGAGGTGTGAATGTGTTAATTCAACATGTAGCAAATGAAATCAATGACTTGCAACATCAGGTTATCTAGCTCCTGGGGACAGGCAGGTTTCATAGGCCTCTAATAAGAGAGTGAGAATTACTGAGGTAGGTTGTGGGCACAAGGAGGTGGACGAGGAGCACAGTTTGCAATTATCCCTGTAGGCAGTGACCTCAGGGTAGCTGTGGGGCCTTTTCCTTCCTGGAGACCTGAGAACCCGTGCTGGTCCCTCGTGGGTTCCATCTTCACAACATTAGGTCACTTCCTCAATTGTGAATCTTTGAAAGGTTTGTGAATACCTTGATTTATGTTTAGAAATGAATTATCTGGAGTTGGGAGGTGAGTGTGATGATAATTAAACAGTAGTAATAGAAGCTGCCTGATTAAAGGAAAAGCCCATTCTCACTGTTGAGAAAGCATGAGAACATCCTCATCCTCTTGTTTTTCTGGATTCAGTATAATGAGAGTAGGGTAAGGGTATTTGTTCCTAAAGAATAAAGGTGTTAGTAGAACTTTTTCTCTTTTTATTTACAGGTCTGGGGAGTAAAATACAATGGAAATGGCTCAAAAATTGTGTCTGTTGGAGATGACCAGGAAATTCACATCTATGATTGTCCCATTTAAACATCAACATTTTCCAGGCTAATGCTGCAGAGAGAACGTATAGATTGATTATGACATTCCTTACCTTTCTAGCTTGTTAATATAGCATTTATTAAAAAGTTTATCAAAAACAAATTTTGTAGATATATAAATCTTTTCATGTTTTATTGGAAATGTCATTCATAGTTTAACATAAAGTGTTCTTAGTACAAACACTTATGTTCTTCAACAAGCTTCTGTCTCATTTGCCCTGTTACTAATAGAGCAGTAAGAGGAGTTGCCGTCATTCTGTGACAGTGAGTATTGCCTCAGGAAAGAGGACATCCAGGCATGTACTAAACCTGCCAGGATAGAAATTTAGGCTCACCCTTCCAGGGGATGAGCCATGCAGAGGCTGTGATAGGAAGCTAATCTATTTTAGAATGTGATCCCGAAAGAAACAGGTTATTTGACTGGGTGGGAACATTCTTTAGTCCTGTCTGAGCATTCTTCTATTTGGTAGATTAAAAATGCCCTGTGCCACACTCTTTTTCACCCTGTTAATTTTAGAGAAGCCTGTAACCTGCTGGTGGGTATTGCTGCCTTAATAGTGTTTACAGGCTCAAGCCTGTACCTACTCTGGTTGACCTCCAGCCCTGCTTCAGTTATCCCAGAGCTCCTATACCTCAGTTTTCTCAGTGGCCCACTTGAGACATGGTCTGCGCGTAACAGGAAAGGTGTAAGTAGCTAACACTCCGAAGTTTGTTGCTTTTTACTGATGGTAACTTCATATGCTTCATGTCAGGTCCCGTGCTTTCCCTCCAGACTCCCCACAACCCTTAAATCAAGCCCGTCCTCTCTTCTCTCTCCTGCCTCTGCCTTGTTCACCTTCCTATAACTGAAGCAAGAAGTAGACAGGCCCCCAACCAGAGTAAAGCAATTGGAGGTTCATTCCCTGTGGACTGAAACTCCCAAGACAAGAAGAGCAGGATAATTAAGGGAGGAATCTGGGCCCTGGTCATACCACATATTTCTCATTCTCCAAGTCAGGCGACCTCCCTGACCACACATGCACAGAAAGGCTCCTTGGAGGTCAAAGGGGAGGGATGTCAAGGGATGTTGTACCCATAGGCCTCTTCAGTAGAATCCATCTTGGCTAAGAGATGTGTGCACACACATAGAGGAAGATCCTGAGATACACCAAATATGGACTGTGAACCGGGCAACTCCAAATGACTGGCCAAAGGAAACCCAGAAAAATGCCCCTTAAAAGGCATTCAGACCGTCCGGAGAGTGTGACTCAGGGACTCTTCTCTGAGTCTGCCCATGTATCTATCTATCTACACGTACTGTACTTCTCCCCCCACCACCACCTTTTTACTTGCCTTACTGTTTTTTGCCTTTGTGGAAATTCTTTTCTGCAAAGCCAAAGGGCCAGGGCCCCTTGCATTGACCTCTGGTCCAGTGGTTAGGATTTGGTGCTCTCCCTGCGTGACCTGACCTCAATCTCTGAGAACCCAAGCCCCACTTCAAGATGCTGCAGCCTGAGAACACCCGAGATCATATCCACACAGCCCTGGCCATTTCCTCTGCCTTCCTCAGACTTCCACAGGTCTCGCTGGTCTCAGGTTGTTCTCAGGTATCCGCTCCCAGTAAGAGGCCTTCCCCTCGCCCCTTTCCCGTTATTCTCATTCGTCACTGCAGTCATCACTGCCTGATGAATTTACCCCCACCCCAAATATAAGCTCCATGAGAGCAGAAACTTCATTCCAGTTTATCAACCAAAGGAGGCAAACTTGCACCTTAGCCCTAGTCATTGGAAATAAAAGTAAATAAATAAAAACAAAACCAGCTGTCTCATACCAGCTCAGTTTTAATTTTAAAGTGACAAATGTACAGGTGGAATAAATTTTAAGCAACACCCTCCAGATCCCATTTACATGACAAGGAGCTGAATGCAATTTTGCCTTATCATCAACTACAGTAGTTTTCTGGCAATAATTTAGGAAGTCATAGCACAGAAACAGAACACCCTGGAGTTGTGGTCCATTTGTAAACTGATTTTCTTACAGGCTTAGCTGGAAGAGTAGATTTTCTTTCTTTCCTGACTAATGGTCACAGTGGGACAGGCAGGCTCCTTCTGTACCTTTCTTGAGTAAATTATGTCCACCCACCAGCCAGCAGTGTTCTGCTAGAGTGGGGTCCATCCGCTGAACCTACCTGCCGTGGGTCTGATCTGCCCTTTGGCCCTCCTGGGGAGGTCCCTGGTCTGAGTCAGACTTGCAGGTACTGTATGACTAAGTAAGGGTGGATCTGAAAAGTGGCCTCTGCTTTAACCCAGCAGCTGAGAAGGCAGCAGTTTTTCTTTGTGACTGTTATGCAAAGGAAAGGAGCAGTAATAGCTGAAGGTTGAGGAATCTAAATTTATATTGTAGTCTACCTGCCAGGAGTAAACAAGTAAATAATATCTTTCCAAACAAGTTATCATTTACAGTGGTAGCCCATACAGACTGCGGTCCAGAGTAGAACTTTTAAGTTCTCGCTGAAACTTTATCCCTTGAGCAGGAAGCCCTTTGTGATATGGCTGTGCAAGGAGATGAACCATCCATCCTTTGGAAGGGAGCTGAATCTGGGAGAAAGAGGTGGAAAACACTGAGATGTCCCCTGCCTTTCCAGAGCCTCAAGTCATCCAGGATAACTGGGCAGGCAGGAAAACTGGCTGTGCCACGGGGCTGAGTCACCAGCATCTCCCACGGCTTCTGTTGCTGCACTAAGGCTGCTGGGGATGTGGATGGTTTCATTTTCTTTACAAGTAAGCACTTTGGTGGAACAGCACTGCAAACGCTGTCAACAGAAAACAAAAGGCAAGGTGCAGGGGTCGCAGGCAAAAGTATCATCAGTGTTTCATTTAAAACACTTGTTTGTCCTCAGCACAAGGCCTGGAAGGCTCAGGAAGCTTCCAAGAGAGATGATCAGACCCACCCCACGCCAAACACTCAAGGGCATAAAACAGTAGGAACCAAGTTGGCCCTGCAGCCCACTCAGTGTGAGCCAGGCACTGCAGCCAAATCCAGCCCACAGATGTGCTTTTATTCTTGAGGAGAACCATCTAGAATCTAGATTTGGAAATGTCACATTAGCAGCCCTGAGATCATGCCCTCCGTAACTTTGCCTTGGGAGGCAGGTGCGGAGGGGAAGAAACTGCAGAGCTGGACATGGGCCAGGTCACCCACTTCGCGCCTGGAGGTTTGCTCGGGGGCTGAGTGCTCCTGTCTGGGCTGTGCTTTATTGGTGGAACTGAATTATGGCAAAGCCACTAGAAGCACAAAGTGTCAGTGCGTTCACTGGCATCTCAAAAACATCCTGAAAATGTAAATAAACAGATTCCATATGCAGACTAGTGATTTACACTTAAAACATTTAAATATAAATTAAGCTATAACTTAAGTTACAACCAAAAGAAAAACAAAAGAAAAACCAAAAGACACTCAGCAGTTGAGAATGCTGAACACATACACAGGACTCCCCAAACACGAGGCCATTAAAGCGATGCCATTTTTCATTGTGCCAACTTTACATTCATGATGTGCTAGTCCCGCCAGGCCACGCTGTACGGGGCCGCGTCATGCCGTCTGGCACTGCACTCCAGCCCGAGGCCCGTCATCGTCCTCTTCATAGGCCTCCCTGTGCTGGCGCCAGTTCTGCTCGTTGGGATTAAATTCCTTCAGCTCCACCTGATCCATGTCCTCTGTAATCCTGACTTTCTGTCGAGGTGGGAGCAGAGCTTCCAGCTGGGAAAGCTTGTCTTGGGGAAGCCAGTGTTTTTCAGGAAAAATAACCTGTAAAGAGTGAGGTGGGAAAAAGTTGTTTCTTCCCTTCCCAATTAAGGCATTTGATTTTATGTCCCATGGGAATAACACACACACACACACACACACACACACACACACACACACACACACACACACACACACACACACACGCACACACACACACACACACACGTACTTACTAAAAACTGTATGATCAGAATCCCTTTCACACACACACACACACACACACACACACACACACACACACGTACTTACTAAAAACTGTATGATCAGAATCCCTTTCTCCAGAGGTGATTTGTAGATCGGCATTCCTTCATTACGTACACATTTCAGGTCCCCATGCTTTATCACCTCACCTGTCACACACACACACAAAAAAGGTTTACTTATGAAATAGGAAGATGGACAATGGCCTGGAGCCTGGGGCAGGCCCGAGCACCCTCACGGCAGCAGGCTAAGGCAGGGGTCATGGAGCATCTGACTAGAAAGCTGGTCCCAGCCAGAATGATCCCTGTCAGAGGAACTGGCTGGGCAAAGGGGATGAGAGGAGGGTGGAAGTGGAACACTCTCTGATCCATGTGCTGGGCTCCTGCAGTGTATCCAAGGAGAAGGGGCTGGAGCCTCCATCATAAAGCAGGTTTAAAAACGTGAACTAGGAATCAACACTCAGTTTGGGAAAACAGTGCTATTATGTTAGCCTGCCTCTTCAGATATTACAAAATGACTTTCCCATGAGTGGGAGGAGATTCTCCTCCTCAGACTCCAGCAGAGCTTGGAGCAGGAATCGGCCTCGAAGGAGCCCAGCAGGAGAGCTAGCCTCCTTGGTAGGGAGCTCAAAAGGCACAGAGGTCTCCTCACACACCCATGGGCCGGAGCTGGCCCGGCTTGCACTCGCTGGGTCTTACGTTTCTACACTTTTTCAGAAGGTATCATGGGAGTTCAGCACCCACAGAGCACTTGCTGCTGCTGCTAAGTCACTTCAGTCATGTCCGACTGTGCAACCCCATAGACGGCAGCCCACCAGGCTCCCCTGTCCCTGGGATTCTCCAAGCAAGAGTACTAGAGTGGGGTGCCATTTCCTTCTCCACCAGAGCACTTGGTTCATCCCAAATTTTAAAATATTTTTTCCTTCCAAATATGAAGAGAGATAAAAGGGTTTTTTTTTTTTAAGTATGCCTTTCAGCTCAGTAATGAAAATGGGTAAAGAAATAAATACCCAGGAAAAATATGAACGGGGGGTGGGGGCAAACACTTATTTATTCAGCATCCCACTCTCCTGGATGAATGCTCTCCAGAGGAGATCTTTTGAAGTATCTCATGGGAATTTTTCAAAATAAAGCAGGTGGAGGACTCTCTTCTTGAGGGTCATTCAGCACAGGGCTGTGTGGCTTACACAGGGCCCTTAGAGCTGCTGATGGCAGCCTTAGCCAAACAGCCCCATGCTACTGGGCTTGTCATGGTTTTCATTTTGTTTTTAAATGGCTTTCTGTCTCTCTGTTCCTATCAGGTGTCACTTGTTATTGCTCTCAGCACAGCTCCTCAGGCTTCTGCTTTAACTCTCTGAGGGCAAGGAAACCCTGGGACCAAATATGGACAACCACATGTAAGACAGGGAAAAGAGGATGACTTTTGACTCTTCTGTGAGGTACAGCTCCACCTTCAGTCAGGGGGATCACAACCTGCTGAAGCTCTTAAGGCACTTTTTTCTCTCATCTCCTCATTCTCAGCCATTTTCAAGACAGCCTAAGGGGCTCTAGCGAGGAAGGCAGTACAATAGGAAAAGAAGGAAGAGGAAATGAAGGAAAGAGAAATAAGCCAAAACAACAGAAGAAGAGCTGAAAAGAAAAGGAGAGGACTCAAAAAAAAAAAAAAAAAAAAAAGATAAATGGGCAAAAAGAAAAAACAAGCGAAATCTCCAGCAGGAGGTTTCCCGGACACCCTGCCCTCCTTGTAACTAAGCAAAGAAATGGGTTTCTCAGGGTTCACCACTTTCTCCCTCTGGGGCTCGCCTCCTCTCTCCTGTCCTTGTGGCTGGGATTAGTTGGGAGACAGCAAGGAGCCCTGGGCTCCCATCCCATGGCACAGGCCCCAGCTCCAGGGAGCTCGGCCAAGGATGAGCTTTCCCAAAGAAGTCACACAGCATCCCAAAGATGCCACCCAGCTCCTATTTCCAGAAGGGCTGGAATAAGGGTTGAGGTAATGTTAGGGGACACTGGACATGATACCAGGGGTCTTGGGCACACACCCACTCACAACCTAGGGCTTTGTTACAACCTCAAACTTTCCTACACAAGTGAGAGGAGGAATTGGGTACCTTGGGAGGCTTACAAATGGAATCTAAAGGAAGATGTTGTATTTAAGTTTTTCATGGATATTTGTATTATAGGGCAGTGCTTTTCCTCAATCCTTAAGTATATCTATATGCAAACAGAACAAAAAATCAAATGCTAAGATTTTAACAACAGGCAAACCATGTATCGGTGGTCCTCGTGCTACTTTTATTTTCACAACTTTTTCTTAAATTTGAAATTGTTTCAAAATGTAAAAGACAAAAGAAAACCTCTGATCAAGACTGGGATATATAATTCCATTTCATTTATACTCAGAAAAGGAAGAAACAGAAAAAGCCAAAGAGGAAAGTGGCAGAGAAAGAGAACAGGCCAGAAAAGGGAAGAGAGAAATGGATACAGAGGAAGAAAGGCCCGGAAGGTGGTTGGGGAGACCAGGTGGCTCACCCCACTGGACTGCAGGGTCTTGATTATTTCCACTGCTGCTGGATAGGCTCACTCGCTGGTTACCTCCAAGCCCAGCCCTGAACCCATCCCATCTAGCTTTAAATCTCAGATGCCCACGTGAAAAGTCAGACTTCCCAATAACTCTGTGCCCAGCGAGGGGACCAGAACAGCACTGCTCATGGCCAGTGATGGGGGTCAAGAACATCTGGGTGGCTCAGCCACCACTGCACCCATCTGGACACTCTTTGACATGGACAACTGACCTGAAGTGCTATTCACAGGCAGCTTCAAGTTGAGCGTCCCAGCCTGGTCTCTCTCCCCTCTCCCCATGGCCCCTTCCAGGCAGGTGCTCTGAGGCCCTAGCTGCAGTGAGCATTAGCCCTCCTGGGAGCTGGGAGCCCGGCATCTAGACACGTGCTGGCAGGCTGAACTCTCAAGCCCGTGAGAATCCTTCTGGTTCACAGGCAGCTCCCTCCAGCTCCTGTGCACGCGTGCAGATAAGCAGTTCTCTAGATGCCACCAAGGGTAAGCTGGCAGGCGATGCCTTTTTTCAGGAATATTCTATTTTAAAACGTCTCATATGTAATCGACAACACAGAGGCTAGAGGAATGTGGATGAATCAGCACAGATCACCATGTGATAGGGAAAAAAACCACCTATTATCAGCTGTGTTTTATTACACAAAAGTTAATTTTTTAAAAATTTTAGGTCAGATTGGCAGGTTCCAGGTAAAATTTTAGATCCCCATAGATTCCAACTGAATTTTTTTTCAAGCAGACTATAAAAGAAATTGACAAAATTCTCGAGTCTCTACTGATGACTTTAAATTTACAAAAAATCAAGTCACGCTAACTTGAATGTGAAACCAAGGTTAAGTTGCCAGGATCATCAGGCCAAACACACAGAAGAACTACAACGAAACACACATTTGAAACATTACCTGATTTAGATGTAATAACAAGGACTCGATCATCCAGTGTTTTTATCGTCTTCTTGAAGCCACAAAGGGCTTCAGAAAGCTGAATTTTCATTTTCATGATCAAGTCATGGCCTCGTCTCTGAAAGACACTATGATCCTTCTGATCAAGCACAATTATGACATCACCAGGCTCCAGCTCGGGCTCCTGATCTCCTTCTCCATGAAATAGTATCTTTTGCCCATCTTTCATACCTATGAAACATCATCCCTTTCTGATTAGCCATTTCTCTTAAAAACCATACTTTCAACAAAGTTTTTGAAGAAGGCTCACAGAGCCCTTTGGGGGGTTCTTTACTCATCAAACCCCCCAACTTTGTGCAGGCCTGGGGCTGGGAGAGGTGGCTAGGAATACCACTGACAAAGAGGCCTACTCCCCTCCACATATCCCGGGTCCTCAGCCAAACGTACAGCAGGGAGAATGGGAAACAAGGCTCCGCCTCGAGCACCATGCGACCGTGCACTGTCTGCCAGGCCCCGACACCACAGCTGACAGCGTGCTGTGAACACACGTCCCCTTGCTGGTGCACAAGCAGTGCTCTAACAAGTCTCTGTGCACCCGCGCACAGGGCCAAGTCCCTCAACCTTTGTGCTGGTTTGCGTACTGAACTGTGTACTTTGGTCTCATCTCTCACCTAAAATATATTCTCTGGATTAGAAAGATACAAAATAATCAGGGGAATAGCTAAGAGGGGAAAAGCCCTTAAAATGATGCCCCTAGGCAAAATGAATAGCAGGGGGAAGGTGCTGGATTTGGGAGAATCTGCTGCAACAGAGGGGAAATTTGTGGAGGAAAGGGACGCACAGCTGTGAAGATGTACATGAGCTCTCACAGCCAATGCATGATAAAAGCCACTAGCAAGAGCACTCCAAATGACTCTAAAGGATGGCTTGAGAATTGCAAGCGAGGGCAATTAACCAAAATCAAGGTCAAGTGACTTCTGGAGCATTGGAAAACCTTAACAAGAAATTGCTTTGGATTGGAAGAATTGATGGCCCACACTAAGGGTATCTAAACTCCAGCTGTGCTGTGGCTCCTCTCCCTGATACCTAACCTGCGTGCTCCATACTCAGCACCTGAGGGGCACTTCTGCCAGCCTGGGGTGCTCGTGCTGCACTGCCTCACCTTTCTCCACGTGTACCTCGATAATCTTCTTCTCTCGGATGACCTTGGCACCGTTGCAGCTTTCGCAGCGGTCCTTGGGGTTGATGCGCTCGCCCTGGCCCTTGCACTCGATGCACATGGTCTGGATCTGCTGCACCATGCCCGGCCCAATTTGCTGGATGTGAATCTGCATCCCTCGCCCCTTGCACACCGGGCACTTCTCCACAGACCCCTTCTTCCCACCAACGCCTGCAGGGAGACAGGAACGAGGCTGTATTCTTCCCTTAAAAGAGGCTCTGCTGGACGCCACCACAGAAGGGTGATGAGCCATGAAACTGGACACTGTGGTTTGAATTCTATTCACAATCATAAAAAGCCATGTGGGAGAGTCTGGATGATTCTAGCCAAGCAGACAATATCCAGATATTAACATGTGATCGCAAATATTTGTGGTTTTAGCTGTGCCAAGTCAAATTCATCACTTTAACGTCACCAACTATTTTCTTCCACCCCAGGGTGGAAAAACACCCATGCCTACACGTGACCGTGGAGGCTGGAGAACACATCCCTGCCCATAGGAGCGGCTACACAGCCCAGCCACTTCTCTGTGGGACACCGTGTGACGAAGTCACTGGATCTGACTTTTCTTGAAAAATTAGATTTAAAAAACCCATGCTAATTACATTTATGTTTAAGTCAAGGACAGTAAACTATGGCCAGCTACGTGGTTTTGTAAATAAATCTTTATTAGAAGACAGGTGCATCATCTATTTGTTTATCTGTTTATTTCCTGTCTATGGCTGCTTCTGCACTAAGAGTTCACTAGTTACGACAGACACGGTATGGCTCACAGAGCCCAAAACATCTACCATCTGGCCCTTTACAGCAAAAGTGTGCTGACCCCTAGGGCTGGGTGAACTATCTTCATTTTTATATTTTTAAAATAATTGACAACACATTAAATAAATGTGCAAGCCAAAGAAAAGATGTACAGGGCCAAATAAAATGGGTTTGGCCTTCAGGCCACCTGTTTGTAATTTCTGACCTTCATATTTGAAAAGATCAATTGTTTTTCTCTGAATTGTAAAACAATAAGAATTGTTTCCAGATCAGAGGAACCAGAACTATGAGACTCATTCAGAAATGAATACTTACCTTCACATTTCTCACAAATTACATTTTTCTGGAGAGCCAATTTCTTTGTGACTCCATTATATAAATCTTCAAGAGTTACAGACAACTGATGTACCACATTCTTGCCTTACGGAGGAGAAAGAAACCAATTAGCAATACTGTATCAGATGTACCACTGTATTAAACACCACCTATATGACCTTTAGTTGTATGAAGTCTCCAGAGACTCAGACTGTGCCTGTTGTCATTCATTCATTCCCTTCCCTAGGGGAGGCAAAGCTTCAGTTACACCTGGCCCATCCTTCTGGCCCTCTGCCAATATGAGAACTAATATCTTTTCTAGCTATGAGTTAATTATTCAATCATTTATAGATGTCAACAAAGACTTTCCATCTTTATTTTCTAAGAACAAATCTGAGAATGAGAGATCAATGAGGAAGCCCATTATGTTAACCAGTGAGACTGGTGAAGCAGGTTCCTCATGAAGACACGAAGTCAGACTCTGGACCTTCTACTGAAACTCTTTCTTGAACATAATGCCCTTTACTTTTTGAGCCCTTCTGTGACTTGTGACTGACTGCAAACTCTTTCATCTGTGGAAATCTTGTCTGTTCACGCAGGACAGTGGGCCTTTTATCTTCAGGGAGGGCATCTGTCTGCTCTGGTGCCATCTCAGCCTCTCAGGATCCATAGCATCAGGTCCCCCTCTGCTGCCCACAGGGCTCTCGAGGTCTGAGAGATGGACTGAGACGAGTCCTCATATCAAGGACTGAGATGCTGTCTTTGGTTATTGGCTGTCAACCTTGAGAGATGACTAATTAAGGGTGTGAAGTTGTTCATCTCAAGACAGTGAGAGAGCTGGGCAAGAGGACACCCAAAGGTTTTAATCACATTCACACTGTCAATTATACGAGCAGGCAATGCACCCAGACAACAGGGTAAAGATTTTTGCCTAATAAACACTTGGTGATTTTTAGCACACTATATTCACAGAATTGACAGCCAAGGTTTTCAAAGCCCAAAGTCAATTATAATGTGAGAATTGGTATAGCCTTATTCATCCAGGGGCCTCTTGTTGACACCAAACCACCCTTCTTAAACCTCAATGCAGAGCTTGTTTATTTTTATTTCATTCAGGATTGAAATAAGCTTGGCTATCTATCTGGTTTTGAGATCTAAAGCAGAGTACCAACTGTAAGCTGGACAGGGGAAGGGGGCTATAAGAGACCACTGGTAATAGTCAGAGGTGACAGCTAGAGCCTGTCAGGAGGTAAGAGATAGAAAAATTAGGAAGAACAAACCCCAGAATTAAAAAACAGAGCCCTGGGACCATTCCACCAAGAGTTAAGTTCCTCATTCACCTCTGGGGATGAAGCTGCTAGTCCTAAGGCATTCTGAAGAGATGGGCAAGGTAGTTTCTTTTACAAAGATGTTCAAACATCAAGGGGTGAATTTTGTTACCAGAGAATCTCCTGAGGAGGCTGAGGAAATGAGGTTGCACTCTGCACGGCAGAACGCCAGCCAGAAACACAGCCCGCCGGCCCCACCGGCTCAGGAGACTCAGGGAGGAGGCGCGCAGCCGCGTCGTCAGCACTGACCACAGGAGCTGCCATCACGGCTCTTAGGACACTGGGAGTCTGACCCCAACAGAAGAGAAAAGGAGGGCAAGGTAATCTTGACCTTCCTCCTTCCTCCTCACCACCATTTGCTCCTTTGTGGGGGCAGGGCGGGGGGTGGAGCACACCACTTGGGGGACCTTAGTTCCCCAACTAGGAATTGAACCCAGGCCCCGAAAGTACAAGGGCAGAATCCTTAGCACTGGACCACCAGGGAATTCACCATCTGCTCCTTTATATGTGGGGTTTGGAGAGTGTCAGGCAATTAACTAGTAGCTGTACTAAGAGACTCTGGGTAGCCTGGATACTAGGCAAGTGATGAACTACTTAAAGTTAATGATTTCCCAAACACGGTAACTACACCCTTTTAAGGCAAGATCCCTCATGATTCCAGTAACACATACAATTTGGAAACGAAAACTTGCTTAACGTCTTTATTTACCTCTTCTCTCTCGAGCCATCCGTCCTCCGCCACCAAAGAACATGTCAAAGATGTCCATGGGGGAAGAGAAGCTGGGGCTGCCTGAGCCTCCTTCCTTAATGGCCTGTTCGCCACCCTGGTCATAAATCTCCCTTTTCTTTGGATCTGAAAGCACTTCATATGCCTGGGATATGAGCTTAAACTTTAAAAGAAAAAAAGAAAAAAGATTAGAGAGAGAGAGAAGGTTTGAGTTGTTTATGAAGCAAACTCAACATACAAATGCAATAACAAAGGGATTCTGCATCCAACCCCCCAAACTGGTGGGTCTATAGGTTATTTGGAACCTGACTTTTCCATTCAATCCCCTTGTAGCGTGGGATACATAGGGCAAGCGTTACTATAGGATGAGAGGCAGGACCACTGCCTCTCTGCAGAGGGTAAGGATACAGAGCGGTAGGAAGGACTTTCTGCCTCCTCGGGCTGCACCAGACAGGAAGAAGTGGAGCAGAATTAAGATGCCATGAGACCAGGCCAGGGCTTAACCTACAACCACAAGAGGCCCAGAGCTCCCAGCATACTGCTGGCTTTCCAGCTCAGGAGGGCTGCTTTCCTAGTTCACTAGCATGATATTTGACTACAAACATTTTGTGAGCAACACTCCGCATTCAGGCTGCAGACAGCGTGCATAAAACTGTCCTGACTGCCCCTCAAAGTCCCTCCCCTCTTGCAGTCTCCCCCATATCTCACTTATTGGCAATGCCAAGACCTCATTTCCTCTCCGTCACATCTCATCTGTCAATGCTGATGCTACCTTCAAAAGTCTATTTCCAGTGCCCTAAGACAGACAAAACACCCAAGTCTGTCAAAACTGTATCTTGTAATCCAATTGTAAGAAAAGAATCAGAGAACCCAAACTGAAGTAGCAAAACTCCAGGTGGCACTAGGGGTAAGGAACTTGTCTGCTAATGCAAAGACTTAAGAGACCCGGTTTCAATCCCTGGGTTGGGAAGATCCCCTGGAGGAGGGCATGGCAACCCACTCCAGTATTCTTGCCTGGAGAATCCCATGGACAGAGGAGCCTGGCAGGCTACAATCCATGGGGTCGCTAAGAATCAGACACGACTGAAGTGACTTAGCATGCATGCATGCACACATTGCAAAACTAAAAGACAGGAAAACGAAATGTAACCTGTGTGACCCAAAATTGGATCCTGTATTGAACCTTACACTGGGAAAAAAAATGGCTACAAAGGACATTGGAACAACTGGAAAAACAGGAATTTTTTTCTCAATGTTAATTGGTAATTTCTCAATGTTAATTTGATAACTGTACTATGGTTATGCGGGGCTTCTCAGTTGGTGCTAGTAGTAAAGAATCCGTCTGCTGATGCAGGAGATGCCGGTTCGACCCCTGGGTTGGGAAAATCCCCTGGAGGAGTAAATGGCAACCCACTCCAGTATTCTTGCCTAGAAAATCCCATGGATAGAGGAATCCGGCTGTGGTTTACATAACTATGGTTATATAAAAGATATTGTTTTCCCAGGAGAAACACTTAGGGCTGACAGGTTATGATGTGTGCAACTTACTTTCCAAAGCTTTAGCAAATAGTAATAGAGATGGGGAAAGCAAATGTGGCAACATATTTATAATCAGTGAAAGTGGGTGAAAGAGACACACGTTTGTTGCACCATCCTTGTCTTCTCTGTAGATACAGAGAAGTTTTTAACATAAATCACTATAAAATATCCAAAATCCATCCCTTCTCACCACCACTATGCCTGCCCAGGCACAGGCACCCTCTTGGCCTGGATAACAGCAGTGACTTCCTAGTGGATTCCCACCTTCCACCCTCACCCCGGCTTTCCGTCTTCTGCACACAGCAGCCAGAACTTGCCAGCTAATCATGTCAACCCTCTGCCTTGAGCCTTTCAAGAGGCCCATCTCACTTGGAGTAAAACCTAATTCTTATTCTCATCTGCAAGCTCAACTTGGCACCACTGCCTCCAGCTCCCTGAAATTCTGCTTGGGTTTTACCAGCCTCCTCACTGTTCCCCAACACCTGAGCACTTACTGTTGGGGTTGTGTCCCCCACTGCAATGTCAGTTCCCTGAGGACAGGGAGTTAGGTCAGCTGTGTCCACTAGCATATCCCCAAGCCTAAAACACTGCTGAGCATGTAGAAGGCACTTGGGAAATACTTGTTACATGAATGGCTCGATTCTGGGGATTGAGAAATGAGTAAATGAGACAGAGTCTTGGTTCTTCAGAGGTATGGTTTAGTCTGTGAGACAGATGTCTATATAAACATCCTATAATGCAGCTGGCTCCAGAAAGCATGCAGGAAAAAAAGTGCTCTGAATATACAAATATGGAAATGACAGAGACGCTAGGTTTTCTCCTGTACTGCAGGTCCCGGATGGAGATCTAATAAGTAATAATAAATAACAGATGATAGCTAAAAAGTAATAGCTAACAACTGGGTAATTTAAAAAACTGTCTCAGAGACATCAGAGTCATACTCCAGGTAGTTGGGTCTTTTGATATATTGATTCTCGCACACCATTTCTGTAAAGAAAGAGGTAGCACTTACTACTACTCCTTTCCACAGCAGAAAAAGAAGGTTTAGGGATGAGGTGCAAGGCACGGAAGATCAGAAAGCAATCAGGCCAGGCTGCCCCGAGAGAGTTCCTGGGGTCTGCACTAGGTAAATATACTTCATGAAGTATATTCACTAGCTAAATGTACTAGGTAAGTATATTCACGAGGTAAATATTCACTAGGTAAATATACTTCATGAAGTATATTCACTAGCTAAATATACTAGGTAAGTATATTCACGAGGTAAATATTCACTAGGTAAATATACTTCATGTCCACTAGAAACGCTCACCAGATATTATGGATACTTGAAAAGACACTTGGACTTAACAGAACAGATGATTAATCTACAAAGGAAAAGGAATGCCCTTTTCCTTGTGGCATTCAACCAGAAGCCAGATCTCATGTGGGCGTGGGGCTCCTACAACCCTGGGGGTCTCAGCACTCCATTCTAATTCAGGTCCGTGCCTGACCCCGTTCTCACAGCAGGAGATTAGTACTCTGTCCAGCTCACCTTTCAGACAGTAATAATTTGCCATAGGACTGTTTTGGTTTTTTTTCTTTGGTTTCTGTTGCAGCATGTGGGCTTCACAGCCTTGTGGCATGTGGGTTCTTAGTCCCCCGACCAAGGATCCAACAACCTTCATGCCCTGCATTGGAAGGCAGATTCTTAACTACTGGGCCACCAGGGAAGTCCCTACCACAGGACTTTTAATAAGATTATTATGCAGCTGAAAAAAGGGCTTTAGAGACTATGCAGCAACTTGGGAAAGCATTGATGGTAAAATATTAACTGGTGAGGGAAAAGCACCTCTGTGCCCGGATGCCCGTAAACAATCACTCTGGAAAAAGGCTGGAAGGAAGCACAGCAACAGCAGTTAGGCTCATGTGTACTTGGTCGGTTTTCCTCAATATCCTGACATTTCCTGTACAGTGCTGCCCTCTTAATATTTTTGAATTTGCATGTCTGTCATTCAAACTAAAAGTTACGATGAAATTGGCCAAAAGAGCAAACTCATCTCTAAAGCTGGCTGGGGTTAACAGCAACGACTTTACCCCGAGTCACAGCCCCCGAAAGGGACTCGCTGACCGACACACTGCCTGTGTGTCTTTCAGAAAACCAGCTGCAGAAAAGTAGAGACTCCACACAGGGCACCTGACATCAAACACAGGCACCCAGTGCTTAGCAACACAGGACAACAGGGCACAAAACAAAGACCAACACCCAGCAGCCTCCTCAGTGGCCCGGGGCAAGGAGAAGGGACTGGCTTAGTCTATTTTGGAAGAGATGTTAATACAGTGACTAACTTAGCAGGAAAAAAACAAAAAAGGTTCCGCCTATGGCAGATAAAGTAGACAAGAACTGAATAGACTTGCACACAAAAGCAAAGGCCTACACGCTGTGCCCGGTACATAGAAGGCTCAGAAAGGAGGTGTCTGGTGAACAAACGCATGAGTCCTCTCTAGGCAACCTATAGTAGAGTTTCTATAAACTGTGTCCCCAGTCTCCTCAACCCCTTTCGTTGCTGGGGAATATGGGCAGCATAATTAAAGAAGGTTGAGCACAAGTGGTTCACACTATGGTCAGAGGCAGTCCCCTGGAAGAAGTTTTAGCTGAGAACTAAATTAAAGGGCTTTATCCCCTTCATGGATGGTGGGGACAGAGAAGTACTGTATTCCTGAAACATCACAGAACCCCTCCCCCATCCCCCCTAAGCTGAAAGGGACCTGCCAGACCCTTCAAGAGCCTCATTTACATGACACTAATTCAATATCTGGTTATAAATATTAGTTTAAAACAAATCAACCACCTCTGCTCAGACAGGTATACATATATGCAAGGCAACACCTACAGAAATGTATTACCGGTCAAGTCTAATTTTAAAAAAAGCTTCAGAACACCAGCAGCCAACTCACTCCAACTGCAGGCACACAGCCATGACTTACGCTTGGACAGCGCTCTGAGATCTGACCTGAACCGGGGTCAGAGACTGTCCCACACGCTGCCCCTGAAACGTGAAATTAGAAGCCTGGCTGTGCTCTCCTTAAAGGATGTTCTCACTAACAGCCTACAATGAACATAGGGAGCAAATCCATGAATCACCAACACTACATAAAAAGCCAGTGACTTTCAAAGCTACAGTAAGCCACCTAAATATAGATGAGAAAGAACACAAGTAACAGACAAATGGTCTTACAGGAAAGCATTTTAAACTTGTGACAGCCACACTCGGCACATGTGGCTAAATATAAACATTCTATCACTGTTGCCACCCAGCCAACCTTCTTAGGCAGCTTTCTCCAGCTTGCAAACACTCCCACAGACAGGTATTTTGATACTAGCGCTGTTTCGGGCAAGTCTAAGTGCTAGACGAGTGAACTACGGCCTCAGAAGTGGCCCAAGTGTCATCGCTATCACCTACTACAAAACCCCAGCTCCCAACAACCATCCAGGACATCCCAAGTTTTATAAGACAACAGCAAGAAGTCAGAGGAGGAGTGAGAAGGCCAATAAGCTTTCCCAAGGATAAATGCCTCATCCTTCTAATCACCTACTCTGGTGGGTAATGAGCCTCCTTGGGCATAAAAAGCAGGTTGATTCTTCTATGAACAGGATGAAAAAGTTTCATTTAGGCCTTTCATTTATGTGTGCAGAGCATTTTTCAGCCTATTATTGGTCCTTAGGGTCAACTGCGGGTCATCAGTCACAGAAAACCTGGAATGTTCATATAAAATTATGTGTCAGGTTAAAGATCTCCGTGTCCCTGTTTAATAAAGAAAAGGTGATTATTCAGTGTCTGACAACCTTGGTCAGGCAAGAGATAGGCACACAGGACAAACTCAGTCCGCCATTCTCCAGAGGGACACCGGGATGTCCAAGGTACTAGTTCAGATTAAAGAAATTCATCTCCAAGGCTTGTGCATCAACAGGGAAAACCAGAACAAGACTAATTCAAATCCAGTCGTTCCCAGCAGGAACACAACTTCTAATCGCGTGTGCCTCAGTTTCCCTGCGTGCTGGCAGCCTTTCCTAGAGGAATATCCGAAACCCTAGGAAAACGGGCCCCCCACGTTTCCGTCCCAGCCCTCCCCGGCATTCGGAGGCGCCCCCTAAACACTTGTGGAGCGAACAGAGGAATGAATGGGCCGAGCGGGGAGTCGCCAGGGGTCACCAGTCCCGATACTCCGCCCGGCGAGCCTGGGGCTAGGCGAAGTGCCCTCCATCTGACCGCGCCGCGCCCCCTCGGCCTCGGGCCACCTCAGGCCCCAGCCCGGCCCCGCGGCGGGGTGCGCGCGGCACCTGGTGACCGCCTCATCAACAAGCGTGGCTCGGGTTCCCCGCCGCCTTCAATAATTCACAGCCCACGAGCTGCGGGCTGAATAACTGACGGCGGGCCCCACGCGAGCCCGGCCCGCGCCGCCCCGAGCCCGGCCAGCACCTTCTCGCCCTCATCCGGGTTCTTGTCTGGGTGGTACTTGAGCGCCAGCTTCCGATAGGCCTTCTTGATCTCCTCCGGGGAGGCGCTGGGCTTCACCCCCAGGATGTCATAGTACTGGGTCTCCTTCACCATCTTGTCTCTGCGGGGTGGGGCGGGCAGGACGGTCAGCGCGCCGCGGACGCCCCCGCCGGGCCCCTGGCCCGCGCCCCCGCCGCCCGCCCGCGCGTCACGGTCACGGCCGCACCCGCAGCCGCCGTCCCCGCCCTCCCGTCCGCCCGCGCCGGGCCGACCTCCGCGCCCGGCACCGCCGCACTCGAGCAGCCGGCTCCTCCGCGGCGGGTTTTATTCGGCCCCGGCGGAAGGTTCCGCAAGGAGACAGTGACGCCACAAAGGCCCAGAACCTTCGCGGAGGTTCCGGTGGCGCCTGGACCTGGTGGGCTGGGGCGCGGCTGCAGGTTCTCGGCCGGGACTCCCGACGCCCCGGCCCGGCACGACACCCCCCCCCCCCCCCCCCCACTCCGGCTTACCCAGTATCCTCGGTCGTCTGCTCCTCCGGCCGCCCGTCTGACTCTCCGGAGCTCCAGTGCTGACTGCCGCCCCGGGCCATGTTGGGGTGTTTGGAAGACGGCTTCGGCGTGGAGGGCGCCTTCCGACGGCCGTCCCGCCGACCGAGGCCGTCCCCTTTCCCTTCCGCGGGTCCGTGGATCTGGCCGGCTCGAGGATCGGGTGGCCTGGAGGGCAGCGTCGGCGGGAACCCTGCCCCAAGGGGTTGGACTGGGAGGGCTGCACCCCGCGTTCCCCACCCGGCCTCTCCCTGGGGGTGTGGCCGTCCTCTGTTTGGTCATGGCTGGGATGCGCCCTGAGGCCTGCCTCGTATTGTTGCATTTTTGAGGGGTTTTGAGTGGGTGGGGGCTCTCTACGGTGCTGGGGCCGCATTTCCCGAGGCCCTGCAGCTGCTGGCACCCCGCGGGGCATCTTCAAGGCTGAGGTGAGCGGAGGCCCTTCCAGATGCGTACAGTGGTGCTTTGCTGGCCCCAGCTGTGGATGGTGGTCTCTCAACTACCTACAATTGGGAACCCCTGAAGTCTCCCAAGAATAAGCAGTGACGTCCCCCAGATGACGCCCGTTAGGTAGGAGCAGTGACGTCCCCCATGTCTCCCAAAGGTGGGCAGAGACCCCTCCCCTCCGAACCATCGAGGTTGATCCGGGCTGGTGGGCGCAATGGGCATGGGGAGTCGGGTAGGAGAGTGGTTCTGGAGGCTGCAGCAGGACCCTCCCTGCCTGGTGCGGTAACAAGACCCTGACTTCTTTCCTCTGTGCCCAGCTCCCAGAGGGTGCCTGGGAGCCAGGATGGCTACTCGCTGCAGTGACGTGGGCGTGGCAGGCAGCACTATCAGAGAATTGCAGGCCTTGGCTTCTGCGGATGGAACGCTGTCAGGGAGGGGAGGCCGCTGCTCACCTGCCTGGGATCCCTTGGCCTCCTTTTGGGTCCTGTGGCTGAGGCGAGCACCATACCCTCCTCCAGGTAGTCTGTGGGGGTGAGAAACGACTTTTAACTTACAAGAGAAGTTAAGCTGCTCGTTTCTGTTCTTGGAAACATTGCCTTTCCCCTCTCAATTAGACCACTGGAGAGCAGAGAACTCAGAGCTGGAAGTCAACAAGCTTGACTGTATATCCAGATGTTATTAACTAGATAAGCCTTAGCCTCTCTGAACTTGTTTCTTCGTCAGCAGGACATGGTCATTGCCACTTGCCTGCCACCCCCACGGGGCTCTTGCAGGGATCAAATGGGATGATGACTGTGAAGGCTTCTAAGACAGTGGATCTCAAACCTGGCTGTTCATGGGGATCACTTGGGCGCATCTAAAAATCCCTGTGTCCAGGCTGCACCCCAGACTAATCGCATCCAAACTTCTCTTCGTGGAACCCAAGTGTCAGTCCTTTTCAAGTTCTCCAGGTGATTCCAGTGTGCAGCCAGAGCCGAGAACCACTGCCCTGCACCACACATTCACCCAGATTCAGTAGTCTGAACCAGTGGCCGTGGCAGGAAGAGCCTCTGTGAGTGGTCAGAGCCTAGATGCATAGAATGGGACTGTGAACTCTGGGACCAGTGAGACCTAGGTTCCAGTTGCTACATCAGGCTGCCTGCCCTTGGGCAGGTGATTTAACTGAGCCTTAGATTCCTCAGCCTTTTAATAGGGATAATATTAACAGTATCTGCCTCACGACCTCCTGAAGCACCTGGCACATAGTCTCATCACACCATGATGCATTTTGTTCTTTTTGCTTTTATCTAAGCTGAAAAGTGTTAGTCATTCAGTCACGTCCGACTCTTTGTGACCCCATGGACTGTAACCCACCAGGCTTCACTGTCTATGGAATTCTCCAAGCAGGAATACTGGAGTGGGTTGCCATTTCCTTCTCCAGGGGATCTTCCTGATCCAGGGGTTGAACCTGAATCTCCCACATTGAAGGCAGACGCTTTACCGACTGAGCCACCAGGGAAGACCTATCTAAGCTGAAGAAGCTGACAAAGATTCTTTCCTTTATGAAACTCTAGCCAGGCTCCTCAGAGCCCTTTCTCAACTTTGGCCTCAACCTTGACCTGTAAAGACAAGTACTAACATAGTTTCTAACTGCTCAAAACTGCCTCCCTAAGATGACACCAACACTGCCCCAGACTGCTTGCCTGAGAAAGCTCAAGGCTGCCAAAGATTTTTATTGTCTGTCGTGAGGACAGGGCCTCTGTCTTCCGATCTCCGTGGGACAATTGAATTCTAACTTCAGTAATATCAGCTAGCAGACGCTATTGGCCTAGTTGAATTTACACTTGACCTTTGGTAATTTTTCACTTCTCTGACTCTCCTGAGCACCCCCACCCTTGCCTCCCTCCCTTCTCCTTCATTTTCACTTTAAAATACCCAGCTGTTTCTGTGCAGATTAAAGCCGAGTTCAGTTCATGCTGATCTCTTTTCCTTATTGCAATAGTTACTACTGATTAAAATCTCTCTTTACCACTTCAGCTAGCATCCAGGTTTGTTTACCTTTGACCATGCCTTTGAAGTTCTAGGACATTTGTTTCCTTGAATTATGCATGGGAGGATTTGAGGCTGTGCATAGACATTTCTTACTCTCTTGGTTCTGTTTGTTTTCAGAGTTCACTTTTTCTTCATTGCAACCTTTATTGAAAATGACATTGGTTTTTGAGTCACAGAAAGCAATGTAAAGTTTCCTTTTAATTTGTTTTTTTATTTAGGTTAAAAATGTAGATAAATATGTAAGGTAAGTAATATTGATGGCATCACTGACTCGATGGATGTGAGTCTGGGTGAACTCCGGGAGTTATTCATGGGGTCACAAAGAGTCAGACACGACTGAGCGACTGAACTGAACTGAAGTATATGATAGTGCAGGTGGCACAAGAAGAAAGCAAGAATTGTGGTACTTGGAAACTAGGGAAATGCTGATCCAATTCCACCCCCGTCACTTTGCAGCTGAGGAGACTTCTTGATGAAGAGGCAAAACTAAAAGGCATAGATTGGGCATTTTCCCTGACTTCCAGTGTCAGAGTCCCCTTGTGACCCAGGGTGGAAGGAGAGTCAAAGCAGGCAGAGAAGTAGCTCTCACCAAAGCTGCCTGGAACAGGTTCTCCATAGAGTCAGCTGAAGTGGGAAAGTCACCCATGAATGGGGAAGGGGTCTGGAAGGACTTCTGGGGGAGGGTCTGAGCCTTAGACCAGGGACTGAGAGCTGCCCGGCACAGAGGTGGGAGGGAGGGGTTCGTGCTGAAGGGACAGTAGAATCAAGGCAGAGAACACAGTGCTGACCCAGATGAAGGCTTCTGATTTGGGAGAGAAGTGGAGACGGGTGCCGTCGAGCCCTGAGTGCCTTGGGGAGCAGTTTGTGAGTTTGTTCCTCTTCTGATAACTCCTGGGAGCCACTGAAGGCTTCGGAGCAGGAGCAGCCTTCTGGGAGGAATAAGCAGTAGCTGCCACCAGGGGCTGGAGAGGTCTGAGTTGGACATGCAGATCGAGAGTCCCCTTTACGGAGTTGACAAAGGCTGGCCTAGAGAGAGAATGTGTAGAGGGAGAAAGATAGTGTCAAGGGGAAGCTGTGAGGAATACCTGCCTTTAGGAAGTGGGAGGAGGAAGAATAGCCATCAGAGAGCAAAAGGAGAAACCTGAGTGTGGAACAGAGCTGAAGCCATGAGAGCCAGAGTGATGAAAGGAGCAGAGGGCCACTGCCCAGGTGGCACCCAGGCCAGGAACCATGAAGCTGGTGCTTGGCGTGGGGAGAGGGGCAGGGGGTCACAGGGTTTCTCCAATGGGAGGATGTTAATTTTTTGGCCCCTAAACAGTGTCAGATTTTATTTTGGGGGGCTCCAAAATAACCACAGATGGTGATTGCAGCCATGAAATTAAAAGACGCTTACTCCTTGGAAGGAAAGTTATGACCAACCTAGATAGTATATTGAAAAGCAGAGACATTACTTTGCCAAGAAAGGTTCGTCTAGTCAAGGCTATGGTTTTTCCAGTGGTCATGTATGGATGGGAGAGTTGGACTGTGAAGAAAGCTGAGCGCCATAGAATTGATGCTTTTGAACTGTGGTGTTGGAGAAGACCCTTGAGAGTCCCTTGGACTGCAAGGAGATCCAACCAGTCCATCCTAAAGGAGATCAGTTCTGGGTGTTCATTGGAAGGACTGATGCTGAAACTGAAACTCCAATACTTTGGCCACCTCATGCGAAGAGTTGACTCATTGGGAAAGACCCTGATGCTGGGAGGGATTGGGGGCAGGAAGAGAAGGGGACGACAGAGGATGAGATGGCTGGATGGCCTCACCGACTCGATGGACATGAGTTTGAGTGAACTCCAGGAGTTGGTGATGGACAGGGAGGCCTGGTGTGCTGTGGTTCATGGGGTCGCAAAGAGTCGGACGTGACTGAGCAACTGAACTGAACTGAAACTAGCAGTTGTCACTCCAGGCCATTGTTTGACTATCCCTAGGGACTTAGCTTGGAGAGGCTCTGCCTCTCACTGGGTGTGTGCCTTTGGGCAAATTACCTCTCTCTGAACCTCAATTCCCTCCTCTGTAAAATGAGGGTAAGAACACCGACTTCATGGGTTTATTGTAAAGAGTCATAGGGACAAGTATATATGAAGTACTTAATGTGTTCCTGGCAGAGAGCCAGTGCTCTCAAGATGGAATTTCTTGGTTGCACCAAAACAGATGGGTGATGTGCACGCGCTGTGTGCCTAGCTGTGTGCTGGGCACCAGTAGTACAGCGCTGGACACAGGCCGGGTCTGTCCTGGAGGAGCTCACAGACTGGCCAGGCCTGAGCACCTGAACCCAAGCACTCTGGGTAACCCCCAGCATGGGCCCGTTTCGCCAGCACTCCTAGAGAGTTTTTCTAAGAACTCATATTGAGATAGGTATCTGCTGCCATCGTGCTTTAACAAACAAAATCCAAGCGCCTGTGATGTTTGTGTTTGAGGGCATGGTCTCCGAGAGCCCACTTCCTCCTGGAACTCAGCCTGCACACAGAGCGACTGCCCTCAGAGGTCAGGGGTGCCTCCCATCGTGGGGGAGAAAGAACTAAGAAAGTGAGGGAGTGGTCAGCCTGCCCTGTATTTATACTTTCCAGTGTTCCCACCAGGGCGCCCCATCTCGTGTGGTCGCAGAGCCCAGAGAGGAGATGTATCCATGCTATCATGTGTCAGGACAGTACATTCTGCCTCCCAGCACTGGGGAGGAGTGCGAGAAAATCCAAGAAGAGACTCAGAGCCCACAAGGGCCAGCGCGGAGGTAAACCTCCACGTCCGAGTTGTGATGAGAGCCATGAAGGAGGAGTATTCTCTTACTGAGTGATCATGGAGGGTGTGTGTGTGTGTGTGTGTGTGTGTGTGTGTGTGTGTGTGTGTGGTGATGTTCATGTTGAGACCTAGAGGTTGAGAAGGAGACTGCCCTGCAGTGCCAGTGGTAAAGAGTTCCAGGCATAGACAACGGCCCAGGTGAAGGCTTCAAAGTGTGTAAGAATTTGACCGTTTTAAATAATCGGTATTTCTGGAACAGAGATGGAGTGGGGTGTGGACCAGTGGGCAGAGTTGGATTTTCAGAGTTAAAGCCCCCACAGGGCTTTAAGTGGTGCACTTTAAGAAACTGTTGTATATTTATTCCATCATATTTATTGTTTTCCTTTACTTCAACAAAATTGCTATATTGTTATAAACAGCCTCACTGCATTCTCTGTGTTCTATTTTCAGGTATGCCAGATGACAAAACATCTCGAGTCATTGTGGCTCCAAGTTTTAATTTGGAGACACTTTGCTCTTCTGAGCAAAGCAGCACTTAGATTCAGAAGTGAATCACAAATTTTATGCATCATACTCAAACATTGCAGTGGGGTCACAAGAGTTCCTGTAGAAATTACAAATATTTTAATTTCATCATACAGTTATCAGTTTTTTAAAGCAGCTTTATTGAGGTGTAATTGACATACAATGACTGGCGCATAGTAAAGTGTACCATTTGTAAGGTTTGATATATGTATATATCTATGAAACTATCAACCTCAAGGTCTTGAACATTCATCAGTGTCCACCGTCCCGAGGGCATACACTTAAAAGACGACGTGCCCCACCTTGCACTAGTCAGCTGCTGAGCTGGGCCCAGAAGCCTATTCTGCTGTGTCCTAATTTTGTTCTTTTCAGAAAATAAACCCATTAGCACCCTTGGGTGTGATGCTCGCTCTGCCATTCTCTAGCTGTGTGACCTTGGGCAAGTTACTTGACTGCCTCAGTTTCTCATCTGTGAAAGATGGTCTGTGAGGCATATATAAGATTATATATATGATGATACATGCACATATATAAATTATCCAAATGAAAAGCCCTTAAGACAGTACTTGGCACAGAATGCAATAAATATTGGCCCTTGCTGTTTGATGCAGAGAGCTGTGTAAATGCATTTGCTTAGAAGTATCACGTTGGGGAATACAGAAAGCCTAGTAGGATGGAAAGCTGAAATCTCTCTCCCTTCTCAATGGGAATTGAACTGAGACACTCACCAAATGATGATGCTGTTGTCGGACACCCTGTGTGTCTAGTTCATGCCACTCTTAATAGTTTCTTCAGATCTGTGCATGTCCTGGGCTGGTCCCATCTCATGTTAAGTATGGTTCCTAGCAAATTACAGACTCTCCCAGACCAGGAGGGAGGCGCTGGCGTCTCCCTTAGACACTCAGGCTGTCATCAATTCCTCTCTCTCTCTCTCCTTCCCCATTACCAGAGGCTGTGGCTGCTGCTCAGAGAAGTCTCCCAGGTCTGTCCTCTGGCTTAAGGCAAGCCCTGTCCTCCTTGCCTTGCCCCCTCTAAGCATTCTCCTTCCTTGCCAGCTACTTAAAAATGATGAAATTCCAGAAGCTCAGTTCTGTTCCAGTCACAGCCCAGCTCTAAAGCGTCTGATGGATCCCTGAACAGGATAATCAAATCCAAATCCTTTCCCTTGGCATTGAAGTTTCTCCATGGTCTTAACCCGGCTCACCCTTCTTGGCTCCATGTCCCACTCAGAGCCCTTATTTGTACTGTCAGAACAGCGCAGTGCTGTTCCCCAGCTCAGGACTTGGGAGAACAAGCCTGGAATTTGTTCAGAAGCAGAGAGACGCTGCAGTTCTATTATGATGACGGGGACATAACATTTAAAGAAACATGAACATCTCAGTACCTGGCTTTGAGCTGTTCTCAGAATGGAAACCATCTGAAAAAAATATGTTAGGAAACACATTAGAGAGGAGTTTGAGATTTTCTGGGCAGGGCCTTAAAAGACAATGGGAAATCACCTGGCATGACACCCAGGAAGACTTTTTACATCCTGAGGAAGGAGTGTGGAGAAGAGAAGAGGGCAGAGAGCTGATAAGATCAAGAGTGGCTTGAATGATGGGGGCTGTCAGCACCTCTGTCTCCTCACCTCCTCCTCACTCACCCATCTTTAGTCTGCTAAACTCTCAAACTTTGGAGGGGGAGGGGTTGTGAGTGAGTATACATGCATGCATGTGTGCAAGGGTGTGTGTGTGTGTGTGTGTGTGTGTGTAGGGTAGATCTGGAAGAAGGGGTTGAGCATATTATACAGGGACCCTTACTTAGCCTCTGGGAAGCATAAAAATTTTCGGGAGAGCTCTAGAATGCTACAGGCTGTCCAGTTTGGGGGATTTGAACCTATTTTACCTGCTTTAATGATCATTTAGTTTCATTTATAATTGTTATTTTTGTCATTACCAAAAAAAATACCCTCTAAAAACCTCCTGGGAGAAACACAGAAGAAAAAAACAGAATTTTGCTGCAAAAAGAGAAATGCTTTGCTTGTCAGAAATATATTTTTCTTTTCTGGTTAGCTGACAAGTGGTTTGTGGAAGAGGGCCCTAGAAAACATGAGGCTCTGAACAAAGAAACGAAAATGGCCGGTAACCATCCTTCAGAAGTTCAGCCTCACCGCTCATCAAAGAAATGGAAGTTTAACCAGCAGCAAGGCATATTGTTTGCCAACAAGGGCCAGGAGAGGCTGAATCTCTGCAGAAACCTCTGGTCGCTGTGCAGTGGAGAGAGAAAGTGCCATGAGGCCAGGTGACAGAAGTCCCGAACTTGGGTCCACGTCCCACTCGCAGCATTCACAAGAAGCACATCCCGCTGCACACCCAGAGCCGGGGGCAGAGCTCAGAAAATCCCCCCGTTAACCTGAGAGGGACCATCGTAACCCTCCTAAAGGCCAAACTTCTATCATATAAAGAGTTTTGTGTACTTTATTAAAATATACATTATACATAGTAAAATTGACAGTCGACTGATCAGTGACTTTACACGTGTATACCATGTGACCACCACCGAGATGGAGAGAGAAAATTTTCATCACCCTAGAAGGTTTCCTCATTACAGTAGTCATGCCTTACCCATGGTTTCACTTTCCACCATTATTTTATTATTATTTTTATCAATTTCTTCATGTGCCTAGTTTATAAATTAAAGTATCACAGTTATATATGCATGGGAAAAAACAGTATATGTGTGGCTCAGTATTGTCTATGGTCTCAGGCATCCACTGGGGATCTTAGAACGAACATACCTGCAGGTAAGAGGCAACCACTGGATCCTGAGCTGTCACCGCAGATTGAGTCAGCTTACTGTTGAACTCCACATCCATGGGGCCATATAGTATGTATATTTTTTGGTCTGATTACTTTTGCTCATTGTATATTTCTTTGAGATTTATCCATGGCTATATATATATTTCAGTAGTTCATCTGCACTGATGAGAAGTATTCTGTTGTTTGGATAGAACACAATTTGTTTATCCATTATC
Organism: Bubalus bubalis; assembly: GCF_019923935.1. Classification (NCBI taxonomy): domain Eukaryota; kingdom Metazoa; phylum Chordata; class Mammalia; order Artiodactyla; family Bovidae; genus Bubalus; species Bubalus bubalis. Next base: position 39,627,059 of record NC_059176.1, read on the forward strand.
CTGATGGTGGACTTTTGCACTGTTTCCTATTGTAGTCTGTCATGAATACAGCTGCTGTACAAATCTTTGTTTAAACATATGTCTTCATTTCAGGGCCTCCCAGGTAGCGCTAGTAGTAAAGAACCCAACTGCCAATGCAGGAGACATAGACACAGGTTCAATCCCTGGGTCGCGAAGATTCCCTGGAGGAGGGAATGGCCACAACACACTGTAGTAAAATTTATGTGAATGTCATCTCTCTTAAAATCTCTTACTGTACAAATTTCATGCCTTTTTCACTTTCACTAAGTGCTCCAGTATTCTTGCCTGGAGAATCCCTGTGGACAGAGGAGCGTGGCAGGCTACCGTCCATAGCATCACAAAGAGTCAGACATGACTGAAGTGACTTAGCGTGCACACACACATGCACATGGCTTCATTTCTGATCAGCAAATACCCAGGAGTGGGCTTACTCGGTCATAGCATAGGTGTATGTTTAATTGCTAAACAGTTTTTCCTAGTTACTCCTTTGTGGGGCTTCTCTGTTGTCTCAGCAATAAAGAATTCTGCCAATACAGGAGACAAGGGTTCAGTTCCTGGGTTGGGAAGATTCCCTTGGAGAAGGAAATGGCAATCCACTCCAGTATTCTTGCCTGGGAAGTCCTTTGGACAAAGGAGCCTGGTGGGCTATACAGTCCATGGGGTTGCAAAGAGTTGTACACGACTGAGTGAGTAAACAACAGCAACCCCTGTTATATATGCCCACCAGCAAAGTGTATGAGTTCCAATTGCCTGTGTCTTTGGCAACACTAGGTTTTGTCAATGTTTTTAACTTTAATCCTTTTTGGTGAATGTGTAGTCATACATCACGGTTTTAATCTTCATTTCCCTGTGAACCAAAAATGCTGAGCAACTTTTTATGTACTTATTGTTTCAAAATTTACTGGGGTGGAACAAGGACCCAGAAAATAATGGAGTGAGATCCCCTGAGGGCAAAACACCTCCAAATTGAAGAGTGGATTTTCTTTTCTATCCCTTTTGCTTCTATGCAGTGATCCCAGGAACCAAGGGAGAACTGGAGGCAATTCTGGGCAGCCATGGTAGGGGTGACAGTGGGCAGCCTGCCTGGCTGTGAAGTAGTCAGCATATCTATTGCTCCCTGCTTCTTTGCTCCCTGGAGCACCTTGAAAAACCTCCTTCTCAAGGCTGGGGCCTCCCATCCTGTCAGTTCTGTAAGTCCTTCTATAGCCTTCCTGTTGGTTGGGGCAACATTACTGATTCCTGGCTAATGGAAAGTGAAGGGAAGGTACAGACACAACTTCAGGCCCACAAAATCCTCTTGCGTAATCCCCCACTCTCTTTCTCTGTCTGAAGGCTGCTTATTGACTGCTGACCTCCTCGGAAGCCACGTGTGGAATGGTGGAGCTACCTTAGGCCTGGACATATATACGGCTGTATGAAGCAGTGTTCCCCACCTCCACCCCGACACACATACCCATACCTCTCAGGAACAGCCATTTGGGGCTTTATATGTACAATAAGTAAATCTATGCTATGTAAGACGATTGAAATTTGGGGATTTTCCTAATACAGCAGCTAACTATATCCTAACTGATAGAGACCACCAGAGCCAATTTTTGTTGCCTGCCATCAAAAACTCTGACTGATAAAACATATCTGGCCAGGAACTTCAGAGAGCCCATTGGATTAGCAGAAGTCATGACACTAGGCTCTAGAGTCTCCCCTGAGCTACGCTGCCCCCACCCCAGCAGTTCCTTTGGCTGTCCCTCATGTGTCAAGATCCTTCCCTGCCCTGCAGGACCCTTCCTCAGAGTTCTGTTTATCAACAGCCACTCAGAGCAGGGCCCAGAGCTGAACACATTGTGAAAGGCTGGCCCTCCTGGCACCTGTGGTTAGCACATCTACGAGGCACTGGGAAGTCCACAAACGCAGGCCCCAGGACACTGGCCTGTGCCCCTCCCTCTGCTCTGATCCCTGTCCAAGCCCTAGCCTCCCAAGGCCTCATGGGCAGGCCCCTGGGTAGAAGGACCCCAGGACACAGTCTCTGCACCACCCGTAAAGGAGGGCTCTGCTCTCCAACGGCTCCCTGTCCACTTTACATATGCTGTGTTTAGTATGGATCAGCAAAGTGTCTGAATGGTCAGATAGACATCTTCTTTGGCCTGGTCCCAGCAGGACACCTAGCTAACCCAGGGACTTCATGGGGTACAGGAAAAGCAGATACGCCTACTAAGGGCTGGGTACTTTTTTATTTTTATTTTTTTTGGCTGTACCATAGGGCATATGGAATTTTAGTTCCCCAACCAGGGATTGAACTCGTGTCCCATGCAGTGGAAGTGTGGGCCTAACCACCAGACCACCAGGGAAGTCTCCGGGCACTTTTTACTTAACCTTTGTACCTGCCCAGAAGAGAGGGGACACTCACTTCATTTCACCAGTGAGGAAACTGAGACTCAGAGAGGTTCAGTAGCTTGTCCAAGCTCACACACAACTAAGACAGGAACATTGCCAGAACTCTAACCCAGACTAAATGATCCCAAAGCCCACCATGTTCTTTCCAGGCCACCTCACACCTGCTTCTGTGGCCAAGGTCAGATAGCTGGGCCGTAAGTAACAGAGCCAAATCTTCACATGACCACTCTAACAAGGGAACAGAAAAACAGCTCCAGCTCTGACCAAATCTTAGATTCTTTTCTTTCTTTCTTTTTAATAAGGAGTCAGGTTAATCACAGTTCAAGCATTTTGCTGAGTTTCTGGAAAAATTGTATAATTCACATACATTCCTAATTTTGGAATAAGGAGCTGAGACCTGAAAGGAGGCCATAGCCTGCAGGGTCACACACCATCTTCGTTCAGGAAGGCAAAGTCTAGAACCTGAGCCTTGTAATTCCCAGCCACCAAAATACCCTAATTACTATAGTATGCTCATGAATAATTTAAAAAACAAACTTCTCATTGCAATATAATACATCCCTGCTGCTGCTATTTATTGCTCAGTCGTGTCCGACTCTTTGCAAACCCATGGACTGTAGCCCACCAGGCTCCTCTGTCCATGGGATTTCCCAGGCAAGAATACTGGAGTGGGTTGCCATTTCCTTCTCCAGAGGATCTTCCCAACCCAGGGATTGAACTCCCATCTCCTGCTTGGCAAGCAGATTCTTTACCACTGTGAGCACCTGGGAAACCCCATAATATACCGATAGAAAATACTAAAGTCACAAGTGTGCAGTCCAGTGAATTATCACAAAGTGAGCACTTGTTTTTTTACCCCTATCTAGAATTGGAACATTGCCAGCTCTCCAGAAGCACCCTGTGGTGCCTCTCAATCACAATGCATTCCCACTCCCCCAACCCCCAGGGGAATGAACCACTATTTAGACTTCTAAAACAGATCCATTTTGCCTCTTTGTAAGCCCTGTATCAACAGAGTCAGGTAATAGGTATTCTTCTGTGCCTTGCTTCTTTTGCTCAATATTAAGGTGGTGAGAATTATCAGTGTTGCTGGGTTTAACAGTAGTTTATTCATTCTCACTGCCATCCAGTGTGTGGTCCATTCTACCATAGTAGCCACGTGGACATTTGGGGGCACCAGAGATCATTGCCATACTGCCATGAGCATTCTGGTGTATATGTTTTGGTGCATGTATGTTCATGCTTGTGTTAGGTACACCCCTAGGAGTGAAATTGCTAGCGGGCTGGGGGTGGCTTGCTCCTCTTGCCTTCCCCCTGCACATCGCCCCCCCCCACCCCGCCCTGCCCCCCCACACACACAATAGAGACTCCTACTTGTTGCTTTGAGAAATCCCCTGTGGGCCCTGCCCACACACATCCCCCGTTGCCCATGAGATCCTCAGGCTGCACTGTGGAGACTTGGGCACAAATTTGCTGCAATGCAGCCGTACTTTTTCTATCTCTCACACCTTTGTTCCTAGAATTTTCACACCCCCAACCCCCTGGCTGGCTCTGCTGAGAAGTGCTCTCCTCAGAGCTCTTCAGATAACTCCTTTTAAACAAAGGCCCTGCAATTGCCAGTCGGGAACCAGTCCTGTTCAGCCTGCCAGTTAGTGATAAGTACAGCTCATCTTACAGCAGCCTCTACCCTGATATGGGGGCCGGAGCAACTGTAGCTCCTCCAAGGGCAGGGACTGCAGAGTTCCTCTTGCCACTATCTCCCTACGGCTCATCATGGTACGTGGGAGGTGCTCATAAACTTTTGTGGGATTGGATCCAGCTTTCTAAAATGACAGTGGGGTGATGCTGCTGAAAGTCCTGGTGACCTGTGCTGTGCTCAGCCTCAGCTCTGTGTCTGCTTGGTACAGCTGCTGTAACAAATTTCCACAGATTGAGTGACTTCAAACAACAGGTATTTATTCTCTTCCATTTATGGAGGTCAGAAACCTCCAGTTTTGCTGAACTAAATCGAGATATTGGCAGGACTGCATCCTCCTAGAGGCTCTAGGGGAAGGATCCATTTCTTCGTCTTTTCCAGTTTCTAGAAACCGCCTGCATTGGCTCATGACCCACTCCTCCATCTTCAAAGGCAGCAGCACAGCGTCTTCAAATCTCTCTCCGTCTTCTTCCATCATCACATCCCCTCCTCTCATTCTGGCCTTCCTGTCTCCCTCTTATAAGGACCCTTGTGATTAGAATGGGCTTTCCTGCATAATCCAGGATAAACTTCCTGTCACAAAACCCTTCACTTACTCACATCTGCAAAGTGCCTTTAACATGTAACATATTTTCAGGTTTGGGGTATTAGGACATGGACATCTTCAACAGCCATGATACTGCCAGCCACAAGCCCCAAACCCTTAGCCTGCCAGTCAGGGCTGCAAACCTATGAACTTGCATTTCCTTCTGGTCAGTCCACACCCACACCCTCTTCTCCTGGCCCACATGCTCCTCCTTGGTCACTCTACACACGTGGCACTTTTCTACCTCCCACACTTTTGTTCCTAGAATTCTCACACCCCAAAGCCCAGTGCCTCTCATCCAGTCTCTCCTTCAAGCCCCTGCTGAAAATTCAGCTTCCCAGGAAGCCATTCCTGATCCCCCAGATGAGAGTGGCCTCCTCTCCTGGGTCACACACGGGCGATGGCTCTGACAGGTGGCATTGCTCAGGTTCAAAGCCTGGCTCTCTCATTTGCTGCCTGTGTGACCTCAGGCAAGTTAACGTCCGTGTGTCTTAGTGTTTCTTCATCTATAACATCTATAATTTAGAAAAAAATTAAATGAATAATAGTGGTGCTTTTATAAGATTGTATAAGGGTTAAATGAGACAATGTACATAAGATGCTTCAGCACAGATCCTGGTATGTAATAAAAACTTGATTTAAAAAATAGTCCTGGGGACTTCCCTGGCTGTCCAGTGGTTAAGACTCTCCACTTGCACTGCAGGAGATGTGGGTTCATTCCCTGGTTGGGGAATGAAGATCCTGCATACTGCACAGTGCAGCCAAAATATAATAAAAATTAATTAAAAAAAAAACTTGCATTATTTAAAAGGAAAAAAGGAAGTCCTATTTCCATTGTTACTGGTGTGCAAGGCTGTAACTCAAAAGTAGACCAGTGTTACTCATCCCTGTGACCCCAAGGGGCCCCCTGGCACAGTCACGAATGCTGGCTGATCTGCATGAGAGGGATGGTGGGATGGATGCGTGGCTGCATTTATTTGCCATTATCTAGCTGAGTGTGTGATCAGAGCCTTGGAGCCAGCAGGAGAAGTAGGCTTCTATGGCCCCAGGCTGAGCAGAAGTGGCAGTTTAGCTGTGAGTGGCAGACGGGCGTCTCCATGGAATGTATCAAAGAAAGCTGGAGAATGTAGGGGTATCTGGAAAGCTTCCCAGAGAAGGTGAGTGTGGGAAGCTTGGAGTGAAGCGAGGCAAGGGGCCAGCTGGCTTCTCTCCCTGGGCCCTCCCCATCTGTCTGCCGTTTTATAGCACCTTCTCCAGCCTCCCAGGCCTGCAGTGCGAATGTTCTTTCAAACAGTGGCAAAGCCCAAGAGAAGTCGGTTTATAGGTGCTGAGAGGGTCCCTGGGGTTGAGATGGCTTTTTTGTGACTAGGGGTCTACAGAAGGCTGATTAAGGCTGTTTCCGCTCAGCCAGGTTTGGGGGCTGTTTCCTCCAGGCCTACTTGGTGGCAGTGGGGAGAGCCAAGGTTTGTCAGGGCTCTGCCTCAGAAAGACCCCCATAAAGAAAAGAGCTCCGAAAATTCTACCAGGGCAAGAGTGGTCTATTGGGGTGACCAGATTCCTATTTGGGAAAAGAAAAAAAAAAATCATTTTCTAGACACTTGGGCAACATTACAGAAAAGAGGCCCCGTTCACTCACCTGAGACTGTGCCCTGCACTGTGAGTGCCTCTGGGCTTCCAGAGAACAAGCAGGGAAGACCCCGTTCCTGGGTCACCGCACCTGCTCACCATGCTGTGGCCGCAGAGGCCTCCTCTGGGCTCCCACCACAGCCCGGCCGGCCCTCGGCACTGGAGACCAAGGCCTGGATTGAAGGCCACACTGCCTGGGTTCTGCTCCCACGTCCGTGAGAGCTAGCTTTGGGGCCTCAACATGTTCCACCCCTCAGAGTATCCCTCTCTGGAGGATGGGTAATAATGCCTCCTGGCAAGGCTGTCATGAGGCACGCATGACCCTTGGATGAGGATGCTTGGCATGGCTCTGGGTACATGCAGCACCAGGGTAACCTGCCTTCTGCCCTTGTTTCAGAAGGCTGGGGCTCCCAGCATCATTAGAAAGCCATCACTCACACCTGACTGTGAACTTCTCTGGGCACAGCTCGGGCCCTCTGGACATCAAGGAGCAGGTCCTGGGAGAGAAAAGGGTCACCCTAACCCTGACAGGAAAGGGGACTTCCCTGGCTCAGTCAAAGACTCTTCATCCTCCACAAAGGGCTCTTCACCCCCCGCAGCCTAGCCTTGGAGGTTTGTTGTTAAGCAGGACACTGGGTCTGAGCTGAGAGCAGATTCTCCATGCTCGGGTGTTCAGCCCTCCTGGGGAGCAGCGCCGACCTGTCCCAGCCTGCCTGGGCCTGACTCCTGGCTGCCCAGGCCACTCGCCAGGATGCTGAGGCCTTGGCCGCTTGTCTGTTGTTCCCACTCCTGGCCATCCCCTGGGGAGGTCACAGACACAGCCAGCCCAGGCAGACGCTGGCGAGGCCCCAAGCTCAGAGGAGACCCCACTGCCAGCTCCCTGATGTTGGGGTGTGTCTCGGAGGAGGGTCTTCCCAGGCCAGCACTCAGGCTCAGAGAGGAGGACCTGTGTGCCCCTCCCCCCAGGGAACCCCTCTGTCCCTGTCCAGCACCACAGCCCCTCTCCCTTATGTCAGCCAGGTTATTTCTCCTCTCTGGACCTCAATTTCCTCATCTGCAAAATGGAGGCAGAAGGCTGGAAGACGTTGACTCCTGGCCTTTCAGGTCTGAAGTTACGGACCTCACCCGAGTGCTCACTGGGTTTCTGGGTTGAACTTTTGGAGCACCCTTGGCTCCTGCCCAGGGGAGGAGCCTCAGAAACAGTTGTGTATACATTATAGTCACTGTCAGGTGAGGAAATGGACGTTCTGAGACGTGACGGCCATGTCCAGGGTCACACAGGCTGAAATCAAGTCATGCTGGCTCTCAGTCCCTTGCCCATCGCTGCCCACTCTCCCACCCTCAGGGGCACCAGCCTAGGCAGCAACAAGCACCCTCAGCCCTGAGGTTGTAACTGATGAGAGACCCTGAAGAAAGCTGTTCAAACCTCTGTTTTTCTCATGATGGCCTGCCTCCGTCCCAATTTACAGAGTTTCCCTGGGCTTTAGGGTAACAAAAAAAATAAACATTCGTTCTTACTGAAAGCTTCCACTCTGTTGTAGGTGCTTTCTGTGTACTAACTCAGTATGACCCTGCTGCTGCTGCTGCTGCTAAGTCACTTCAGTCGTGTCCGACTCTGTGCGACCCCATAGACGGCAGCCCACCAGGCTCCCCCGTCCCTGGGATTCTCCAGGCAGGAACACTGGAGTGGGTTGCCATTTCCTTCTCCAATGCAGGAAAGTGAAAAGTGAAAGTGAAGTCTCTCAGTCGTGTCCGACTTTTAGTGACCCCATGGACTGTAGCCCACCAGGCTCCTCCATCCATAGGATTTTCCAGGCAAGAGTACTGGAGTGGGGTGCCATTGCCTTCTCCACAGTATGACCCTAAGAGTTAGGAATTATTGTGACTCCATTTTACAGATAAGAACACTGAACCATGGGCTTCCCAGGTGGCACTAGTGGTAAAGAATCTGCCTGCCAATGCTAGGAAACGTAAAATACCTGGATTTGATCCCTGGATAGGGAAGGTCCCCTGGAGGAGGGCATGGCAACCCACTCCCGTATTCTTGCCTGAAGAATTCCATGGACAGAGAAGCCTGGAGGGTTATGCAGGCTTGGAGGGTCACAAAGAGTCGCACACAACTGAAGCGACTTGGCGTGCATTCACACTGAAGCACAGAGAGGTTAAGTAATGTGCCTGAGTCACACAGCTTGTAAGCATCCCCATGTTCCCTAGAGAACAGAGCCTAAGGCAAAGCTTATGCTCTACGGCTTTGCTGGGAGTGCATCGTAGGGCACAAAAGTAAGGAGAGGGGAAAGAAGGAAGAAAGAAAAGGGAGGAAAGCAAATACAAGATAGTAAGGGCATTTCTGAGCTGGACACCATCCCAAGGGAGAACACAGCTCTTTGCTACATCGTGGAGGACATCTGGACAGGCCCTGTGCTCTGCTCCTGGCAACACTTTGACTCACTGCAAACTTTCTCCTGTGTGTCCACAAGAAGGAGCCCATGCAGAGTGAGGAGTGTGGTGACCAGGAAGGAGAAAGGACGGGAGAGGTGAGAGCCAGCCATCCATGTGGCAGACCGGATCCGGGTCCCAGCCGGCACCCTGCGTCCCCCCGTGTTCAATTGCTCGCCTTGTCTTGGATTGTGTGGGTCATTTTGCTGCCCTTTTTGCTTCAGCTGATTTCATTTAGGGTTTCTGGCCCCTGGCAACCAAGAGTCCCCATTTTACAGATGAGCAGACTGAGACTCTGAGTAGTAAGGTGACTCGGCCTGGGTCACATAGCTAATCCAGAAGCCAGTGTGCTCAAACTCAGCCTGTCCCATCCAGACCCTGAGCGTGAGGGTCACGCAGCCCGCCATCCAGGCCTCTCTAGGTGAGGGAAGATCAGGGTAAGGGGAGAAGGTGTGTCCTCTGCAGACGTGGGGCAGGCGTCTAGGTCTGCTCCCTTCCTTCCTTTCTGCCCTAACTTCTTCCAACAAAGGACTTGGTCCTAGGTGGCCCTGTCACCCTTTCCAGTCTTCCCCCACTAGTTATCTGTAGAGTCGTCTGTGCTCCCACGTTCCTCTGCCCCTGCTCTCAGGAAACTTCTACCCTGGTGGCCTGAGTCTCTGAGAAGCTGCGTCCCTGGAGAGGAGACTGAACCTCAGAAATCCCTGTCTTCTATCTGCAGCTGGAGAAAACTCAGCTCTGATTCCAGGACCGAACTCTGCACCGAACCCACCACCGCGCCTACCCCCCACCGCCCCCATTCATCACAGACAGGGACCACCCCCCCCCCCCCCCCCCCCACAGAGGATGCGGCTGCAGCCCGGGGCCACAGCGCTCTCCAGTGTGCAGGGGTCTCACAGCTGAGGCCTTGGAGCCCGATGTCCAGGGCACACTGCGGCAGCTGACACAGGTATCCTGTGGGGGATGGAGGAAGACAGTTTCTGTGGGTGGGGGTGGGTGGCAAGATCCATGTATCTTGAGAAAAGAGACGGTGGGAGGCACTGTGGCCAGCAGGGGTCAGCAGAGGCCCAAAGTGCTCCTGCCCTTCCAAGCCCTGGGCCCAGGAAGCCTCAAGCCAGAGCCCCAGGATGCAGCATTTAAAAAAAATATATTACATATGTAACACATATGCTGCTGCTGCTGCTGCTAAGTCGCTTCAGTTGTGTCCGACTCTGTGCGACCCCATAGGCGGCAGCCCACCAGGCTCCCCTGTCCCTGGGATTCTCCAGGCAAGAACACTGAAGTGGGTTGCCATTTCCTTCTCCAGTGCATGAAAGTGAAAAGTGAAAGGGAAATCGCTCAGTTGTGTCCGACTCTTCTCGACCCCATGGACCGCAGCCTACCAGGCTCCTCCATCCATGGGATTTTCCAGGCAAGAGTACTGGAGTGGGGTGCCATTGCCTTCTCCGATGTGACACATATACATGGTAACAAAAAAGTAGCCCAGAGGAACTGATACAGAAAATATACAGCATGCTCCCCCTGCCCAAGCCCAGAGGCACCTGGCAGGGTGGGTGTGGGAGGTGTTTGTTTTGTATTGAAGTGAAGTGAAGTCAAGTCGATCAGTCGATCAGTCGTGTTGGGCTCTTTGCGACCCCGTGGACTGTAGCCTTACCAGGCTCCTCCAGTGGAATTTCCCAGGCAAGAGTACTGGAGTGGGGTGCCATTTCCTTCTCCAGAGGATCATCCCCACCCCGGGATCAAACCCGATTCTCCCACATTGTAGGCAGACACTTTACCGTCTGAGCCACCAGGGAATTCATTCATTTATTTTTATTGAAGTATGTTGATTAAGGCAATGGCACCCCACTCCAGTACTCGTGCCTGGAAAATCCTGTGGATGGAGGAGCCTGGTAGGCTGCAGTCCATGGGGTCGCTGAGGGTTGGGCAGGACTTGAGCGACTTCACTTTCACTTTTCACTTTCATGCACTGGAGAAGGAAATGGCAACCCACTCCAGTGTTCTTGCCTGGAGAATCCCAGGGACGGGGGAGCCTGGTGGGCTGCCGTCTATGGGGTCGCACAGAGTCGGACATGACTGAAGCGACTTAGCAGCAGCAGCAGATACTGTATGATATCTCTCATATGTGGAATCTAAAAAATAATACAAATGAATACGTACACAAAATGGTAACAGACTCACAAACAAATTTATGTTTGCCAAAGGAGATTGGGAGTGAGGAGAAACAAGTTAGAGGCATGGGATTAGCAGAGACAAACCATTTGGGGTTTTTTAAAACTGTTTTTATTCTTTTTTTTTAGCTGTTTCTTTAAATTTTTTTTAAGCTTTTTAAAAAGTTGAATTGTAGTTGATTTACAATGTTGTGTTAGTTCTTTGAGGTATATGGCATAATGATTCAGTTATATAAAATTCTTTTTCAGATTCTTTTCCATTATATGTTATTACAAGTTATTAAATATAGCTATAAATACAAAATACAGACAGCAGCCCACCAGGCTCTGCCGTCCCTGGAATTCTCCAGGCAAGAACACTGGAGTGGGTTGCCATTTCCTTCTCCAATGCATGAAAGTGAAAAGTGAAAGTGAAGTCGCTCAGTTGTGTCCGACTCTTCTCGACCCCATGGACCGCAGCCTACCAGGCTCCTCCATCCATGGGATTTTCCAGGCAAGAGTACCGGAGTGGGGTGCCATCGCCTTCTCCGAAATAACCCTGTACTATACAGTAAATCCTTGTTGCTTACCTATAAAGATTTCTAGGTTTAGGGCTTCCTGGTGGTTCGGATGGTAAAGAATCAGCTTGCAATGCAGAAGACCTGAGTTTGATCCCTGGGTTGGAAAGATCCCCTGGAGAAGGGAATGGGAACTCACTCCAGTATTCTTGCCTGGAGAATTCCATGGACAGAGGAACCTGGCAGACTACAGTCCATGGTGTCGCAAAAAGCTGGACCTGACAGTGACACTCACTCACTCACTTCTATGTTTATCTATAACCTCATTTCTATGTTTATCTATAACCTATCTCTTTCGAGGGCTCTACTGGTTTCAAGCATGTGCTTCTCTCTCTAGAGTGTGATTTGTTACCGCAAAGGACACCTGTGAACAATGATTGCGCTCATATACTTAGCTCCCCTCCACATTTCCTTCCAGTGCTTGATCACTTACTCCAATTTCTGGTTCTACTATTCATTTCTGTAGCTCTAAACAGCATCTTATCTATCTCTTGTTCCATCCACTTGGCACAGTATCTCAAAACCCTCAGTGTAAGATGAAAGTCTGAGAGAACCCTACTCCCATCTATCCTATGACTTCTGTCAACTGGCCCTTAACTCTGACTTTGTTCAGATAAATAACATTTACATTCTTTAATGAAAACAAAATTCAAATTTCCAAGCTTTTTCTATAGCAGTTCCCAAAAGTATCCTATGATCAAATATTATATATGTATATATAATATTATATATATATCCTATATATCAAATAGTATAAATAATCGAACCTGTGCTCCCTGCATTGTGAGCACGGTGGTACACAGACAAATACTGTACAAAATGGTTTTATATTTATTTTAATATGTATTATGTATGCATGTATATAATGAGTCCTTCAGTATGTGTTTTCACAAATCTAATTGCTTAGGATGAAGCTAGAGTCAATTCCTAAATGTTAAAACTGAGTTAAGGCGAAGAAAAATATTAAATGATGGTAAACACCCAAGGCATGCAGATGTAGGAAAAATCATGAAAGGGCTAAGAGATTGATTGGAAAACTGGTTTTAATTCTCAAATTCAAAAACTATTAATAGCAAGCACAGCAATTGCTTTGCTATGACAGTACTCCTCCTCTGCTGAGCCCAGCAGCAAACTGCAATGATGTTTCCGTCTGTAATCGGGTGTCCCAGAGCCTAGGTTTCTCAAAAAGCAACCTGCCAGCACTGAGAACACTGTATGCTCAGGCCATTCAAGATGGCTGTTCTCTAGCTCTCTGTACATCCCCTGCTAGACTCGTCTCTGCTTCATTCACGTGACTATTCAATCCTCTAATTATAGGCCTTACTTAGTCCCTGGTAACTAATGAGCCCAGCTGATGTCTGTTCCCCCTATAAATGGTAGCCTCTTCTCCCCAGTGTAACAAAGATGGCTGCCACTTCCTGCTTGCCAGGTGCCGCCCACAGAGTGAAGTTGTCCCAGGACTCTTTGAGACACATAGGATCCCTTGCCTAATAGACCATCGATGTCTCTGCCCCAGTCTTCAGGCTTTCTTCAGTCTCAAGGCTGAGCAACTACCCGTCTTGCAGACCTGCAGGATGCAGCCCAACCCACGTATCAACTCTGTCTTCTTCCACTTAATTGTTTCCAAGTGTTTCACTTTCGTTGTTGCACCACCATTCATTTCTGCAAGTTGTTTCTCTTGGTGTCCCTAATCACCCTTCTTCTTTTTTTTTGTTTCAATCAAACAGCACATCTTCAGGTTTAATCATTGTCTCAGTCATCCCACTGGTTACATGGAGGGGCCCTTTTACCTGGAGAACTGTTAATCACCCAAGAACTGTTGATTATGTTGCAGAGGTTAGAGTCCATATCTATACTCACAGGTCAGAAGTCATTCAGTTGATCTGCCACCCCCACACCCCCTGCCACAAGCCTCCTCCAGCTTGTAGAAGCCTGTGCCCCAGCTGGCCCGTGTGGGCATGTGTGCTTCAGGATGGAACACTTGCAGAGGTGGAGCAGACACAGTGGGTCCAGGCACCTACCTCAGGGTCTTGGAGGGCCTCCTAGGGAGGCAGGGGTTAGATGCAGCCCTCCATGGGGATAAGGACACCAAGAGCGGAGGCATCAGGGAACTTTGAATTTTCTTATATATACAAAATCTTATTTTTAATTTTCTTTTGTTTTCTTGTATTTTTTTTTTTTTGCTGTTGTGTTTTGCTTTGATGTTTCCTTTTTTCTATTTTTATTTTTCTAATTTTATTTTATCTTTTATTCTGTTATTCTGCTCTTTTCTGTGTGTTGTCTGTTTTTGTTTTTTGTTGTTATCTGTCCATTTGATATTTTTGTGTTGTTTAATCTTGCTTTTATTTATTTTTTATTTTTGTTCTTGTCATTTTCATGTCTTTTTTTTTTTTTTTTCTTTTGTCCTCTTAGCTTTTCTTTCAGTTTTTTAACTTTTATTTTCTGTTTAGGTTAGTTACTGGTTTTGATTTGGGAGCTCATGTTTCTTTGGGTTACTTGTTTTTGCTTTCCTTTTTTTTGCTTGTTGGTTTGTTTTTTGGTTGCTTGGATTTGCTTTTGCTATTTGTCTAGGATTGTATTTGTCTGTTTGCTTTCTTTTTTGTTTGTGTGTCTGTTTTTATTTTTTGTTCTGTTTTATTTTTATCATTTGTTTTGGGCGGTTTTGTTTGTTTTTTTGCCACAGTGCAAAAACCCATGACTTGGAGGGTCTTGGTTCCCAGGGCAGGGGTCAGGCCTGAGTCCCCATGATAGTGCCAAGTCCAAGCCACTGGACCACCAGAGAACTTCAGACCCCAAGGAATAGTAATCAGTGTGAGCTCTCCTGAAGGTCCTCATCTCAGCACCAAGACCAGGTTCCACCCAGCTGCCTACAGGATCCAGTGCTGGACACCTCAGACCTAGCAATCAGCAAGACAGGAAAACAGCCCCATCCATCCGCAAAAAATGAAACAACAGAAAAATATGTCACAGATGAAGAAGTAAAGTAAAAACTTACTAGGCCAAGTAAACGAAGAGGAAATAAGCAACCTACCTGAAAAAGAATTCAGAGAAATAAAAGTAAAGATGATCCAAAATCTTAGAAATAGAATGAAGAGTATGGGCTGAGAAAACAGTGTTTAACAGGGACCTAGAAGAAGTAAAGAACAAACAAATAGTGATGAACAACACCATAACTAAAATAAAAAATATATACTAGAAGGAATTAACAGCAGAAAAACTGAGACAGAGTGGGTAAGTGCGCTGGAAGATCGAATGGTAGAAATGTGGAACAGCATAAAGGAAAAAGAATGAAAAAAAAAAAAATGAAGACAGTCTCAGAAACCTCTGAGACAACATTAAATGTACCAACATTCAAATGATAGGGGTCCTAGAAGAAGAAAGAGAAAGAATCTGAGAAAATATTTGAAGAGATTATAATTGAAAACTTCCCAAACATGGGAAAGGAAATAGCCACCCAAGTCGATGAAGTGCAGAGTCTCATATAAAATAAACCCAAGAAGAAACATACCAGGCACATATTAAGGAAATTAATAAAAATTAAATATAAAGAAAAAATATTAAAAGCAGCAAGGGAAAGCAACAAATAACATATAATGGAATCCCATAAGGTTATGAGCTGACTTTTCAGCAGAAACTCTGTAGTCCAGAAGGGAGTAGCAGGATACATTTAAAGTGATAAAAGGGAAAATCCTAAAACCAAAATTACTCTACCCAGCGAGGATCTCATTCCGATTCAGTGGAAAAATCAAAAGCTTTATAGACAAGCAAAATTGAACAGAATTCAGCACCACCAATCCAGCTTTACAATAAATAATAAAGGAATTTCTCTAGGCAGGAAACACAAGAGAAGAAAAAAGACCTACAAAAACAAACCCAAAACAATCAGGAAAATGGTAACAGGGACATCAGTTCAGTTCAGTTGTTCAGTCGTATCTGACTCTTTGCAACCCATGGACTGCAGCACACCAGGCCTCCCTGTCCATCACCACATCCCAGAGTTTACCCAAACTCATATCCATTGAGCTGGTGATGCCATCCAACCATCTCATCCTCTGTCATCCCCTTCTCCTCCCGCCTTCAGTCTTTCCCAGCATCAGGGTCTTTTCAAATGAGTCAGTTCTTCGCATCAGGTGGCCAAAATATTGGAGTTTCAGCTTCAACATCAGTTCTTCCAATGAACACTCAGGACTGATCTCCCTTATGATGGACTGGTTGGATCTCCTTGAAATCCAAGGGACTCTCTAGAGTCTTCTCCAACACCACAGTTCAAAAGCATCAATTCTTTGGCACTCAGCTGTCTTTATAGTTCAACTCTCACATCCATACATGACCACTGGAAAAATCATACCCCTGACCAGACGGACCTTTGTTGGCAAAGTAATGTCTCTGCTTTTTAATATGCTATCTAGGTTGGTCATAACTTTCCTTCCAAGGAGTAAGCGTCTTTTAATTTCATGGCTGCAATCGCCATCTGCAGTGATTTTGGAGCCCCCCAAAATAAAGTCTGCCACTGTTTCCACTCACTGTTTCCCCATCTATCTGCCATGAAGTGATGGGACCTGATGCCATGATCTTAGTTTTCTGAATGTTGAGGTTTAAGCCAACTTTTTCACTCTCCTCTTTCACTTTCATCAAGAGGCTCTTCAGTTCTTCACTTTCTGCCGTAAGGGTGGTGTCGTCTGCATATCTGAGGTTATTGATATTTCTCCTGGCAGTCTTGATTCCAGCTTGTGCTTCATCCAGCCCAGGGTTTCTCATGATGTACTCTGCATATAAGTTAAATAAGCAGGGTGACAATATACAGCCCTGACGTACTCCTTTTCCTATTTGGAACCAGTCTGTTGTTCCATGTCCAGTTCTAACTGTTCCTTCCTGACCTGCATACAGGTTTCTCAAGAGGCAGGTCAGGTGGTCTGGTATTCCCATCTCTTTCAGAATTTTCCACAGTTAATTGTGATCCACACAGTCAAAGGCTTTGGCATAGTCAATAAAGCAGAAATAGATGTTTTCGGGAACTCTCTTGCTTTTTCGATGATCCAGTGGATGTTGGTAATTTGATCTCTGGTTCTTCTGACTTTTCTAAAACCAGCTGGAGCATCCGGTAGTTCATGGTTCACATAGAAGCCTGGCTTGGAGAATTTGGAGCATTTTGAGCATTACTTTACTAGCGTGTGAGATGAGTGCAATTGTGCGGCAGTTTGAGCATTCTTTGGCATTGTCTTTCTTAGGGATTGGAATAAAAACTGACCTTTTCCAGTCCTGTGGCCACTGCTGAGTTTTCCAAATTTGCTGGCATATTGAGTGAGGTACTTTCACAGCATCATCTTTTAGGATTTGAAATAGGTCAACTGGAAGTCCATCACCTCCACTAGCTCTGTTCGTAGTGACACTTCCTAAGGCCCGCTTGACTTCACATTCCAGGATTTTTCACATCCTGCGTGGCACTGGAGTGGAGAGCGGCATCTGCGCAGCACTGGAGTGGCCGAGAGGAGATACTCCACATCCAAGGGCAAAGGAGAAGTCCCAGCAAGACAGTAGGAGGGGCGAATTTGTGTTTAGACACAAACCCCATTCCTGCCCGAGACACTAAGAGGGCTCAAACAAACCTTGTGCACACCAGGATCCAGGGACCCCACAGAGACTGAGACAGAACAGTGTCTGAGCATCTTCTATTGAGGTACGGCTCAGCAGTGGACTGTCGCAGGGACAGGGGCTCTGGGTGCAGCAGACTTGGGTATGGCATACGTTCTCTTGGAGGAGGTCGCCATTAACCCCACCGTAGAGCTGCCAGAACTTACACAGGAATGGGAAATAGACTCTGGGAGGGCACAAAGAAACCTTGTGTGCACCAGGACCCAGGAAAAAGGAGCAGTGACCCCACAAGAGACTGACCCAGACTTGCCCATGAGTGTCCAGGAGTCTCTGGCGGAGGCGTGGATTGGTGGTGGCCTGCGGCAGGGTTGGGGGCACTGAGTGTAGCAGTACATGCATGGGATGTTTTGAAGGAGGTCGCCATTATCTTCATTACCTCCACCATAGTTTCGCCCCAGGTAAATAGCAGGAAGGGAACACAGCTCCACCCATCAACAGAAAATTGGATTAAAGATTTACTGAGCATGGCCCCACCCATCAGAACAAGACAGACCCAGTTTCCCCCTCAGTCAGTCTCTCCCATCAGGAAGCTTCCATAAGCCTCTTATCCCTCTCCATCAGAGGGCAGACAGACAATCACAAAAAACTAACCAATCTAATCACATAAAACTGTAAGCCATGCTGTGTGGGGCCACCCAAGACTGGCAGGTCATGGTGGAGAGGTCTGACAAAACATGGTCCACTGGAGAAGGGAATGGCAAACCACTTCAGTATTCTTGCCTTGAGAACCCCATGAACAGTATGAAAAGGCAAAAAGTTAGGACACTGAAAGATGAACTCCCCAGGTCGGTAGGTGCCCAATATGCTACTGGAGATCAGTGGAGAAATAACTCCACAAAGAGTGAAGAGGTGGAGCCGAAGCAAAAACAACACCCAGTTGTGGATGTGACTGGTGATGGAAACAAGGTCCGATACTGTAAAGAGCAATATTGTAGAGGAACCTGGAATGTTAGGTCCATGAATCAGGGCAAATTGGAAGTGGTCAAACAGGAGATGACAAGAGTGAACATCGACATTTTAGGAAACAGCGAAGTAAAATGGACTGGAATGGGTAAATTTAACTCAGATGACCATTATATCTACTACAGTGGTCAAGAATCCCTTAGAAGAAATGGAGTAGCCCTCATAGTCAACAAGAGTCCAAAATGCAGTACTTGGATGCAATCTCAAAAACGACAGAATGATCTCTGTTCATTTCCAAGGCAAACCATTCAATATCATGATAATCCAAGTCTATGCCCTGACCAGTAATGCTGAAGAAGCTGAAGTTGAATGGTTCTATGAAGACCTACAAGACCTTTTAGAACTAACACCCCAAAAAGATGACCTTTTCACTATAGGGGACTGGAATGCAAAAGTCGGAAGTCAAGAAACACCTGGGGTAACAGGCAAATTTGGCCTTGGAGTACAAAATGAAGCAGGGCAAAGGCTAATAGAGTTTTGCCAAGAAAACGCACTGGTCATAGCAACACCCTCTTCCAACAACACAAGAGAAGACTCTACACATGGACATCACCAGATGGTCAACACTGAAATCAGACTGATTATATTCTTTGCAGCCAAAGATGGAGAAGCTCTATACAGTCAGCAAAAACAAGACCAGGAGCTGACTGTGGCTCAAATCATGAACTCCTTATTGCCAAATTCAGACAAATTGAAGAAAGTGGGGAAAACCACTAGACCATTCAGGTATGGCCTAAATCAAATCCCTTACGATTATACAGTGGAAGTGAGAAATAGATTTAAGGGACTAGATCTGATAGACAGAGTGCCTGATGAACTATGGACAGAAGTTCATGACATTGTACAGGAGGCAGTGATCAAGACCATCCCCAAGAAAAAGAAATGCAAAAACACTAAATGGCTGTCTGAGGAGGCCTTACAAATAGCTGTGAATAGAAGAGAAGCGAAAAGCAAAGGAGAAAAGGAAAGATATACCCATTTGAATGCAGAGTTCCAAAGAATAGCAAGGAGAGATAAGAAAGCCTTCCTCAGTGATCAGTGCAAAGAAATAGAGGAAAACAACAGAATGGGAAAGAGTAGAGATCTCTTCAAGAAAACTAGAGATACCAAGGGAAAATTTCATGCAAAGATGGGCTCAATAAAGGACAGAAATGGTATGGACCTAACAGAAGCAGAAGATATTAAGAAGAGGTGGCAAGAATACACAGAAGAACTGTACAAAAAAGATCTTCACGACCCAGATAATCACGATGGTGTGATTACTGACCTAGAGCCAACAGGGACATACATATCGATAATTACCTTGAATGTAAATGGATTAAATGCTCCAACCAAAAGACACAGATTGGCTGAATGGATACAAAATAAGACCATATATAAGTTGTCTATAAGAGATCCACTTCAGACTTAGGGACACATACAGACTGAAAGTGAGGAGATGGAAAAAGATATTCCATGCAAATGGAGATCAAAAGGAAGCTGGAGTAGCAACGCTCATATCAGACAGCATAGACTTTAAAATAAAGACTGTCAGAAGAGACAAGGAAAGATACTACATAATGATCAAGGAATCATTCCAAGAAGAAGATATAACAATTGTAAATATTTATTCACCCAGCGTAGAAGCATCTCAACCCATAAGGAAAATGTTAATGACCATTAAAGGGGAAATTGACAGTAACACAATAATAGCGAGGAAGTTTAAAACCCCACTCATATCCATAGGCAGATCATCCAGTCAGAAAAGTAATAAGGAAACACGAGCTTTAAATGACACATTAGACCAGGTATACTTAATGGATATGTATAGGAAGTTCCATCCGAAAGCAGCAGAACACACTTTCTTCTCAAGTGCACATAGAATATTCTCCAGGATAGATCACATCTTGGGTCACAAATCAAGCCTCAGTAGATTTAAGAAAACTGAAATCGTATCAAGCATCTTTTTTGACCACAATGCTATGGGGTTAGAAATCAATTATAGGAAGAAAACTGTAAAAAAAAAAAAAAACAAAACCCACAAATGCATAGAAACTAAACAATAAGCTAGTAAATAATCAAGAGATCACTAAAGAAATCAAAGAGGAAATAATACATCCAAACCAATGACAATGAAAGCATGGTGACCCCAGACTTATGGGGTGCAGCAAAAGCAGTTCTAAGAAGTAAGTTTACATCAATACAGTTCTACCTCAAAAAAAAAAAAAAAAACAGGAAAAATCTCAAATAAACAACCTAACCTTACCCCTAAATAAGAACAAACAAAACTCAAAGTTAGTAGAAGGAAAGAAATCACAAAAAGCAGAGCAGAAGTAAATGAAAGAGGAACAAAGAAAACAACAGCAAAGATTAATAAAACTAGAAGCTGGTTCTTTGAGAAGATGAACAAAATTGATAAAATTTTAGCTAGACTAATCAAGAAAAAAAGGAGAGGATGCAAATCAATAAAATTAGAAATAAAAAAGGAGAAATTACAACTGACACTGCAGAAATACAAAGGATCTTAAGAGATTACTACAAGCAACTATATGCCAAGAAAATAGGCAACCTGGAATAAATGGACAAATTCTTAGAAAAGTACAACCTTCCAAGACTGAACGAGGGATAAATAGTAATATAAACAGACCAAACACAAGTAATGTAGTTGAAACATTCTCCAGGATATGTGATTAAAAAGTCTTCCAACAAACAGAAGTCCAGGACCAGATGGCTTCACAGATGAATTCTATCAAACATTTAGAGAAGAACTAACATCCATCCTTATCAAACTCTTGCAAAAATTGTGAACGAAGGAACATTCCCAAGCTCATTCTACAAGGCCACCATTACCCTAATACCAAAACCAGACAAAGATATCACAAAAAGAGAAAATTATAGACCAATATTACTGATGAACATAGACACAAAATACTAACAAACAGAATCCAACAACATATGAAAATGATCATATACCGTGATCAAGTGGGATTTATCCCAGAGATACAAGGATTCTTTAATATGTGCAAATCAATGTGGTACATCATATTAACAAATTGGAGAATAAAAACTATCTCAATAGATGCAGAAAAAGCTTTTGACAAAATTCTACACCGATTTATGATAAAAAAAAAAAGACAAAACTCTAGAAAGTGGGCATAGAGAGAACCCACCTCAGGATAATAAAAGTCATATATGACAAGCATCATTCTCAATGGTAAAAAATTGAAAGCATTTCTTCTAAGTAACAAAAGAAGAAAGTCCACTGTCACTACTATTATTCAACAGAGTTTTGGCATTCCTGGCCATGGCAATCAGAGAAGAAAGGGGAATAAAAGGAATCCAAATTGGAAAAGAAGTAGAACTGCCACTGTTTGCAGATGACATGATCCTGTATATAGAAAAATCCTGAAAATGCCACCAGAAAGCTACCAATAGTTGCAGAATACAATATTAATACAAATAAATCTCTTACATTCTTATACACCAACAACAAGAGATCAGAAAGAGAAATTAAGAAGACAATCCCATTTATCATTTAACAAAAAGAATAAATGCCCAGGAGTAAATTTACCTAAGAAGACAAAAGACCTGTACTCAGAAAACCATAAGATGCAGATGAAAGAAATAAAGACTACACAGATGGAGAGATATACCATTTTCTTGGATTAGAAGCATCAATATTGTGAAAATAACTATACTTCCCAAAACAATCTACAGATTTAATGCAATTCCTATCAAATCACTAATGGCATTCTTCATAGAATTAGGATAAAGAATTTTACAGTATGTGTGGAAACCCAAAAGACCCTGAACAGTCAAAGCAATTTTGAGAAATAAAAACAGAACTGGAGGAATTCGGCTCCCAAACTTCAAACTATACTATAAAGCTTCAGTAATCAAGACAGTATGTTACTGGCACAAAAACAGACATATAGATCAACGGAACAGAGTAGAAAGCCCAAAGATAAACCCATGCACCTACCGTCACCTAATCTATGATAAAGAGGCAGGAATATACAATGGAGAAAAGACAGTTTTTAGTAAATGGTCCTGGGAAAACTGGAGAATTACAGGTAAAAGAATAAAATTAGAGGGACTTCCTTGGTGGTCCAGTGGTTAAGACTCTGCCCAGAGCAGGGGGCCTGGGTTAGATTCCCTAGTCAGGAAACTAGACCCTGCATGCTGCAACCAAGACCCAGATGAGCAAAGAAAAAGAAGAAGAAGAATGAAATTAGAACACTCCCTAACACCAACACCATACACAAAATAAGCTCAAAATGGATTAAAGAACTAAATAGGCTGAACACTATAAAACTCTCGAAAAGTGAAAGTCATTCAGTCGTGTCTGACTAATTGTGACCCCATGGACTATACATTCCATGGAATTCTCCAGGCCAGAATACTGGAGTGGGTAGCTGTTCCCTTCTGCAGGGGATCTTTCCAACCCAGGTATTGAACCCAGGTCTCCACCAGGGAAGCCCTTAAAGGAAAACATAGGTAGAATGCTCTTTGACATAAATTGCAGCAAGATCTTTTTTGGCCCACTGATAGAATAGTGAAAATAAAAACAAAAATAAATAAATGGGGCCTAATTAAACTTACAACCTTTTGCATAGCAAAAGAAACCATAAGCAAGACAAAAAGACAACCTTCAGTATGGGAGAAAATATTTGCAAATAAGGCAATTGACTAGGGATTTGACAGAGGCAAATTGACAGAGGACCCTGGCAGGCTACAGTCCATGGGGTCGCAAAGAGTCAGACACGACTGAGCAACTAACACTTATCACGTTCATATATACATATAGTTGATTCACTTTGCTGTACAGCAGAAACTCACACAACATTGCAAAGCAACTATGTTCCGAACTTTTTTTGAAAAGTCATTCACTTGACCAACATTTATTTAGCACTTACCCTCTACCAGGCACTGTTTTGTTTTCTTTTTTTGAAGTGGAAAGGTTACATTTTATTTTCCAAAATGCCGTCACAGGCCTTCTTTTTAGAAACGCAGTTTTAAGCAGTTGTATAATTATTTTTTCAGTTAATTTTTATTGGAGAATAGCTAATTTACAAAGCCCCGTTAGCTTCTGTGCATAGCAAAGTGGATCAGGGTACATTTATCCACTCGTTTTTAGATTCTATTCCCATATAGGTGATTAGAGAGTATTGAGTAGAGTTCCCCATGCTATGCAGGAGGTTCTTATTATAAAATGTTGTCCATTTTATAGATAGTAATACTAGGCATTGTTTTTAAGAAAGGAACTAAAGAGACAGAATTGCTACCTTGTAGGAGCCAGCATCCTAGTGGACAGATGTTGACGCACAGAGTATCCTGAAGTGAGGTGATGGTGAAGGCATAGAGAAAAAATAAACAGAAAGAGAGCGGGGTGCTGGGTGGGGGTATGGGTTTAGCTGCAGCGGTTGGGGAAGGCCTCACTGAGAAGGTGATTATCTGAGTGAATGCTGAAGGGATAAAGAGGGAGTTGGATGATACATGGGGACACTGTGTCCCAGGCTGAGGGAACAACCTGTCCAAAATCTGTGGCAGGAGGTAGAACATGGGCAGCAGGGAAGGGAAGCGAGGCAGGCGGGAGGTGTTGTGGGAGGAGAGCTCAGAGAGGGGGTCAGGGCCAGATCAGAGAGCCCCATGGCCCAGCGTGAGGACTTTGGCTTCTGTTCTGTTAAGAGAAGCCTTAGACAGTTCTGGCAGAGTGCAGTATGCTTGCAGACTGCTTGCAGTATGCTTGTCAGAGCAAGGCCTTTGAGGCCTCAGCCCTGGCTGGGGCGGGGGAGGTGTGTGATCTGAGACCCACTGCTCAGGAAGGCTCACAGGGGCCCAGGACCCAAAGGCTGGTCATCCGCATCTGATGGGGTCGGGGCTCCCCCATCAGCACACCCTGTCCTGAATCCCTCTAGCTTCTCCCTTCCCGTGTATCCCCTCAACTCTCACTCCACCTCCTCTCTTTTCTTATCTAATCTCAGGGGGAGGAACAACTGGTTCTGTGCACTCCTTTGCATCAACATGTTCTAGGTCAGATGTTTCTGGGAACCTCTGTTTCTGCCTTAGTGTGGACCAGCGGAGGGAATGTGGTGTTCACCGGGCCCCAGGAGAAGGAAGGAGGCAGAGAGGTAGGCACCAGATTATCATCAGAGATACAGCAGTGCCTCAAGAAAGCCCCGACTCACCCTGTCTCCCGTCTTCTAGTCCTCCTTACCCACAACTCCAAGAAGCATTGATTACTGACCCTCATCACTATGACAAAGCTCAGGCTCAGAGAGGTTTGATCCCTGGGTTGGGAAGATCCCCTGGAGAAAGGCATGGCAACCCACTCCAATATTTTTGCCTGGAGAATCCCTTGGTTAGAGGAGCCTGGCAGGCTGCAGTAGGGTTGGCACAGAGTTGGACATGACTGAAGAGCCTGGCAGGCTGCAGTAGGGTTGGCACAGAGTTGGACATGACTGAAGTGACTTAGCACGCACACAGGCTCAGAGAGGTGGGGCCCTAGCCCAAAGTCACGCAGGTCATAAGCAGAAGATGAAGAATTTGAACCCAGATCTGTTTAAATGCAAAGTTTGGGGTTTCCCACATCCTGTGGTTCCTCACTGTCAGATACAGATTCTGAGGGTCTACAAAGAGCTAGGAGCCTTTTCCCCAAAAAAAGGCACACACACACACACACACCTCTCATTGCCTGTGACTTCAGGGGATTCCTAGAGTCTAGTTAAGAACACCCATACCATCCTTGGGCTGTCTCTCTGAAAGGCACTCAGTGGGCTGGGCCCTCCTTGCAATGCAATGCCCTTGGCCCCCAGAGCATCCTAGAGATCCCTAGAGTTCCTAGCCAACAACCACATCCCCCTGCCCCCCACGCAGCCAGAGCAAGAGGAGAGCCCTCCAACTGATGCAGAAAACATTTTAGCCTCTCTCTCTCTCTCTCTCTCTCTCTCACACACACACACACACACACACATGGAAGGAACAGATATTCCCAGTCAACAAACTCATGTAGGCAAAATCGAAACTTTATTTTTCTGTAACTCCATGAATTTTTTAAAATCTCTTCCCCCTTCCTCCTATGACAAAATAATTAATGTATCCATTTCACACACAAAAAATGTCATTTTCCAGTTTAAACTAAGTCGAGTCCCAGCGGTTCCACTTCTAGGGATTTATCTTAGAGCTACACCAACTCGAGTGCACATGGTGCAGAAATAAGGTTGTTTGTTTCAGCAAAAGACTGAAAACAACCTGTTCATTGCACAGGACAGATTAAATGCATCCCTGCCAGACCATCCATGGAACGCTGTACATCCCAACAGAAGCACTAGGAAGCCCTCAGTACAATAGGAAAGGTTCTCCAGAGAACATTGTCAAGTGTGAGAAACAAGATACAAAACTGCATACCGTGTTACCATTTGTGTATGTCTAGAAAGACCCTGATGCTGGGAGGGATTGGGGGCAGGAGGAGGAGGGGACGACAGAGGATGAGATGGCTGGATGGCATCACCGACTCGATGGACATGAGTTTGAGTGAACTCCAGGAGTTGGTGATGGACAGGGAGGCCTGGTGTGCTGCGATTCATGGGGTCACAAAGAGTCGGACACGACTGAGCGACTGAACTGAACTGAGAATACTTCTGCATGGGTGTGTGCTCAGTTGCTTCAGTCATGACTCTTTGTGACCCCATGGACTGCAGCCCGCCAGGCTTCTCTGTTTATAGGATTCTCCAGGCAAGACTACTGGAGTGGGTTGCCATGCCCTCCTCCAAGGGATCTTCCCAACCCAGAGACTGAACCCGCGTCTCCTGCATTTCAGACAGATTCTTTACCTCTGAGCCCCAGATGAAGCCCCTAGAATACTTCTAGAATGATGCAAAAGCAAGTTTTAACAGTGGTGGCTCTGGGAGAAGAAATGGGTGAGCAAAGGAGGGAGAAGGATGGAAGGAAACTTGACACTTTTCACTGAAATTCTCTGTGACTCTTTTAAGAAAAAAATTTATTGAGAAAAAATTCACGTAACGTTACCATTTTAAAGTGCACAATTCTGTGTCATATTGTGCATTCACCATGGTGTGCATTCACCATTTTGTGTAGCCAACACCTCTATCTACTTCTAAAACATTCCATCACCTCAAAAAGGAAACTTTGTGCCCGTTAAACAATCAACTCCCTTTGTACATTTATGTTCCTGCTTTATCAGTGAGGGTCCCCATAAGAAAGAGATGGCCCACTCAGAGGGGCAGTTAGAGAGGGGAGGGCAGGGTAAAGGGGGCCGCAAAGGATGGGAAAGCCACAGCAGGGAGTTGGACCACTCCTGAGGTCCCAAGCCGTCTGGGCAGGAGGTCAGACAGGACCTTCAGCTGCCAGGACCAGGAGGAAGCTGCTGCCAAAACTGCAGCCAGCAGGGAGACAGCACGAGGAATCAAATTCCCAACCTCTTTCTATCGGCCCTCCGTTCCGCTGCCGTCTGTATTGGCCTAACTTGACCAGAGGCCAGGGGCCTCGGAGATGCCCATACAGGTCAGCTCCCAGGGGACCGAGCCCATGGAGAGGGAATCCGGTCACAAAGGCCGACTAACCAGCACGTGGTTATAGACGCTTTTTCAAATGAAGTTAGGTAACTGTTTTTAAAGCTCAGCGAAATTAGACTTTGCTGCTCCATGTCCCGCCCCTTCTGTATGAGATCTGTGGTCCTGGGCCTCAGGTGGGGTCAACTCTTCCTACCGGGCCCAGTGAATACCCATTCTCCCATCAGCCTCTGTGGCCAGCGCGCCGACCCTGCCCTCTGCTCATGTGGACCCTTGCTCCACTGCTGCACTGAGGGGGGCCGCCCAGGCCCTCTTGGTTCTGGTGCCCTGGGACCATCTCCTCCTCTGTGGCCTGTGCTGCATACTCTAGGGCCTTGTCACTTTCTTGGGAAGCCTCAGGCCCTACTAACTTCTTCCCTTCTTACTGCTCAGGAATTGTACCCTAGGGAGCTCCTCTCTGAGCCCCACTCATGGTCTGGCTTCCTTTTTGAAGTTTCTTCCCTTCTCAGCTCTCAAGATCCCTAAGAATCTGAGGGATGGTGTTGGGGGAGGGAGAATTTGTTCTGCCACATTGCACATCTTTCCAGACCTTTTCAGGCTTTCATCTTAACCAAAGCTTTTGAGCTTAAGAATTAGATGTCTTTTTTCTCTGATTCAGTATCCCCTTGCGGGGGGCTCACCACTTAGCACTCACAGTGATGTCCCTCTTGGCGAACCCAGCCAGCCCATGAGCATGACTTGGCCCATCACCTTCTCATGTCCAGTTGGAGCTGGCAGCCACCTTGGCCAGCCTCCAAGCCATCACCCTTGTGATCCAAACAGTCAATTTGAGGCCCAGAGAGGGACAGAGGCCTGCCCAAGGTCACAGGGAGAAGAGGTGAGTGGGAGATTCAGGCCTCAAAGCCAGACTTCAGGCCTCCTGTCTAATGTGCCTTCAATGTATTGGGAGAC
Source organism: Bubalus bubalis (assembly GCF_019923935.1). Taxonomy (NCBI): domain Eukaryota; kingdom Metazoa; phylum Chordata; class Mammalia; order Artiodactyla; family Bovidae; genus Bubalus; species Bubalus bubalis. Next base: position 39,654,616 of record NC_059176.1, read on the forward strand.
AGCACCCTGGGGTCCATGCCCTGAATTTCCATGAATGCTGACAAACTTTCTCAGCCACCTGCATCCACCAGTTAAGACAGTATTACCTGTGGCCCAGCTGAACCTACTAACCACTTTGGGGACATCTTGCAGGAATCTCCACCAATGCCTCCTGTAGACAGTTTATATTCAGCAGACTCATGTTCCCCCAGAAGTCATGCCCACCCACAGTCTTGGAATGTGACCTTATTTGAAAATAAGGTCTTTAGAGATATAATTTTTTAAGACGATGTCATATTGGATGAAGATGGGTCCTAGTCTGATGACTATCGTCCTTAAGGGGATATAGGGGCAAAGACACAGAGGGGGAAGACAGTCATGTGAAGACTCAGGCAAAGATTGGACAGATGCAGCTATGACCCAAGGAACCTCAAGGATTGCTGGGAGCCACCAGAAGCCAGAAGAGAAAAAGAAAGATTCTTTCCTGGAGCCTTTATAGCAAGGCCTTGCCAAGACCTTGATTTCAGACTTCTGGCCTCCAGAACTGTAAGAGAATACATTTCTCTTTTAAGCCACCCAGTTCACGGTACTTCGTTCTGGCGAGAACTGCCCAAGGGAGGAGATTCTTGGTATTCTGAGAAAGCCCTCAGTTTGCCCTGCCGTACGTGAATTTCCCACATCTGTTTACAGATGCCTGCAAACCCACCATCAACACCCTGCTTTCCTCTAACTGAAGGAGCAGATCCACACTTCTACTAGGAGGCCCTGGTGGTCACGCTCCTGGGTCCCTTATTACATCTGCTTCTGTGCAAATGCTTCTGTCAACTGTACCGTAGTCCTCAGTGTTGGCAATGTCTCTCTCCTTCCTTCACACTGGGGTTCCTTGAGGGCAGGAACCACGGGTCCTGCTCAGAGCTCCAGCCTTCAGCGCAGAACCTGGGGGAGATGGGTTGAGAGGGTAAAACCCCTTCCTGGGTGCTGTGTCAACAGCGAGGCAGATTTGCAGGGTGAGGTTAGCAGCTACTGCAGGATCTGAATCCAGACTGGTGCTGAGAACCCCTTGCGCTCTGACATGGCCTCTAAAGCCAGTGAGGAGGTTTTCTGGGGACCCAGAAGCCCTGAGCCCATTGGCCAGACTTCCTGGGAGAACCAGAGCAGATTTGCATGAAAAAGAACACTGGCTTCATTGAAATTCTTCTCGTCTTGAGTGAAAACAAAACCACAAAGAAAAGGAAAGTTTTAATCTTGAGCAATTTCACCGTTGAGGAGTGTTTTGAGTTTCTAAAAATGGAGAGGAAATAGGTCTCTTTGGGCCACTCCAGTCGCCGCCTCCCCCGGCCCCAGGCCCGCCCCCCTGCCCCGTCAAGGCCAACCTCCCAGGCTGAGGGAGACCGCTCTCTCTGGCAGATGCCCGAGGCTGGTGCCACACAGTTCTGGAGCCGGACGCAGCTGTCCCCCCTAGAACCCCAGCATGCCGGACAGCAGAGCAGCCCCGCAGGAGAGCCTGCTGGATGCAAGCCTGGGGACCACCCAAGAAAACGTGGGAACCAGGTAAGTCGGAAGTCGGGTCTCTGTCCACTGAGCCCATGGCCAAGTTCTGGACTTGACTCTGCTGTGTGACCCTGAGCAGGCTGCTTCACTCTCTGAGCCTCAGTCTCTTCATCTAGGAAACTAAAGAAAGGGTCTGGATGATCGCTAAATGGGATAAGCCCTGGAGTGGGACATGCGTACTCCCCTGCGTGGCCCAGAGGGGCTCAGCCGAAGAATGAGGGCATGAGTAGGGGGCTGCGGTTGGATGGAGGAAGAAGAAGACAATAAGAATGTTTCCCTGTCTTCTCAAGGGGGAACTTTGGCATGTGGGGTCAATGTCAGACAAGGACAGGGGAAAACCAAAGAGTCCGGCTCCAACTTGCTGTGTGACCTTGGTGGGTCCCTGCCCCTCTCTGGGCTGCAGCTTCCCTGTCTGGACATGAATGCAAGAGGTGAAGTTCCCCCAAAGCCCTTCTGCTGTATGTGTTCTACTAATCTGGGTTTCCCTGGTGGCTCAGTTGGTAAAGAATCCACCTGCAACACGGGAGACCTGGGTTCAGTTCCTGGGTTGGGAAGATCCCCTGGAGGAGGGCATAGCAACCCACCCCAGTATTCTTGCCTGGAGAATCCCCATGGAGAGAGGAGCCTGGGGGGCACACCCCAGTGGGGTCACAAAGAGTCGGAAATGACTGAGCGACTGAGCGCAACCTGTGATCCAGAGGAAGCAGATTCAGTTTGTCAGTCATCACCAGTGCCCACTCTGGCCTAGGCCCTCCCCATTCAAGGATGGGGGATCCTGAGAAGTTGGAACCCAGTCCTGGCCCCAGGATTCCCCAACAAGAGGGCAGGGAGAAGGCAGACACACAGACCTCCAGATGCCTGTGATCTGTGCCAGGAGGGTACAGGCCCAGAGGAGGCGAGAGGGGCTTCTACCGCGGACTATTTTGTTTGTTTTGTGGGCGGGGTGCTGCACTGGGTCTTAGTTGCGGCCCGCAGGATCTGTGGTTGCAGCGTGCGAACTCTTAGTTGCAGCATGTGGGATCTAGTTCCCTGACCAGGGATTGAACTCAGGCCCCCTGCTTTGGGAACGTGCAGTCTTAGCCACTGGACCATCAGGAAAGTCCCGAACATCACACAGTCCTTGGATGGCCAGGAGGGCACTGACATTCAGAGAGGAAGAGCCGTGCGGCTAGAGGGAACAGCGTTGGGATGGTGAGAAGATGCGAAGAAAGATGGGGAACTCAGGGAGGGGCGAGGTCTCGCTGGCTGCAGTGCGCAGTACAGAAGGGGAGAAGGACAAGGGAGAAATGCCAGGGGCTGAGCCCTCTGGGGAGAGTTGCCGGTGTTTGAGCTACAGAGTGAATGGCCATTGTTCTCATGGGAGTTATGAGGAAGGAAAGATGGAGCAAATGAAAGAAATGTCAATGTGACGGACAGACAGAGGACCCCCCTGCCCCCCGAGGCTGAGGGTCTGGGCCCTGCCCTGGGTCTCCAGAGAGCCCAGAGTGGGCTCCTTTCCTCGCAGAAGCAGAGGCACCTTACCTGCAAGGCCTCCAAGAGCTTGAGGTCCAGCCCCCTCCCTGGACGTGGGCCACACGCAGAGGGTCAATAGGATTCAAGGGGGCTGGCTGGAGCTCCCTCACCCTGGGGAATGGGCTCACAGAGGCGGGGGCCCCTTTTGCAGACTCTATGAAAGGGAGGCAGAGCAGGGAATGGTAGGTATATGAGGGGGCCTATGAGGGAAGAGAGGGCAGAAAACTCAGAAGGTCAGTCCCCCTCCGCTTTCTTGCTTAGCAACTTTGGGTAAGTTGTTTAGCTTCTCTGAGTCTCATTATCACTCTCTGTTCAAAGGAAGACAAAAGCTTGACCTCTGTTGACCTTGCAGAAAATCTGTGCAGAGTCTATCAGCTGGTGTGTATGAAATGCTTCCAAAGGCACAAGGGCCACCCCTCACAGGCACAGTGAACCTCCTAGGCCTTGCAGAATAGCTACGAGGAAAGAGCTTTGAACCCTTGTTTAACATGTTCTAAGGTCAGAAGCCATTACCATGGCCGTGATGCTCCTCGTCCCTCCAGACTGGCCCCAGGAGCACAGGGCTCCATCTCAGGCTTGTCCATCTCTCCTGGCCTTGTGGCCCCTGGCAGGCTGCTGCTCCTGGGGCAGGGTGGGTCTACACTCCTCCAATAGTCTGGGAGAGGCCTTATCTTTCCCCCCTCCCCTTTCCAGGGTTTCAGAAGGAAGGCCGGAGATCGGGGAGCTGGAGACTGAGAGCAGAGGAGGGTTTGCATGCCAGGCTCCCCCAGATGAGTTTCCTTTTGTATCACACCACTTGCAGGGCTGGAGGGAAGGAGCCTCTGCTGGGCTGGAGCTGGGGCGGATCTGATGCTGACCTGGCAGCTTGTGCTCTGTGCCCTTTGAGGCCACAGTTGTAGACTGTGCCATCCATCAGGGGTACCCATTGGATATGTCCAGAGTCCTGTTAAATTCTTAGTCCAGTAGAGGCACCAGCCTCCCTGAGCTGGAAGAGGCCCAAGTTGGAGGAAGGGCTTTAAAAGAACCAGAGAAGGGGACAGTTCACCCTGGGTTTGAAGGGCCGTGGATGCCCTGGTGGCAGGCAGGGGCATTCTGTGGACAGAAGGTGTGGTTGTGGAAGAGTTAAGGTAGCCATCAGACCAGTTAGATTGGGCCAGATTAACTGCTAGGTCTGGATAGGCCGGTGTGGCCAGACTAGGGGCCACCAGAGTCAGAAGAAGAGGCAAAGAGGAGACTTGGGAGGCATGGATGCAGCAGAAGCAGAAGAGGAGCCTAGTTTGTGGAGGTGTCTCTGGCAGCGGTGAAGACAGGCTGGAGTTGGGTGGGCTGGAGGCAGACGCCAGAGGAAGGGAACCTGCAAAGTTGAGTGTGGCCGAGAGGAGGACAGTGAACTCTGAACTGACTGTACTCCTGGACTCCCAGCTGCCTTTCCCAGCTCTACCTGCTCTGCACTGGGGGCAGAGAGGAGACCCCTTGGAGTCAGGAGCATGGGGCAGGCACAGGAGGCTGCTGCAAGCCTGGTGAAGAAGGCTGCTCTCATGGCCAAAGCTTCCTGTGGATGATAGGGAGTGAGCTCCCCATCTCTGGGGTATGCAAGTCTGGGAGGAACAAACAATCACAATGCAAATACTATGGAAATTATACAGGCATCCTTAAGAATATGGAATATCCAGGGCCTTCCAGTTTTCCCAACTTCCTTCCCCTCACTTCCCCGTGATACAAAAAAAATGGTTATTGTAGTAGAATTACTTTCTTTCTCATATTTTGGATTCTTTGCTATTTATCGGTTTCCATAAGCATACATTCGTCTATTGAAGATTATTTCCTGTTGGGACTTTCCTAGTGGTCCAGTGGTTAAGACTCTGTGCTTCCAATGCAGCGTGTGCAGGTTCAGTCACTGGCTGAGGAACTATGATGCCACATGCTTCCTGGTACGGCCAAAATTTTTTTAAAAATAAATAAATAACAGCAGTGTAGTCTTCAAACTCAAAAATATATAATATTTATTGTTGAATAAATATTGTCCCAGAGGACATGGGAGTATATTATAAGTGCCACTGGAAGGCAAGGTCAAGAGTCCTAGGATAAAGGGCAGAGCACATCCCAGAAATCGGAGTCCCTACAGCAAAATAACCCTGTCCCAGACATCTGAATACAGATCTGGATGCCTTGAGGATGCAGGTTAACCCAGGCCAGAGCTGAGGTTTTGCAGGGGCTACAGAGTCGTTAACTGGGAACAGCAGAATGCAGGCTGGCCTGGAGTCAGAACACTGAACCAGAAGCTGACTCACTCTGTCCCCAGGCAAGTTCCCTATTGACAGCCTCTCAGGCCAGTGAAGTTTTTCTTTAGGTCATTGAGTCTAACCCAACATTCACATATTATCAACCTACCCTGACTTGAATACCTCCAGGGACGAGGAACTCACTCACTTAACTCTTTGTCCCTGCAAAAGACAGGGGCAGTGGCGGGAGAAAGTCCTGTATCACATTTGGTTCCATGTGTGCTTCCCTGGGTCCTGGTTCTATAGCCTTCCTCCACAGGCAGCCCTGGTTCCTTGCAAAGGAGCCTGTGAGGAACAATGAAGTCAGGGCTAGGAAGGTACTTTGGAAACTGCAAAGGTTGTGACCATGTGAAGGACATCTAGGACCTAGCACAGACTCTAGCCCCAAGAAGCTGTACATAAGAATTTACATCTGCAAAATGTAATGGGTTGTGTTTTTTATTAATGGAAGCAAATTTTTCACTAGATGGCTTTTGACAAAAAGCATATACCCATGTAATCAACAACTCAATAGAAATGTAGAATATTTTCATCACTCCAGAATGTTCTCTGTGCTTCCTTCTAGTCGACTTTCACCCCCACTCATCCTTAAATAACTAGATTTGAAAAGCCACTCTTCGGTCTGCTCTTGAACATCATACGAATGGAACCCACTGTATGTGCTTTTCTACGCCTGGTTCCTTTCACTAATCACAGTGTCTACAAGATTCCTCCACACTGTCAAGTGTTTCTGCAGTGGTGTTGCTTTATACTGTTGGGTACGATGCCGTCATGTGGCTATACCACAATTTGTTTATCCTTTCTCTTGTTGAGGGGATTTGGGTTGTTTCTGGTTTGGAGATTTTATGAATAAAGCTACTGCAAACACTCTTGTATAAGGTTTTTTTGTAGACATATATACTGATTTCCTTGGAGAAGTCTCTAGGTTGTTGTATCAAAAGGTCAGTTCAGTTCTGTCGCTCAGTCATGTCCAACTCTTTGCAACCCCATGGACTGCAGCACGCCAGATTTCCCTATCCATCACCAACTCCCAAAGCTTGCTTAAACTCAAGTCCATTGCGTCGGTGATGCCATCCAACCATCTCATCCTCTGTCAACCCCTTCTCCTCCTGTCCTCAATCCCTCCCAGCATCAGGGTCTTTTCAAGTGAGTCAGTTCTTCGCATCAGGTGGCCAAAGTACTGGAGTTTCGGCTTCAGCATCAGTCCTCCCAATGAATATTCAGGACTGATTTCCTTTAGGAATGACTGGTCAGATCTCCTTGCAGTCCAAGGGACTCTCAGGAGTCTTCTTCAACACCACAGTTCAAAGCATCAATTCTTTGGCGCTCAGCTGTCTTTATACTCCAACTCTCACATCCATACGTGACTACTAGAAAAACCATAGCTTTGACTAGATGGACCTTTGTTGGCAAAGTAACATCTCTGCTTTTTAATATACTGTCTAGGTTGGTCATAGCTTTTCTTCCAAGGAGCAAGCATCTTTTAATTTCTTGGCTGCAGTCACCATCTGCAGTGATTCTGGAGCCCCCCAAAATAAAGTCTGCCACTGTTTCCATTGTTTCTCCATCTATTTGCCATGAAATGATGGGACCGGATGCCATGAACTTAGTTTTCTGAATGTTGAATTTTAAGCCAACTTTTTCACTCTCCTCTTTCACTTTCATCAAGAGGCTCTTTAGTTCTTCACTTTCTGCCATAAGGGTGGTGTCATCTGCGTATCTGAGGTTATTGATATTTCTCCCAGCAATCTTGATTCCAGCTTGTGCTTCATCTAGCCCAGCATTTCGCATGATATACTCTGCATATAAGTTAAATAAGCAGGGTGACAATACACAATCTTGACGTACTTCTTTACCTATTTGGAACCAGGCTGTTGTTTCATGTCAGTCAAAAGATAGGTATACATATAAGGGGATTAAACGAGTCAATCCTAAAGGAAATCAATCCTGAATATTCATTATAAGAACTGATGCTGAAGCTGAAGCTCCACTACCTTGGTCATCTGATATGAAGAGCCAAGTCATTGGAAAAGACCTTGATTCTGGGAAAAATTGAAGGCAAAAGGAGAAGAGGGCAGCAGAGGATGAGATGGTTAGATAGCATCACCGACTCAATGGACATGAATTTGAGCAAATTCCAGGAGATAGGGAAGGACAGGGAAGCCTGGCATGCTGCAGTCCTTGGGGTCACAAAGAGCTGGACATGACTTAGCGACTGAACAACAAATACATGTATAAGGAAGCCACCAGAGGTTTTCCAAAGTGGTCCTAGCATCCCCACAAGAAGTTTCTGTTGCTCCACATCTTTGTCATCATTATCTATTGTTACTCTTTTTCAATTATAGCTTTTCTGGTGAGTTAATGGTGGTATTTCATTGTAATTTTAATTTCCCTGATAATGATGTTGAACATATTTTCATGTGCATGTTGGCCATCTCTGCATCTTCTTTTGTGAAGTATCTATCCAAAACTTTAGCCCATTTTGTAATTGGGCTTTTATTATTAAACCTTTTATTATTGATTTGTAGAGATTTCTCCATAAATTCTTGATATCAGTCCCTCTATGAACACATAGAACTCTTTCTGTATATGTTCTATGAGAAGCTTTATGGTTTTAGTTTTTATAGTTAGGCCCATGATCCATCTCAAATTAATATTTTCCTTTTTCTCACATATTTATCCAGTTCTTCAAATGCCCTTTGTTGAAAATGATTTTTTTTTTCTGTATTAAATTGTTGTGGCCCCTTTGTTTAAAAAAAAAAAAGTCAACTGGCTACATGTCTGAATCTATTTCTGGATTTACTTCCACTAAACCATTTTTATATCTTTATGTCAATATCACACTGTCCTCATTACTATAGCTTTATACTAGGTCTTGCATCAGGTGATGTTTGTCTTTCAACTTTGTTCCTTTGTTTTATAAACACGATTGTTTTGGCTGTCCTGGGCGTGGTAGACAGCCTCTAAGATGTGCCTCATTGACTCTTGCCTTTTGGATTCTTGTGTAATTCCATATCCGTGAATGGGGACCAACCTACTAACTTATTTCTAAGAAGCAGAATATGGCAAAAGTGGTGGGATTTCACTTCAGAGATATGGTTATAAAAAGACCATGATTTCATTTTTACTGCTGTCTCTCATTTTCTTACTTACTTTCTCTGAGGGAGAGGCCCAGGTGGCAAAGACCTGAGGGAGACCTCTGGCCATCAGCCAGCGAGGGATTGAGATCCTCAGCCCAACAACCTGCAAGGAACTGAGTTCTGCCCACAACCCCATGAGTTAAACTTTCAGCTGAGACTGACGGTTTGATGACAATGTCATGAGAGATTTTGAGCCAGAGGCACTCAGCTAAACCTAGATTCTTAACTCATAGAAACTGCAAGATAATAAATGCCTATTTTTAAAAAGTCACTACACTTGGGGATGCTTGTTATAATGGGTTAATAACACAATAGCTCCTTTGGGTTTTTTTGTTTGTTCGTTTGCTTGTTTAATATTTATCTTTATCTATTTATTTGGCTGCACTTAGTTGTGGCAGGCAGGATCTTTGGTTGTGTCATTTGAACTCTTAGTTTTGAAACAGAGCAGGACTGTGTGGTCCTTGTCCCCCCCCCCCCCCCACCCCCCCCCCATCATGTCCTCTGCCTTCCTTTTGTCTGTGGAAAACTTTAGTCAAAGAATAAGTTTAATCAGAGAAATGAGAAATACTGAAACAAAGGACAACAGTCTAAGGAGACTAAATAATAATAATGTAGTTATTAAACATAGTCAAGGACCTTCCGTTCTCAAGGGCTGTAGATAATATTCTTAGCCATATCGTGTGAGCTGTCTTAAAGATACCAAAACACCAGGTGGAAAAGTTAACTACATGATGACCAGACTGTACCCAGGACTTGAGCTTCCACAATTCTGAAAACTGACCACAAAAAAAATGAGAACAAGTGCACCCAAATTGAAGACTAACTGTACCTAAAACAACCAAGATAATGCTAGTCAGACCGCTGATGACCGATTGAAGATGACTGTTAGAGATGACTATGTTGTTTCTGCAGGTAACAGCATCCCCTACTCTGTCTATAAATGCTCGCACCCCATGCTTGTCAGGGGAAGAAGTCAGCCTTTGGAAAAATATCCACCACCTTCCCCCGACAGTTGCCAGCACCTGAAATAAAGCAAACTTTCCTTTCCACCCGATCTGCCCTGTTTATTGGCTTCCCTTCCCTGCCCCCACTCATTTCCATAATAGTTTCAGCATGTGGAGTCTAGTTCACTGATTAGGAATCAAATCTGGGACCCCTTCATTGGGAGTGCAGAGTCAGCCACTGGGGCACCAGGGAAGTCCACGCAATAGCTCCTTTGTATTCTCATGCAGAATTTAGAATTATCTAGTCATGGGACTTTCCTGGTGGTTCAGAGGTAATGAATCTGCCTGCCAATGCAGGAGACTCAGGTTCAATCCTTTGTTCAGGAAGATCCCCTGGAGAAGGAAATGGCAACCTACTCCAGTATTCTTGCCTGGGAAATCCCATGTACAGAGGAGCCTAGCCAGTTATAGTCCATAGGGTCACAAAAAGTCAGACAAGAATTAGCAAGTAAACAAGTCAGTCTCAACAAAAAAGACTGTTGGAATTTTGGCTAAGAACAAATTGAATCTATGTTTCAAACTGGGGAGAATTTCCTGATCAATGAACATGGTATGTATTTCCATTTATTTAGATCTTTGATTTCTCTCAGCTATGAATTGTAGTTTTCAGTGTAGATGTCTTACACACTTTTTTCCTAAACCTGTTCTTTAGAATTGCATGGGTTTTGATACTATGTAAATTGTATTTTGTAATTAATTTTCTAATCATTTGTTGTTTGTATAGAAATACAATTGATTTAAAAAAAATATTGACCTTGAATCTTGTGATCTTGGTTAATTACATTTGTTAGTTCTAGTGCTTTTTTTTTGGTAGATTCCTTTGGATTTTTTATGCATACAAATTTGTTATTTATTTTAACAGATAGCTTTATTTCTTCTACCTGCTTCCAATCATTTCACTTTTTAATTTGTCTTGCCTTGTTACACTGACTAGGACCTCCAATATAATGCTGAATAGAGACAGTAAGAGCAGGTATCCTTGCCTTGTTTCTAATATATTTAGCATTTCCAGTGATCTTTATTCCCTCTTGTAGATCTGTTGCAGGAAGGGGGACCCCTTCCAGGGCCTGAAACTGGGCTCTTGTCTAACACTAGGAAATGAATTGTCCAAGGAGACACATGTGCTGACAAAGCAAGAGATTTTATTGGGAAAGGGCACCGGGAGGAGAGTAGCAGGGTAAGGGAACCCAGGAGAACAGCTCTGTCACATGGCTTGCGGTCTTGGGTTTTATGGTGATGGGATTAGTTTCTGGGTTGTCTTTAGCCAATTATTCTGACTCAAAGTCCATCCTGGTGGTGCACACCTTGTTCAGCCAAGGTGGATGCCAGAAAGGATTCTAGGAGGTGATCAGACATGTGGTGTCTTCTCTTGACCTTTCCTGAACTCTTCTGGTTGGTGGAGGCTTATTAGTTCCGTGTTCCTTACCAGGACATCTTGTCCTAAAACAACTCATGCAAATAGTTGCTATGGTACCTGGCCAGGGTGGGTGGTTTCAATCAGTGTGCTTCCCCTAGCAGATCCATGTTTTCATCTAGTGTAATTCCCACTATAAACCTGAATAAACATTATTCCCTGAATACACTCTTGTAGCATTTCTTGTAGTGAAAATGTTGTGGTTATTTCTTGCTGCTTAACAAGTCACTCAAAACTGTGGTGCCTCAAGCCAACAACCATTCCTTATTATCTCTCATGGTTTCTATGGGTCAGTAATTCAGGAGCAACTTAGTTAAGTGATTCTAGCTCAGGGTCTCTCATGAGGTTACACTCAAGATGTTAGCCAGGGTAACACTCATCTGGATGGAAGATCCTCTTTCAAGCTTATCTATAAGGTTGTTGGCAGACCTCTGTTCTTCATTGGCTGTGTTAGTTTCCTGTTGCCACTGTAACAAATCACCATAAGCTTAGTGGTTTAAAACAGAATACATTTATTCTTTCATAATTCTAGAGGGCAGAAGTCTGAAATCAGTTTCATGGGGCTAAAATCAAGGTGTCATCAGGGTTGTGCTCCCTTCAGAGGCTGCAGGGGAGAATCTCCTCTTCTTTGCCTCTTTCCTTTTTCTTCTTCTTTCCTCTACCAACATCTACCCTTGGCTTGTGGTTATACCTCTCCAGTCTCTGTTCTGCGCTCACCCTGCCTTCTTCTCCTTTGTGTGTGTGTCCAATCTCCCTCTATCTCCCTCTCATGATACATGGGATTGCAATCCAGTTCAGTTCAGTTCAGTTGCTCAGTCATGTCTGACTTGTTGAGACCCCATGGACTGCAGCACGCTAGGCCTCCCTGTCCATCACCAACTCCCGGAGACTACTCAAACCTATGTCCATTGTGTCGGTGATGCTATCCAACCATCTCATCCTCTGTTGTCCCCTTCTCCTGCCCCCAATCCCTCCCAGCATCAGGGTTGGTTCTTCACAGCAGGTGGCCAAAGTATTGGAGTTTCAGCTTCAGCATCAGTCCTTCCAATGAATATTCAGGACTGATTTCCTTTAGGATGGACTGGTTGGATCTCCTTGCTGTCCAAGGGGCTTTCAAGAGTCTTCTCCAACACCACAATTCAAAGCATCAATTCTTCGGCACTCAGCTTTCTTTATACTCCAACTCTCACATCCATATGTGACTACTAGAAAAACCATAGCTTTGACTAGATGGACCTTTGTTGGCAAAACAATGTCTCTGCTTTTTAATATGTTGTCTAAGTTGGTTATAGCTTTTCTTCCAAGGGGCAAGCATCTTTTAATTTCATGGCTGCAGTCACCATCTGCAGTAATTTTGGAGACCAAAAAAATAAACTCTGTCACTGTTTCCATTGTTTCCCCATCTATTTGCCATGAAGTTATGGGACCAGATGCCATGAACTTAGTTTTCTGAATGTTGAATTTTAAGCCAACTTTTTCACTCTCCTCTTTTACTTTCAACAGGAGGCTCTTTAGTTCCTCTTTGCTTTCTGTCAAACGGGTGGTATTATCTGCATATCTGAGGTTATTGATATTTCTCCCAGCAATCTTGATTCTAGCCTGTGTTTCATCCAGCCTGGCATTTCACATAATGTGCTCTGCATGGAAGTTAAATAAATGGGGTGGCAATATACAGCCTTGACATGCTCCTTTCCTGATTTGGAACCAGTCTATTATTCCATGTCCAGTTCTAATTGTTGCTTCTTGACCTGCATACATTTCTCAGGAGGCAGGTCAAGTGGTCTGGTATTATCATCTCTTTCAGAATTTTCCACAGTTTATTGTGATCTATACAGTCAAAGGCTTTGGCATAGTCAATAAAGCACAAGTAGATGCTTTTCTGGGATTCTGGCTTTCTTGATGATCCAACAGATGCTGTCAATTTGAACTCTGGTTCCTCTGACTTTTCTAAAATCAGCTCGAACACCTGGAAGTTCATGGTTCATGTACTGTTTAAGCCTGGCTTGGAGAATTTGGAGCATTACTTTGCTAGTGTGTGAGATGAGTGCAGTTGTGCAGTAGTTTGAGCATTCTTTGGCATTGCCTTTCTTTGGGATTGGAATGAAAACTGACCTTTTCCAGTTCTGTGGCCCCTGCTGAGTTTTCCAAATTTGCTGGCATATTGAGTACAGCACTTTCACAGCATCATCTTTTCGGATTTGAAATAGCTCAACTGGAATTCCATCACCTCCACTAGTTTTGTTCGTAGTGATGCTTCCTAAGGCCCACTTGACTTCGCATTCCATAATGTCTGGCTCTAGGTGAGTAATCACACCATCTTGATTATCTGGGTCATGAAGATCTTTTTTGTACAGTTCTTCTGTGTATTCTTGCCACCTCTTCTTAATATCTTCGGCTTCTGTTAGGTCCATACTGTTTCTGTCCTTTATTGTGCCCATATTTGCATGAAATGTTCCCTTGGTGTCTCTAATTTTCTTGAAGAGATATCTACTCTTTCCCATTCTGTTGTTTTTCTCTATTTCTTTGCATTGATCACTGAGGAAAACTTTGTTATCTCTCCTTGCTATTTTTTAGAACTCTGCATTCAGATGCATATGTCTTTTCTTTTCTCCTTTGACTTTAGCTTCTCTTTTCTCAGCTATTTGTAAGGCCTCCTCAGACAACCATTTTACCTTTTTGTATTTCTTTTTCTTGGGGATGGTCTTGATCACTGCCCCCTGTATAATGTCACAAACCTCCATTCATAGTTCTTCAGGCACTCTGTCTATCAGATCTAATCCCTTGAATCTACTTGTCACTTCTACTGTATAATTGTAAAGGATATGATTTAGGTCATACCTGAATGGTCTAGTGGTTTTCCCTACTTTCTTCAGCTTAAGTCTGAATTTTGCAATAAGGAGTTCATGGGACTGAGTTTAGTGCCCACCAAGATAATCCATGATCAACCCCTTGTCTCAAGATCCTCAATTTAATCACATCTGCAACACCCCCCCTTTTATTGGATGGGGGGCATATAAGGTAATATTCAGTTTTGAGAGATTAGGAGATGAATATTTAGGTAGGGGGCATTTTCAACTTACCACTCTTGCTGTTCACCAGAGACCTTAGTTTTGCTAGTGGACTTCTCTAGTATAGTCTGCTTGAGTGTTTTCTTGACATGACAACTGGTGGCTGGGCCTGGGGTTGTCTCCAGTGTTCTTTACTCATATGTCTGATGCCTGAGGTGGTGAGACGCAATAGGCTGGGGTTTGGATCAACCAGGAAGGCTCAGTATCTCCTCTATTTAATTTCACATGGTCTCCTTCATAGTGGCTTCAAGGTAGCCTGACTTCTGACATGGTAGGTCAAGGACAAAAAAGTGTGTATTGTGAGAGAATCAGGTGAAAACTGTATTACCTTTTATGAGCTAGCCTTGGAAATCACGTAGTGTCACTTCTGCTACATGGTATTTGTTAGAAGCTGGTCATTAAGGCCATCTCATATTTAAGAAGAGGAGAATAAGACAATTGATTGATGGGAAGAGTGTAAAGAATTTGCAGACATGATTTCAAGTCATCACATAAGCGTGGTGATGAAAAAACTCTCATATTTCATTTAGATATCATTTCACTTTAAAAAAAATATTGAAATATGGTTGATTGACAATGTTGTGTGAGTTTCAGGTGTACAGAAAAGTGAAAGTGATTCAGTTATACATAAATGTGTGTGTATACATATAAAAATATATATATATATACACATTCTGTTTTTGACTATTTTCCATTATAGGTTATTAAAAGGTATTGAATATAGTCCTCTGTACCAACAATAGGTCCTTGTTTGTCTCATATTTACATTCATTTTTAAAGATATTTGATGTTTTACAGATAGCTGAGGCTGCATTTATTTTTTTACTATAACAGCTTTATTGAGATATAAATCACATACCATAAATTTTACCCATTTAAAGTATAAAATCCAATGATTTTTAGTGTATTTCTAGATTTGTGCAAACATCACCACAGTCTATTTTAAAGTATTTTCATTACCCAAAATGAACCCCTAACCCATTAGCATTTCCATTTTCCCTCAAGCCCCCAGCCCTAGGCAACCACTAATCTACTTTTTGTCTATATAGATTTGCTTAGTCTGGATGTTTCACTTAAATGGTCTGATATGATATATCATCTATTGTGAATGGCTTCCTTTATTCAGCATGTTTTCATGATTCATATTCATGTTATATCATGTATCAGTCCTTCATTCTTTTTATGGCCAAATAAATTCTAATCTATTGACATGCCACGTTTAGTTTACCCATTTATCAGCTAATGAACATTTGGGTTTTTATTTTCTGGCTATTATGAATAATGCTCCAATAAATATTTACGTATAAGTTTTTGTATGGACATATGTTTTATTTCAGATATAAACCTAAAAGTGGAATTGTTCAATCATATAACGCCATGCATAATCTTTTGAGGAACTAGCAGACTGTTTTTCAAAGCAGCTGCATCACCTACCATCAGAAGTGTACAAGAGTTCCATTTTCTCCACATCCTCACTTGTGGGATCTTAGTTCTCTGACCAGGGACTGAACCCATGCCCTGGGAAGTGATAGCACAGAGTTCTAATCATTGTGCCATGAGGGAATTCCCAGTATCCATCTTTTTTATAAGGCCATTCTAGTGGGTATGAAGTGTTACCTCATTCTGGTTTTGATTTGTATTTTCTGATAGCTGATAATGCTGGACATCACACATTTCTTCTCCATTTGTTTATCTTTGGAAAAATGTCTATTCAAATCCTTTGTCCAGTTTCCATTGGGTTATTTTTCTATTTTGTTGAATTATTAGAGTTCTCATATCAGGATAAATGATTTGCTAATTCTCTTATCAGATGAATGATTTGCTAATATTTTCTTCCATTCTGTGGGTTATCTTTTCACTTTCTTGATGATGTCCTTTGAAGCACAAAGAGGTTTAATTTTGATGTAGTCCAATTTGTCTATTTTTCTTTTGTTTCTTGTGCTTTTGGTGTCATAGCTAAGAAGGCTTTACCTAATTCAAGTCTATATAGATTTATTCTTATATTTTCTTCTAGCATTTTTACAGTTTAAACTCTTGCATTTAGGTACCTCTTTGATACATTTCAAATTAATTTTTTGTGTATGGTGTGAGGAAAGTGTCCAACTTTATACTTCTGCACATGGATATTGAGTCGCCCCAGTACCACTTGTTGAAAAGAATACTTCCCACATTGAATTGTCATGGCACCCTTGTTGAGAATCAGTTCAGTTGCTCAGTCGTGTCTGACTCTTTGCGACCCCATGGACTGCAGCACGCCAGGGCTCCCTGTCCATCACCAACTCCTGGAGTTTACTCAAACCCATGTCCATTGTGTCGGTGATGCTATCCAACCATCTCATCCTCTGTCGTCCCCTTTCCCTCCCGCCCTCAATCTTTCCCAGCATCAGGGTCTCTTCAAATGAGTCAGCTTTTCATATCAGGTGGCCAAGTATTCAAGTTTCAGCTTCAACATCAGTCCTTCCAATGAATATTCTGAACTGATTTCCTTTAGGAATGACTGGTTGGATCTCCTTGCTGTCCAAGGGACTCTCAAGAGTCTTCTCCAACACCACAGTTCAAAAGCATCAATTCTTCGGCGCTTAGCTTTCTTTATAGTCGAACTCTCACATCCATACATGAGTCCTGGAAAAACTATAGCCTTGACTAGACAGACCTTTGTTGGCAAAGTAATGTCTCTGCTTTTGAGTATGCTTTCTAGGTTGGTCATAACTTTCCTTCCAAGGAGTGTCTTTTAATTTCATGGCTGTAATCACCATCTGCAGTGATTTTGGAGCCCCCCAAAATAAAGTCTGCCACTGTTTCCCCATCTATTTGCCATGAAGTAATGGGACCGGATGCCATGACCTTAGTTTTCTGAATGTTGAGTTTTAAGCCAACTTCTTCACTCTCCTCTTTCACTTTCATCAAGAGGCTCTTTAGTTCTTCTTCATTTTCTGCCATAAGGGCGGTGTCATCTGCATACCTGAGGTTATTGATATTTCTCCCAGCAATCTTGATTCCAGCTTGTTGAGAATCAATTGACTATAAATACGAAGACTGATTTCTGGATTCTAGATTCTACTGCATTTATGTGTACGTCTGTTTTATGCCAGTACCACTTTATCCTGATTACTGAAGGACACACTGTGCGTGCGTGCTCAGTCGCTTCAGTCGCGTCTGACTCTTTGTGAACCTATGGACTGTAGCCTGCCAGTCTCCTCTGTCGATAGGGTTTTCCTGGCAAGAATCCTGGAGTGGGTTGCCATTCCCTCCTCCAGGGGATCTTCCCCACTCAGGGACTGAAACTGCGTCTCCTGCATTGCAAGCAGATTCTTTACTGCTGAGCCACCATGGAAGCAGGACACTGTAGGTTTATAGTATGTTTTGAAATCAAGAAGTGTGGATCCTCCAACTTGTTCTTTCTCAAGATTGTTTTGTCTATCTGGGTCTTTTGAAATCTCATAGTAATTTTATACCAGTTTGTTAATTTCTGCAGAAAAACCAGCTAGGATTTTGATAGGGATTATGTTGACCTGCAGATCCATTTGGGATCTACAATATCAAGTCTCTTGATCTTGAGATGCCTTTGCATTTACTTAGCTTTTTGTCTTCTTCTTTCAGCAACGTTTTGTTCTGTTCAATTAAAAAACCTTTTTCTCTCTGCTCTTTGGATTGAATAATTTCTATTATTCTGTCTTAAGGGGAATGAACTTTCAGGTATATGAACTTTTCAATCTGCTGTCAAACTCATCTGGTAAATTTCTCATTTCAGAGATTGTATTTTTCTTATACTTTGTATTTTTATGTTGTGATTTTCATCTGTTCATCAGTTCTATCATTTTTTCTTTAAATTATTGAACTATTAGTAACCGTTTTAAAGTCTTTGTATGCTTATTCTAGGGCTTCCCAGGTGGCTCAGTAGTAAAGAATCTGCGTGCCAATGCAAGAGACATAGGAGACTTGGGCTCAATCCCTGGGTTGGGAAGATTCCCTCGGGTAAGAAATGGAAACCCACTCCAGTATTCTTGCCTGAGAAATTCCATGGACAGAGAAGCCTGGTGGGCTACAGTCCAAAGGGTCGCAAGGGGCCAGACAGGACTGAGCAATTGAGCAAGCACTCATGCTTATTCCAACATTTGTGTCATGCCCGAGTATGTTTCTTTCTTTTTTTTTTTTTAAATTTTATTTTTAAACTTTACAATATTGTATTAGTTTTGCCAAACATCGAAATGAATCCGCCACAGGTATACCCGTGCTCCCCATCCTGAACCCTCCTCCCTCCTCCCTCCCCATACCCTCCCTCTGGGCCGTCCCGGTGCACCAGCCCCAAGCATCCAGTATCGTGCATCGAACCTGGACTGGCGACTCATTTCATACATGATATTATACATGTTTCAATGCCATTCTCCCAAATCTCCCCACCCTCTCCCTCTCCCACAGAGTCCATAAGACTGATCTATACATCAGTGTCTCTTTTGCTGTCTCGTACACAGGGTTATTGTTACCATCTTTCTAAATTCCATATATATGCGTTAGTATACTGTATTGGTGTTTTTCTTTCTGGCTTACTTCACTCTGTATAATAGGTTCCAGTTTCATCCACCTCATTAGAACTGATTCAAATGTATTCTTTTTAATGGCTGAGTAATACTCCATTGTGTATATGTACCACAGCTTTCTTATCCATTCATCTGCTGATGGGCATCTAGGTTGCTCAACTCCAGAAAAATAAATGACCCAATCAAAAAATGGGCCAAAGAACTAAATAGACATTTCTCCAAAGAAGACATACAGATGGCTAACAAACACATGAAAAGATGCTCAACATCACTCATTATCAGAGAAATGCAAATCAAAACCACTATGAGGTACCATTTCATGCCAGTCAGAATGGCTGCGATCCAAAAGTCTACAAGCAATAAATGCTGTAGAGGGTGTGGAGAAAAGGGAACCCTCTTACACTGTTGGTGAGAATGCAAACTAGTTCAGCCACTATGGAGAACAGTGTGGAGATTCCTTAAAAAACTGGAAATAGAACTACCTTATGATCCAGCAATCCCACTGCTGGGCATACACACTGAGGAAACCAGACGGGAAAGAGACACGTGTACCCCAATGTTCATCGCAGCACTGTTTATAATAGCCAGGACATGGAAGCAACCTAGATGTCCATCAGCAGATGAATGGATAAGAAAGCTGTGGTACATATACACAATGGAGTATTACTCAGCCGAGTATGTTTCTATTGACTATTTTCTCCTCTTGATTTTGGCCCACATTTCCTGATTTTTCAGATGTCTGATCATTTTTTATTACATGTTGGATACTGTAATGACACGTCAGGAGTATATTGATTTGAAGAATGTAAAATTACATGTGCATTAAACTAGTGTCTCAACCACAGGGCTCTGCCTTTCTGAGTCAGTTTCTCCTTCCAAATCCCATGTTGCTGAAGTGTGTGGAGAGGAATAAGGAGCCTCAGAGAGCCTCACTCAATTTTAAGCAGTGCCCATTATGGTTCATAACATAAAATCTGGAGCCAGATTGCCTAGATTTGAATCCCAACCATTCTAGTTACAAGCTCTGTAGACTTTAGCAAATTACTTCATTTCTCTGTGCTTCATTTGCCTCTTAAATGGGGATTATAATTCAGTACCTGCTTTATAAGATTGTTGAGATAAGTAAATGTGTTGACACGTATGACATTATTGGAACAGTGCCTGGCACGTACTAATTGTTCAGTAAGTATTAGTTCTCATTGTTAATAAAGTGAAATGATGTTCTTCTAGATCAGTCTCCCGAGGCTCTGTGTCCACACTGCACAACACCTTTGCCTGCCAGGCTCACAGATGTCTCTCGAGTGTGTAGGCCATATATGTGCCTGTCTCCTTCATGCCCATCTTTAGACTGTGGGCTCCTCCAGGGCAGGGACCAAGGCTGGGAGCCAACATCCATATGCTGCAGGGGCACAACACCCCTGTTGGCAGAAGTCTAAACCCCAACCTTGCCCCTATCCTGACACCATGAAGTTTCTCTGGCTAAGAACTGGTCCAGAACCTGAAAAATGGCAGTGTTCTTTCTTCCTCTCATCTCCTTAGTAGAAACATGGAAAACCACCTATCATCAGAGCTGGAATTTAGAGACCATCCCTTCCACCCCTTCATTTTATAGATGGACTAACTGAAGCCATAACAGGAGAAAAAGTGTAACCCAAAGTCAGACTTGCGGGTCTTCAAATAAAAACGGCGAGTGACAGGAAATGGCAAGCTTCTTTGCTGTCTGCCAGAACTGCGTCAACTCCAAGTTTCAAGCTGCCTCCCAATTACGATGCAAAACACCAGTTGACAGTTCTCTCTGTCAGTCATCAATACAACAGAAGAAAATGGTTTGAGGATTTAAACCTTGCCTCTACCCCAGATTTTTCAAACTTTTGGAAGAAGGGTGTATTAAAAACGTCTAATGATGAATGCTTGGGAGTGGGAGTTCAGAGGACCATGGGACGCCCACCTTTCTGCACCTCACTCACTTTGGCCCCTGTCCCACCCACTCAAATCACGCAGCAGGCCCGAGCCTATCAGGTACAGCCTGTTAACAGCATAAACACTGAACCTGCCCAAGTTTGCATCCTACTCTGCTAACCAAAAGACCTTTGGCAAGTTACATAATCTCCTTGTACCTCAGTTTCCTCATCTGTAAAGTGAGGATGTGATAGAAGCTGTTGAGCTGTTGATAGTGATTGCGCTGTTGAGAGGACTGAATGTGTCAATATATGTATAAGGTGCACAGAACCCTGCCTGGCACACGTTACTAGTGCAAAAGTGTTGATTATTAGCCATTCAGTTCAGTTCAGTTCAGTTCAGTCGCTCAGTCATGTCCGACTCTTTGCGACACCATGAATCACAGCATGCCAGGCTTCCCTGTCCATCACCAACTCCTGGAGTTCACTCAAACTCATGCCCATCGAGTTGGTGATGCCATCCAGCCATCTCATCCTCTGTCTTCCCCTTCTCCTCCTGCCCCCAATCCCTCCCAGAATCAGGGTCTTTTCCAATGAGTCAACTCAGCCATTACTATCATTATTCTTGCCTTGTTCCCCACAGCTTCTCAGGCCTTGGAGTCCAGAAACACCCAGTCCTGTAGCCTTGTCCTTGCCTGGCACAGCAGAATTCCAGCCCAGACATCCAAATCACCAGTCATAGACAGAAAACTGCAAAGCCCTCTGCCTGTGACTTGCCTGGGGAAATTGAGTCCCAGAGAGGACCAGGGACTTTCCCAAGGTTATCCAACTGAGGTGGAATTTGAACTAGAATCCATGTGTCCCAGTGTCCAGGGACCTGTCTAGGGCATGACCAGACTCCTCCTAGGCCATGCAGAGGACCTTGGTGTGACCCTGTAGGCTGTGTGATTGGCTTGAGAAGGTTAAGCATTTGATGCTGCAGATTGGGTTAGAAGTCAGCTGGCTGGTGGGACACCCACATCCACCATGGCAGGAGCCAAGATGAAGCTGAGACAAGCCTTTGGTCTCTCAGCAAGCACTCCTGTTAGGCAAAGATGGAGGAGAAACACTGATCTTCCTTGCACTGGGGATCAGCCACAGTCAAGGGCCCCAGGCGCCTGCCCCAAATATGTTCCTTCTGATGGACCTGGCAAGATATGTCTTGGGCCACTCCTGCCCTGCCCTCACCCTTTCTGAGAGACCGTGTGTCCCCAGAAGATCTCTGCCTTGGACAAGCTCCATCTGTGGGCTGGGGTCCCAGGCCTGGGGGCGGTCCGCAGCCTGGTCTGTGGCACTTGGACACTCTCCTATCTGCACCAGCTTCCTCTGCTCCACCACTGCCTGGGGCAGTTGTCCTCTGCCTCATGTTAAGTAAACCTTCACCCCTATCCATCTTTCCTCCTTCAATTTCCTTGTACCCTTTCCCCAGCCTGGTCTAGTGACCCCACAGTGACCTTGAAAGCATCTTTACTTATTAACTGTCAATTCCATCATCTCTAAGACTTTGAGGCAGGGACCAGGCTCTGCCTTTGAGACAAGGGCTTGCCTCCGCCCCAAAGGCCCCCAGCAATGTCTGCAGAGGAGGTACTCAGTAATTATAGTAGGAAGGAGGAGCCTCCTGGAGCTGGCAGTCATGGGACAAGCAGAGGTCATTTCCAACTCTGAGAATATGGGCTTAAGATTTTTATTTCATAGTAGACAGTTCAGTTTTAAAAAGGAACACCCAGCCTCTAAACGTTAAGCGCTCTGGGATGGACACAGCTAGCACGGCTCCAGCAAGAAGCATGAGAGCTGGGGGTCCTTCCCAAAGGGCTTCCTGGAGGAGGAGGGGTCTGAAGAACAGTAGGAAATGTGTGCCAGGGAAGGCAAGCTTGCAGTTTTTGAGAGGGGATAGAAAGGGAAGATGACGCATCCCCCAAGTCCTCCTGCCTAGAATAAGCCCATTTGCTCAGCCTCCTATCAGTTTGGAAACTCTACATTTAGAGGAGTTGTCGAGCTGCC
Source organism: Bubalus bubalis (assembly GCF_019923935.1). NCBI lineage: Eukaryota > Metazoa > Chordata > Mammalia > Artiodactyla > Bovidae > Bubalus > Bubalus bubalis. The sequence continues at coordinate 39,677,042 of NC_059176.1, forward strand.
TGGGAGGAGCTGAGGGATCTGGGCGTGCATTCCTGCTAGCCCCCCAAAGTGAGGACATTTCTCCCGCCATCCCCGCCAACTTCGACCCCCAGTGCCAATTCCAACATCAATGCTCTATCCTCGCCAGGAGAGTGGGAGGAAGAGGAAAAAAGTGGGGCAAGCCACACTGTCTTTAGGACAGAGGAAGGATCTGCATTTCTATCTGGGGTTCACTGGGGCTGGGGTGTATGGATTTCCAAAGCACCCTGGGTGCCCTGAAACTGCAAGAGCATTTGGGCACACTGATAGGGGTGAGCGGAGGGCTTCCAGCAGTTCTCAAAGGGACTCCTGACCCATGAGAGGCTCAGGGGCAGCACCCCAGGCCTGAATTGTCAGGTGCCCCAAAGTGGTGGTGGGCGAGGATCACTGCTAAGAAAAAAGCTGTTAAGAAATTGGAATTTGAAAGGGGAGAATTCTCTTGAAGTTGGTGTGCTGGTAGTGACACACCAGCCTAGTGTAGCAATCTGGGAGTCATATGCCATGAATGGGTGGAGAGCCTTGGAATAACCCCTGCCCCATCCTGCTGCTGTGCCCTGCATCTGAGCCTTCAGTTTAGGGCTTGCTTAAATTTTCCCCTAACACCCAGTGGCCTCTGTTTTTTCACCTCTTCCAACACCTGCTCACCCCAGAGGCAGTTGACAGGTGACAACTCAGGTAGGAAGGGGTTTGGGGTTGGAAGGTGAAATAGCACAGTGATTGGCAGGGGTGTTTCCAGAGAGCAGGGCCCAGGTTTTAGAAGATGCACATATAATGCCACAAACCCAAGAGTCTCTGGAATGAGGTGGAAGTGGTGAGGGCATTAGAGGACAAAGGACAATGTGCAGAGATACTGTTTCCACAGAAGAGGGGCTCTCTAGAGGCAATGTGAGGTGGAGCCGTCAGCCGAGGTTTATGATGCAAATAATGGTCAAATCCAGCTTACATGGTGTCCTGGTTTCAAAGTCAGTTATGGAAAGCTGGATTTCAAATGACATCTCTGCCTCTTGCTGGGCAGGACATCGAACATGTCTAAAGCTCTCAAGTAGCATTGACATATACACCATCATTTGTAAAATATATGGCTGGTGGGAAGTTGCTGTATAACAAAGGAGCCCAGCCTGGTGCTCTGTGATGACTTAGAGGGGTAGGATGGGAGGTAGGAGGGAGGTTTAAGAGGAAGGGGATATATGTAACCTTTCCCTTATCCAAGGGATCTTCCTAACCCAGGGATTGAACCCAGGTCTCCCACATTACAGGTGGATTCTTTACCAGCTGAGCCACAAGAGAAGTCCATGTATATATATACAATTATGTGTGTGTATATATATAATTATGACTGATTCACATTGCTATGCAGCAGAAACCAACACAACACTGGAAAGCAATTATCCTCCAATTTAAAAAAGGGGGGGATAAAAGAGGAAGGAGAAAAAAATAAAATAAAGTTCTCTGGACCTCTGTCCCCTCACCTGGGAAATGGCACCATTGATCCACATTGGGCTGTTGGAAGACGTGAAGAGCCAACACACATAAAACACTAGGCGCAATCCGTGTATTTAGTAAAGAAAAGTTTGGAAAAGCAAAGGAAAAAAAGTTCAGGTTGCCTGCCTAACCCCTGGGGCCCAGCACCAGCTCCAGGCAGAAAGCCCTGCAGCAGGAACAGTGTCTTCCTGCGTCTCTGCCAAGGATGACAGACAACACACCCACTGGCATCGGCAGGCCCCTCCCTCGCCTCCCGCCCCTCTTTATTTAAGCCTCACAGGTGGGCAGCAAGGACCTGTGCCAGGTAGGTCAGAGGTATCTGTGGCCACACCTCACCGACAGTGCCAGGGCAGACTGGGGCGGGTCCCCACTCCCGCCCAGCCCCACTGCCTCATTACCTGGGACCAGGGACCCTGAAGCACTGGCTCCCACACCTACGATGCCTTAGCTGAAGGAGCACAGCGAATGCTGTGCCCTGTGCCTACCCGCCCCAAGGAGGAAGGTGAACACCCTGTGGCAGCCAGATCCTCCCTGGACGTGCAGAGTCCATCACTGTAAGTCCTCGATGGGGGTCTTCCGGCTGGGAATCAGGGATCGCAAGAGAGATGCCAGGGGAGCCTTATCTTTGAGATGAGACAGGCAGGTCAGGCCAACTAAAGAGCAGTATGGAGTGTGGGGTCTGCTGTGCGGGACAGCAGGGAAGCCAGTAGGAAGCCACCGCCGTCAAGAGCTCCAGCTGTGCAGCTGTGTCTGTGTGCCCAGGACCATGGGATCAGAAGGAGGCACAGCTCCCCTCCCTACTCAGGAGGTTTTAGGATTTGGGGAAGTATTTGGACAATGCCTTCGATTGAAAATACCCTGCAGCACGTAGAAGACAGGTTCTCCCTTTGCCCCTAGGACAGAGAGAGATGAGAACCAGAACAAGAAGGGGATGGGAAAGAGTGGTGGTGGTGGTGGTGGTGGTGGTAGGGGTTTACTCATAGTGGACAGGAGTCAGGAGGCCGGGAATCTGATGTATTTGCTCATCCTGGTAATTGATTGGCCCGGGGGCCCAAGGCAGCCACCTGCTGCGAGGCTGTGTTGTTCCCAATGTGATCAGAGCATGTGGGCTTAGGTGATGGTGAATTACAGACAGGTACCGAGGCCGGGAACCAGTGAGGTATGCCCTGGAAGGAGGGCAGTCGCCCCAGACCTGGCCAGGCACAGGGTGACTCACTCTGTGTCTCTATTGCAGGGCGCTTTGGTGGTGCTGGGCCTCTCTGGGGCTGATGCGGCTCTCCCAGGGGACGCCTGAACAGGCTCTCTGAGGTTCTCGTTCTCTCCGGGGTGAGCTTGCAGGGTGTGGCCACCTCTCGGGGACAATGCCAGAGGCACTCCTGCTCAGGTCTGCCAGCTCTATCCTGAGGACCGTGTAAGGAACAAGGATCCTACCCCCTCCCACCTCCTGGCTCCCACACTGCCTTCCAGAAAGGAGAGTTCTTGGGCTTGGCAGGGTACCTGGACACCCAGACTTGGATTGGGACTTTTCACCCTATTTAGTAACCCTCCTAATCTCAAAAAAGAATTTCCTCCTACTTATTCACCAAAAGATTTGTGATAGCCTAAGCACTACATGTATCCTGTTATCCTCACAATAGCCATGGGATTTAGGCAGACAACTAGAGGCTCAGAGAGGTACATGACTTGCCAAAGGTTGTACAGCAAGTAAAGTGACTTAAACCCAGGCAGGCCAACTCTGGTAAATCTGAGTGCTCTATTGTTTCAAGAAAGCATTTATGGAGTACTTACTGCATACAGGGCAGAGTGCTGAATGGGAAGAAAGGGCAACAGAAATAAATAGGAACTGGATCTCCATCCATGAGGGGTTCACATGGAAAATGAAGGCTCCCCTTGACTTAAATGTCACACACATAGTGACGACTTGAGAAGGATTAGATCCAACCAACATTTACTGAGCACTTAGGGCCAGAGGACAGGGTTGAATCAGGCATGACCCCTACTCTCAAGAAGCTTCCCAAGCTACAGGTGGCCTTCAAAGCCCAAACCTGCGTGTTTGAGGGCTACAAGGGTGAGAGGGTGTTGGGGATCATCCAGAAGGGCTTCCTGAAAGAGGAGCTGAAGGAAGCTATTGGCAGGCTTTGTTTTTAAATGATTCCCATCAGATCTTCTGGAAAGTTAGGAGGAGAAAGGAGAGCCAGTTCAGGGAAAGGAGAGTGCAAGCCCTCCCAGACGCCTCTGCTTACCCCCCACACCGCACAATATACCTGCTCGTACGTGCCCTCGAAGTGCTTCTTGCTCCCCATGCTACTATTGGGCAGATGCTGAAGGAGTTCTTGCTTCTGTGAAAGTGAGTAAGGCAGGATGCTCACAGGTCGTGTGTGTGAGCCGGGGCTGAGAACAGTTTGCATTCTTGTGCTAAGTCGCTTCAGTCACGTCCGACTTTGCGACCACATGGCCCATAGCCCACCAGGCTCCTCTGTCCATGGAATTCTCCAGGCAAGAATATTGGAGTGGGTTGCTGGGCCCCTCCTCCAGGGGATCTTTCCGAATCAGGGATTGAACCCAAATCTCTTATGTTTCCTGCATTGGTAGGTGAGCTCTTTACCACCAACACCACTTTAGCGTCCTCATCGGATTTTCCTCTTTCTCCTAGGAATGGAAACGCAGAGGCAAGTCAGTCCCCTTGGGCCGTTCTCTCATCGTCACTGTCATTCTGCTACTTAGGAACTTTCTCCTGTGACACTGAGCTAAGTTCTGGAGTGCCATGTTCCAGGCGTAGTCGAGGGAATACTGTGTTCCTCACCTTTGACAGGCTCCATGGGTTGACTATATAATATTCACACTTCCCCTGTCACAATGATTTGCCAGCCACTTGTGATTTCTGGAACAGCAGCAAGAATCAGAAGGGGCCCAGATTGCTCTTGAGGAGTCAAAACAGAAGGGATTTCTCCCCATATCTCTTTTCTTTGAGGAAAACATAAATTCCACTTTGGAAGCCATCTCCTCTGACTTCACAATTCTAACAAGCTTGGCTATTTTATTTACTAGTCTGCTACCGGAAAAAGCCCGCAGAGCAGGAGGGAGGTGAGTCACTGGAGGCTAGCACAGTGACAGGGGCACGAAGCGGCCACTGGTGATGCAGGCGAGGATTAAAGACTAAAGACAAGCATGGCCAGCAGCGACACGTGAGGCAGCAGCCACCTCAGGAGAGGACAGGTGGCCCTCCACGCCCTGCAGTTTGACTCACTTCTGTGTCACAAGCCAAACCGGTAGATTTTGTTACTAGCATGGCCCTGGGTGAGCAGAAAAAAGTCATAGGAAGGTTCAGCACATTCTGTTTCAGTCGATGGACAAGGATGCCCTCCTCTTAAGGGGACTAAATCTTGAAGGTTTGAGCCAAGGGGCAGAGTACTCTTTACTCATTTGGATAATTAGATCTTGGCCTTGTCTTGCTGCTGCTAAGTCGCTTCAGTCATGTCTGACTCTGTGCGACCCCATAGACGGCAGCCTACCAGGCTCCCCGTCCCTGGGATTCTCCAGGCAAGAACACTGGAGTGGGTTGCCATTTCCTTCTCCAGTGCATGGAAGTGAAAAGTGAAAGTGAAGTCGCTCAGTCGTGTCTGACTCTTAGTGACTCCATGGACTGCGGTCCACCAGGCTCCTCCATCCATGGGATTTTCCAGGCAAGAGGACTGGAGTGGGGTGCCATGGCCTTCTCCTGGCCTTGTCTTAAGCATGCAATACTCTTCAGGCCCATAGAGGGCTGAGTAAGACCCTCTGTGGGCCATCCTCAAGGGGTTCTCGTCCCACCAAGTACAGGCAGGGGGACAGGATCCACCCTCTTCTTGAGGGAGGGACAGCGCAGGACACGGGAGAGGAGAGGACAGCAAAGGCGACTGGGTCACAAGAGGCGCTGCTGCGGTGGCGGGGGCGGGGGCAGACGCTTCCCAGAAGGCCCCACAGGAAGTTGCTTCCTACTGTCTCTCCTCCCCATAGTCTGAAGGAGGTTCCAATCTGATGGTTAGGCTGGGCCCTTGGCTTCCTGAGGTGTCCCTTCATTTACTGTTTGTTAAGCTATTTTAAAACCAGAACTGGTTTATGCAAATTTGATTAGGTGGCAGAAACGCCGCCTGTACCTTTTGATGGTGGGGATTTTTGTGAGGCAGCAGTTAAGATGGTGGGAGATTATAGCCAACGATGGCCTTGGCCAATTTGGGGGTGGCTACCCAGCGGGTGATTTCAAAAGTTGATCACTTTAAGCAGGCAGCCCTATCTTTTGAGGGCAGGGACCAAGATAGAGCATGGATGTTGTACCGAGTTCACGGGATACCATCCTCCACTCCCAGGCTCTCCGTGTGGGACCCTCAGCCTAGTTGGGTGTGTGTGCCCCAGCTTGCCCTGTAATTGCCTGAGCCCAGAGCTCAGGGGTCATTTGGTGACATCACAGTCTTCTTCGCCCCAAAGTGGAAGCAGCTTTTACTCAATGACCCAAGAGAGTAGTGGCAGTGACCAATGATCCAAAGTCACAGGACACGTCCTACGGTTTTCAGAAGCCTCTGTTTCCCTCTGCTGGCACAACAGGCCTCATCCCAGAAGCACACTTTTCAGTCCTTCTGGCAGCCTCTTGGAGCAGGTTACCATAGCAACAGAAGGGCTGCTCCAGCCTTGTGGCCCAGCCTTGCTCACAAAGTTCCCAAGAAGGGGACCAGCCTGGCACCCCGCTCCTTATCTCCCTCCTCCTCACCCTCCCCCTTTCAAAACCTCATGATGTCTTTTGCTTTCAAATCTATCTCAGGTTCTTAAACAGACTACCGCCAGGTGGGCCTGAGTGTGTTCGCAAACTCAGTTTGAACCTGCGGTACCAGCAAGAAGTAAGAGCGAATGTGAAAAGCAGGTAACTGAGCCAGGTGCCTGGGAACTGGGCAGGGATGGGACCAGTTCCACCCTGACAGACAGGTGGGACTCTGAAGCCAGGGTCCTGCCTCAGGGCTGCCACGACCAGCTGCACAGGTTACACACTGCACAACTCCAGGCTCTTTTTATATAGTCTATCACTGTGACACGAGTCCCCAGAGTTGAGTAACACCATAGCCTTGTTTGACCCTGAGGTGAATACTGAACCCCATCTGCTCATCCACCCAGAAGGTTGAGGTCTGGCCAGATTCCTTCGAGGAGGAATCATGCGGAAGAGCATTGAGGCTGAGTATATAGCAGAGGCCCAATAACCCCGTGGGCTGTGTTGACAAGAAGATGATTCATTGTGCAGGGCCACCAAGCCTTGAAGGCAAGGGGATCTAGACCAGGAGTGAAGACAAATGGCAAGAGCCCCAGGTTTCCCTGGTCTCATGCCTCTCCTCTCCATCAGGGAATGGATACAGGGCACCTTCACAGACACCACTGGGAAGAGGGCCTCATTTGGGGACCAGCTTAGGAGCCATGAGAGCTGTAGGAATGTCATCAGCTCTGCATGAGCTTCTAAGAACGGCTGCTCTCAGTGCCTGAGGGCTGGTGGGTATGGGAGTGAGGAACTTGGAGGCACCTCCCAATCCTCAAACCTTGTAAGCTGGACTCCAAGCCTTTCCTTGTCCAGATGGGGACACTGAGCCCAGAGAGAGTCATGTGCTTTCCCAGAGTCACACAGCAAATTAGAATAGAGCAGGGCTTGATTTTTCTTTCTACTGAGCCCTTAGAAACTGAAGGGAAAGCATGGCATGGGGGTGAGGTTGCTGCTGCTGCTACTGCTGCTAAGTCGCCTCAGTCGTGTCTGACTCTGTGCGACCCCAGAGACGGCAGCCCACCAGGCTCCCCCGTCCCTGGGATTCTCCAGGCAAGAACATTGGAGTGGGTTGCCATTTCCTTCTCCAATGCAGCAAAGTGAAAAGTGAAAGGGAAATCGCTCAGTCGTGTCCGACTCTTAGTGACCCCATGGACTACAGCCTCCCAGGCTCCTCCATCCATGGGATTTTCCAGGCAAGAGGACTGGAGTGGGGTGCCGTTGCCTTCTCCGGGGGGTGAGGTTAACTCCTGCAAATAATAAGGTCTTGTCCCCCGAGCCCCCTAGGATACAGCGATGCCAGTGTCACCCCCGGGGGTGCTCGACGCATTCTGGGCTGGCATCGGGAGCCCAGGCCAGCCTGTTATCTTCTAACAATTGTTTCCCCCTTACCCCTCCAGCTCCCTGACTGATGGGCAGACGCTCTCCAAAGAGCCTCTAAGCCATGCTCTCAAACTCTCGACCCCAGAGAAGGTGAAAGATGCCCAGTTGAATCCTCCAGGTGAGCTGGCTGGGAGGCTGCCGGGCAGGACTGGGTGGGCGGGACAGGGATGTAGCTGTACTGGGAGTGCTGGAGGGGGTTAACAGAACCCTACGAAGCAACCCAGGTGACCCACAGGACAAAACTTGGGGGGACAGGCCAGGTAGAAATACTGATCTCCACGTCCCCAGGGACCCCACTACGTCCCTTCTCCTTTCACGGCCATCAGGGCCAAGCTTGATGGAAGGTGGTGGGAGGAAGGTTTTTCTCTTTAGGAAGCTTGGGAAGAAGAGAGGTCAGCAATGGAAAGACACCTGGGGCCTCACGTGTTGGGTACCTGGGATCTCGGCTTGGGGTTGGTAAAGGAGGAGAGGAGGCCCAGATAAACAAGGCCTTGGAGTTTTCAAGTGGGTTGAGGCAGTTTCTTGCTGGGCCAAGGGGCAGGCTGGCTGGCAGTCACTGGCAGAGTTGTTTTTGAAGCCTTGGGAGGCCACGTACTCTTCTAATGACATTTACTTCCAGGTAATTGCACCTTGAGGGAGGCATTTACCCTGGCGAGTCATCAAAATGATAGTAACAACACGGCTTTTGTTCACTTTTATTGGCTGTACAACGATATTGTAGCAACAGTGGAAGTTTAAAAAAAGTGGAAGTGACCGGTGCCCAGGGGAGCGGGTCACCGCCTCCCCGGTTCTGAGATGTCCTTGGGACGGTCCATTGTTGCCATCATGTCTCTGGTCTGTGTCAGCTGCCCGGGGATGAGATCCCTCAGAGGTGCTGGTTTTCTCAGAGCTTTCCCAGATTCCCCCAGAGAATCCAGATTTAGGGGTAGGTCCCTGAGAGGGGTTTGGGTGGGAGCTGGTCAGGGAGATAGCAAGTTGACTTTTAGGTGGTAGAGTCTGGACTGGTTGAGTATTTTGAAGGATGATCTCCAACGTGGGTACGCCTGGTGTCTTCAGACAGGGATTGTGGGTTTAGGGGTAGCAGGTGGTAGCATTTGAAGGGGGACTGGCTGGGGAGGTCAGTTCTAAGGGTCCCCGAATGGAGCAGAAAAAGAGGCCAGAATTGGGGACAGGAGGAAGGAGAAGAGGACTGGGGCCTTTATTCCAAGGTCTCTTCCCTCAGCTTTTCTTCTGACCTGGGTTTCCTGGGGAGAGGACAGGCCTGGTGTGAGGGCAGGGACAGAATCAGGACCTCTCTGCTCTGCCACAAACTCTGTCATGGACTGGAGGCAGAAACTGGGCCCAGATCACCATGCTCCTTGTTGGTGAGGAAGCTGAGACTGAAGAGGTGGTAATGCCAGCCCAGGGCTCTGGATACCCAACTCCCCCGCTGCCTGGTGTCCTGGAGACCAAATGCCACTCCCCTCACCCTGGTGGGGCTCACAGCTGCCCCTCTCCCAGGCTGGGTGTCTCGGAGTGGCCTTGGCAGGGATCTGGCCTGTAATGTGTACTTTCCTGGACTCTGCCTCTCTGCTCTTCCTCAGAGATGAAGAAAGACTAGGACCAAGGAAAGGATTGACTGATTTCTTCTTTTTTTTTCTTTCTTTTATTTGACTGCTCTGGGTCTTAGTGGTGGCATGTGGGATCTAATTCCCCAACCAGGGATTGAACCCGGGGCCCCTGCAGTAGGAGTGTGGAGTCTTAGTCACTGGACCATCAGGGAGGCCCCAGATTGACTGATTTTTGAGGGGAAGCATTCGAAAGGCACCAAGAGAGCCCAGGAGAGGGGCCAGCTGGGCCCAAGCAACTCCAGCATCTCATCCTGGGATTCAGGGCAGCTAGCTGACTTGTTCTGTTGCTGTGTCTCACCTCTGGCAGGTCCCATTGGCTTGCTCAGGCTTGCTTTCCTGACTAGATAATTCTGTCTCTGCAGTGCTCACACAGCAGCCGTCAGCACCTGGGGAATGCACACAGCAAAGCCCTAGAGCTCAGAAGTCTTGGCTGTGGGTGATGGCTTTGGTGTTTTGCAACTTGAAGGGCAGGAAGGGAGCTAAAGTGGTGCAAGCTCGGTGTCCTCAGAGCATTCGGTGTCTGGAGTGTTTCCAAGGAAAAAGGAGTAATCTCCAACCCCGTTGGGCGTAATTGCTTAACCTGAGTTAGTACCTGGCAGCCCTGCAGCAGTAGGGCAGAGACTAAGCAGATTTCAAACAGGTGGGTAGGGAATCCCAAAGAGGGTCCCATCAGTGAGGGCTGACAGCCAGGGCCCAGGCCAGAGTGAGGTGGGGGCAAGTTACCAGCTTTAATGGAGGGGTGGGGAAGGAGTAGGCAACTGTAGGGGAGGCAGTAAGGCCATTCAGATTTGCCAGGACTTCCAAAAGCTGTGGGGACAGCCAGGCTGGCGGGTGCATCTGGACTCCCCATCCTTTGTGCAGGGCTAGGCTGCTGGGGATACTGAGATGGACAAGTTTCTTTCCTGCCTCCAGGAACTCCTAGTCTGAGGGCAGACAGGCTCTGGGCGAAGGACACACTGAGGCTGAAGAAGGAAGGCGTGCTATCTAGGAATTGGGTGATCAGGGTGGACTTCCTGGATGAGGACAATTTCTAACTGGTCTCAGACTTTTAAACTCCCCTTAGGCCTAGGCCTGAGCTGAGTGGTCTGCCCTTGGGAGTTTAGCATCTAGAGCTGGGGATTAGGAGACAGGGACAATCTGGGAGGGACTGAGGCGGTTTCTCAGCACAGTTGCCCAAGGGACCCCAGGCACAGGGTCCGAGGTCAGTGCCAAGCCGGCCTCATTGACTCCCACAAGCCTGGCCCGTGGGTCATGCTTTGCCCATTTCCATCTCGTGCAGCCTCCAGGGTTTTGAAGTGTGGAGGGGGAGGCTCTGGAATGCAGCTGCACTAAGATCCAGATTCACCACGGTTTGAGTGCCCACTGGGTGCCAGTCTGGCCCTGGGTCTTAGTTTCACAATTCCCCAGAGGCTCCAAGAGCCCGGCCTTGTGTGGAAGAGGATATTGGAGCAGCCACGCATGGGGAGGGGCCTCAAAACTGCCATTTCCATAAAACTGAGAGAAAGCAACCATCTGCACCAAAGACTGTTAGGGAGAAGGTTTCACGGGATTATGAGATGGGTTAAATCCCCACACATCTGCCCCCTTAATAAGAGCAGTTTTTGCTAGGCTCGGTGCTGGGCTTCCTGGGTGGCGCTAATGGTAAAGAACTCACCTATCAAAGCAGGAGACTAAGAGATTCAGGTTCAAGCCCTGGGTTGGGAAGTTCCCCTGGAGACCAGAATGGCAACCCACTCCAGTATTCTTGCCTGGAGAATCCCATGGACAGAGGAGCCTGACGGGCTATGGTACACAGACTCACAAAGAGTCGGACACGACTGAAGCCACTTAGCACAGGCTCTGTGCTAAGGGACTGACTTGCATTCTTTCATCTTCTCTTCATGGCAGCAGTAGAGTAGGCACGTCTATCAATCTCATTTGGTAGAGGAAACTGAGCTCAGAGAGGTTCCATGATTCTTCTCAGAGTCACACAGCTAGGAAGATGTGAAAGTCGGAACTGGCACACCCCTCTTTGGAACTGTTTAGGTGGGGTCCCTTCCCCTCCTGCACACCCTGGCCAGCCCCTGTCTCCTAACTGCGGAGCTGCAGCCTCTCTGGGGAGCTCTTGGAACCTTGCCTGCAGGATTCAGTGTTCACCTGAGTCTCCTCAAGTTCCTAAGGAGCTGGCGGGTCCTTGAGCTGTGCTCCCCAGGCTGGGCTTTGAGCAGCCCAGATGGCTGTTCTCCCGGGAACAGCCCCACTGTGTCAGGCTGCAGAGCTGCAGGGATCTGACCTCCATACAAAGGCAGCCTTGTGCCGAAGCTAGACATACATTTTTTCCTAGCCCTTTCTAAGCTGAGCAGGAACCCCAGCTGGAGCAATGCAATGTCAAGACCACAGAGAGGGGAGGGTGTCCAGGGGGAGCAGCTGCTGGGGATGGGGCTGGCAGAAGTGCTGGTCAGCCCTATTCCCCACACCCACTCTCCCTAGGCGATTCTCACATCCACAGGGGAGCTTTGAGCTGGAGGTCAGGAGGCTGGGAACTCAGCCCAGCTTGGTTTCCAGGCCTCTCTGTGTCCCACGCTGCTACCCTCCCACACGTTTCAAGGGCAGACATAGTGTTTCTGCTGGAAAGAGCTCAGGGAGCTCAGAGCCTGTGGTTAGGGCAGGGAGGGGTCCTGGAGACAGTGTGAGGTAGAAGATCTGCTCTCATTTCAGCCTGAAGCGAGTGTAGGGGAAGGTAAGAAGGACTTTGCAGAGGTCAGAGGAAATGGGAACACGTGGTAATCTTAACCTTAACAGTCTAAAAAAGCAGAGCCTCTGGGGATACTTGCGGAAAACTTACCTTAATGAAAATGTCCAGTTCTGCCAATTATAGGTGTGCCTGAGGCTGGATACACTGCCGTGGCCTGGGCAGGCCTTGACTTTAATCTCTTGCCAGGTCCTGAAGCCACCATGGCCTCTTTGCCTTATATATCCCCAAAGTGTCTGGCAGGGGTAAAGGGGTTCCAAAGACTCTTAGCAGAGGGTCCCTGTGTGAAGGGGCATCCTCCTGGTGCTTGTCACCAGACGGGCCTTTGCAGCAGAGGCTGTGGGATCCGGTACCCTGAAGGGAGGTCTGTCCTGGCTGGGGAACAACATGGGTTGATCCAGGATCAGAGTCTCCCTCCTTCTGCTTAATCTGCTTCATTCTAAGGCCTTTCCCACAGGTTGCAGAAAACACTCCGGATTTCTCCTCTCCACTCTTGCTCTCCTGTTTCGGCCTTTCCCAGTGAATTAGGAGTGGCTTTCTCTGCTGTTTAGAAGCCTTTGTTCCAGAGCTCCAGAGAACACAGCTCCCTGCCTGCTCAGTCACCCTCAGCATAAAGGGCGATTGATAAGATACAGGACGGGTCAGGCCAAGAGGAGTTGGGGAAACATGAGAGGGAGGGAGGGAGGGGGAGAGAGGAGGAGGAGGAAGGCAGTACAAAGTGCAATCTGGGCCTTGGGAAAGCCCACCCCAAGACTCAGCGGACACTCTCTGAATGTGTGCTTAAGACTGTTGGTCTAACTGTTGGTTGCCTTCTAGAATTAGGTCTGGTTTGGCTCTTGGGTGCCTAACTGGGTGACAGGGACCTTGATTGGATCCTGGCCATGTTTTGGCTATGATGAGAGTAGTGAGCTTGGCCGGGCACAGGGCAGACCTATGCCCCTGTTGAGTGTCAAGGCAAGGAGATGGGGACAACTATAAGGGCCTGGCAGCCCATTCTGATTTCTGACATCTCTGCTATCCTCCAAGGACTCACTCCCGGGAGGCAGGCTGAGAGGTACCACAGCAGCCCTGAGCCCCTTCACGAGCCCTCCCTCCTGCTCACTTCTGAGCAGGTCACTTTGTGGCAGAGGGTCAGGGACCCAGGCACCACTTTTCTCTTCCCCAAGGGAACAGACCATGGACCCCCAGAGCCTAAACCTCATTCACTAACCAGCCCCCTAGCTCCTGAACTGGTGCCTTGTCCCAGTTCTGCCCCTAACCTGCTGTGACGTTGGCCATTCTTGCCCACTCTGAGACTCCATTCCTTCTCCTTCTGTGTACTGTGTGTAGGAATGCCCTGCCTCCACTTCTCAAGGATGCCCTCCCCTCCCCCCAACCCTGAGGTCTCAGTCGATATCCCTGCTGGGCAGTGTGTGTGTAGTTTTATTCATTCTTTTGGCAAACATTTATTGCAAGTCCAACACTTGCATCAGAAGTTCAGAGTCTAGTCAAGAAGGCCAGAGAGCTATTTCTTGAGCAGCCAAAATGTGCTAAGCTTTTTAACAATATTACTTTGATGCAAATCTTTTCAGTTTTACTTATGTATTTTTATATGCACTTTTATTTGCTCCTTTTTTTTTACTTGAAATTATATTGTGAATATCTCCTTGCGTTATTAAATATGTTTTAAATACTTTGTTTTGATGACTGCCTATGAATCCATGATATGGCTATACTCTATCGAATTTAGCCAGTCCCCTATTATATCGATTGACACTTTTACATGACACAGTGCTCTTGCCACAATACAAAGGCCAACTCCTGTCTGTTTGTTTATTACAAATCTTTGCTACTTCATGTTCTTTGATTTCAGGAGAAACCCAGGTACATAGGAAGGTAGGTGAGTTCAGATGGCTTTAGTGGATGGAGGTTACTGTGAGGACAGGCAGGGAAGAGAGGAAGCTTAGAAAGTGGCTATGTGGGGGTCGGGGTGGGAATAAATAGACTCCATGGTTCCCTACTCCAGTGGCAACCACCACTGTTCAAACCCAGCCTCTCTGTGCCTGGCTGAAACCACCTGCTTCTCTCTGCTCCCTAGACCTGCTAGGACTCCTACCACCCCATGATCTCTGCAGCTCCGTCATGATCTCTGCAGGAGGGACCCATGAGGAGCACTCTTACAGGGCCCTGCACAGTGACCTCATGGCCCCTGTGCAGGTGTGGGGTTCTGGTCTCATTGCTGTGGCTAGGGGAGCGGGGCTTCATAGGCAAGGGACCCTTCTGACTGCTCTGCCCACCTCACTGATAGCTAAGACTGGATCTTCCAACATGCTGTCCAGAGATTTCTCCTCTGACAGAGATGAGATTGGGAGAGGAAATGGTGTGAGCAAAGGCCCAGAGATGGGGATGCATGGGCATGAGAAGGGAGGACGGATGGGACACCTCAGGCAGGGCACTCATCTGCCTTCCTTCTGATCCATTCCTAAGCCCAAGGCCACAGAGCTATGGTGGACTCAGGAGGACACTGGGCAAGGCTGGGTCTTGCCAGCCCTACCTAGGGGCGCTCAGGACAGAGGTTCAGCCTGGCATGGGCTGCTGGAGCAGGCACATGCTCTGGTGGCCCACCTCTCTCTATGCCTGGGCACCAATGTGTCCTGCACCACCCTCAGGCCACCTGGGGAGAAGGGAGGCGGGGAGCGAGGGGCAGGCCTGGGTTCCCTGGACACACAGTCATTCGGTCCAGCCCTCTGGGATCGGGATGGGACAGAGGCTGACTCCTGCTTCCCTGAAGGCCCCCTGACCTCTGCTCAGAGCCAGGCATCTGTGATCAGGACCCAGGGAGGAGTCAGACCTGCCTTGGAGAGCCACTAGACTGATGGGAGAGGCACATCCGACCAGGACTCGGCCCGCAGTGAGGCTTGGGCACTGAAGTCCTCAGTGAGGGGGTTGCACTTGGGGCCTGAAGGGCGGGAGAGGGCGTTCAAGAAGAAGGGTGTTCAAGGCAGAGTCACAGCCTGGGCAAAGGCATGGGGTGGCCAGGAATGCAGGGCTCTGGGAGCAGCTCAGGCTGGCCATGTCAAGGTGGCAAAGGCTAGCGAGCCTTTCTGGGGAGGGCCTTCCTTAGAAACCACTGTGAGGGCATCACCCTGTGGTCAAGGGGAGATGTGGGAGGCTTTGAACAGGTCAGATATGGGTTAAGAAGGGTGGTTCTGGGAAACTCTGGAACGTAGGAAGAGGACGTGGCCAGAGATCATGACTGCCTAAGGTCACTGAGCCTGAGCTTGAGCACAGGACTTGGGTAGGAGACAGGACGGTCCTTTCGCAGGGGAGATGCGGGTGCTGAGGTCAGCCTGGAACCCTACTGCAACCCCAGCATGGGTTTGGGAGTCAGACCGTGGGTGGGGATCCCAGTTGTGCCAGCTGTGGCTTAGCCTTTCTGAGAGTCATAGAGTGAGCTACAGCACAATATGGAAGGTTGTTCAGTGTGAGGTCACACAACCAGATGGCACGCAGCCCACTTGGCACAGGAGGGTGCTCGGTAAACGGGAGCTGTGATCATTTTAACTCCTTCATGGGAAGGACAATGATGGGGCCTCTCTCTGGGAGGCCAGGGGCAGGGTGGACCCCTTCCCGCCAAAGTCTCCTCTTCTGGTGGTCTGGGGGTTCCGACAGCTGAGCCTGTGTAGTGAACGTGGAGAGAAAGGGCCAGGCCAGAGCCAAGCTGCCCGGTCACACTTCCTGAAGGGCGTGGTTCCACCAGGGGCCAGGGCTCTCATCCCTGTCACAAAGCAACCAAGCTAAGAGGAGACTGAACTCACAGACCAACTGCCTTTCCTTCCCTTGTCTGTCCCTTCTTTTCTTCTTCTAAGAAGGAGGTAAGACAACTTATCCCTGAATCATAGGCACCATGGATAAAAAGAGAGGTGTGTGTGTGTGTGTTAGTTGCTCAGTCGTGTCTGACTCTTTGTGACCCCATGGACTGCAGCCCGCCAAGCTCCTCTGTCCATGGGATTCTCCAGGCAAGGATACTGGAATGGGTTGCCATTTCCTCCTCCAGGGGATCTTTCCAACCCAGGGATCTAACCAAGGTCTCCTGCATTTCAGGCAGATTCTTTACCACCTGAGCTAAAAAAAAAAAAAAAAAAAAAAAAACCCCAATGCAGCAAAAAGACAGAACCATGCATTCTGTGGGAGAAAAGGAACCAAATAAAGGAACTCTATCCAAAATAGCCATCAAAATTTAAGTGCTTTTTTTTCAGATGCAGTAAACCCACTTCTAGAATTCCATCCTTAGGACAGCCTAGAACAGGGCTGAAAGCTGGAAATCACTTGAGTATCTTTCAGTGGGGAGGCTGCTATGATATGTACATTATGTTATGAAATTGATATGGCCAATGGAGTATTATGTAGCCACACACACACAATGAGGGAGAGAAAGAGAGATTTTTTTTTAAGTTAAAATCTTTTGTTTTACTAGATTTTTTAAAATTTAATATTAATTTATTTGGCTGCACCGGGTCTTAGTTGCAGCCCTTGGGATATTTCACTGTGATAGATGGACTCTCTAGCTGCCGCTCGCCAGATTAGATGCTCTGCAGTACATGGGAATCTTAGTTCCCTGACCAAGGATTGACCCCATATCCCCTGCATTGCAAGGCAGATTCTTAACCACTGGACCACCAGGGAAGTCCTGAGAGATAGATATTAATGTCACAAAAGCTAAAGATGGATGATTTGGATAATGATAATGTTTGATTGGGTCCATATAACATGTTTTTAAAGTGTGAGCAACATTAAAAAATCAAGTGATTGTACTTTCACACCCAGATTTCAGGTAGCTCTTGGTTTCCATTCCTCCTGGGCACCAAATCCTAGAGCCAAGGAGCAGCTGCCCTCTTTAGAGGCTTGTATCCCCCTGCCCCTGCCAGTCTCCACTACTCCCTGTTACCTCCCTGGCCCTGAGTCTGGGGTCGGGACAATGGTCACTGCCCTTGTATTACAGCTTCCCTTAACAAAATATTGCACTATTCTCTGTCTTTGTCAAAAACAGAGAAACAAAAGGCAGACTACAGGAGCCATGTGTCTCAAAGAAAATGAGAGGGAGCCTATTTCTTTGTGAAAAGCAAGACTGTGCCTCTGAGTTTCACTTGCAAATACTGGGGCAATTCATTTATTTATTGTTTAGTATTATACATTATTTATTATTGATGTTGACACATTACCTACCTGCCCCCCGTTGGCATTTTGGGTTTGCTACCCTTGATTACTTTACCCTGAGTAAAGTTGCTCAGTAATGTCTGACTCTTTGAGACCCCATGGACTGTAACCTACCAGGCTTCTCTGTCCATGGAATTTTCCAGACAAGAGTCCTGGAGTGGGTTGCCATTTCCTTCTCCAGGGGATTTTCCCGACCTAGGGATCGAACCCGGATCTCCAGCATTGCAGACAGACGCTTTACCATCTGAGCCACCAGGGAAGGCCCTTTACCCTTGATTAATACAATAGTAACATGATTCTTTTTTTTTTCCCCTTTGGTTAAAAAGATAACAGCCACAAAATTAAAACGAATTCCTTGTACATATATTTGTATACACAGTGCGTGCATGTGTGCTAAGTCGCTTCAGTCGTGTCTGACTCTGTGCAACCCCATGGACGGCAGCTGCCAGGCTCCGCTATCCATGGGATTCTCCAGGCAAGAATACTGGAGTGGGTTGCCATTCTCTTCTCCAGGGGATCTTCCCAACCCTGGGATCGAACCCATGTCTCTTAGGTCTCCTGCATTGGGAGGTGGCTTCTTTACCACTAGCGTCACCTAGGAAGCCCCTGTATACGCAGGACACACACCAAATGACAACAGTGATTACCTAGACTTAAGGAAGACCTATCCATTTTTATATTATGTACTTCTAACATTTCCTGTTTCTTAGAACAAACATATAGTTTTGTAATTTTTTTTAAAAAAAGGTTATCACTTAAAAAGTGATAAGTGAAAACTCTTGGCTGAGGGAAACTTTCACAAGAGGTTGTAAGACTTATCTCTCATTATCTTGGCAAGCCTGGGGGAACAGGTAAATGTAGTGGAACCTGAGCAACTAGAATGCCCACAGGAAAATATACCTTTTCTGTCCTAAGCACCAAGAAGAACCTGTACTAGGGAAGGGAAGACAGCTACCAGCTACTGGAAAGTGATTGCCAGACTCTGGGCACTCTGGTTGGGCTACCTTACAGAATTCTCATGTCAATTTGGGGGGTGGTGTTAGCATTCTTCCTTCTTTTTTTTTTCTGGCTGCATCTCATGTCTTGTGGAATTCCCAACCAGGGATCGAACCAGGGCCCTTGGCAATGAAAGTGCAGAGTCCTAACCAGTAGACCACCAGGGAATTTCATTTCCTCCCATCCTCCCATTTTTAAAAGCAGTTTTATTCAGGTGTACATTATATGCTATTGAATTTGCCCTTTGTAAATGCAATGATTTTTCACTTTTTCATTGAAAAAAGTCACCTTTTCAATGATTTTTTAGCAAATTTGCAAATGTACCAGCCTCATTGCAATTCAATTTTAGAACATTTCCATCACCCCAAAAAGACCCTTGATGCAAATTTGTGGTCACTCCCCATTCCCAAGTCCCAGGCTACCACTCATCTGCTTTCTATCATTACCACCTTTTCTGGACATATCATATAAATGAAATCAGACAATATGTGGTCCTTTTGGCTTCTTTCATCAGATATGTTTTGAGTTTCATTCATGGTGTTGCCTGTATCAGCACTTTGTTCCTTTGTAGAGCCAAATAGTGTCCAGTTGATGGACATTTGTTGTTTCCACCTCTTGACTTCTGTAACTCATGCTGCTATGAATGTTCCTGTACAAGTCTTTGTGGGGTACGTACTTTCATTTCTTGCTGGGTTGTATAGTAGATTTACGTTTAACTTTTTAAGAAACTGCCTAACTGTCTACCATCATGGCTGCACCATTTTCTATTCTTCCCACCTGTATGAGGCTCTGGTCTCTCTTGCCAGCCCTTTGCGCTTGAAGACTATTCAAATGGAGCTGGGAGGAGAAAGACTTGCCAAAGTCACGCAACAGGGAATGGCAGAAGGGAATTTGAACCCAGGTTGACCTGACTCTACAGGCTGTGTCTTTACCCTGGTCTGCTCATGTGAGCGGACTTGCACAAAGTGCAGGGGTTGGAGACTGTAAAGAGGTTGATCTCTGGGGTCTGCCAGGCTGGGGTTCCAGGAAGAAGAACCTGGAAGAAGGGGCTTGGAGAAGTCTAAGGAGCAATTGGAGAGGGCTCCTCAGCTGGCACTGACTCAAACCTCCACTAGGGGGCGCGGGGGTCCAGCAGCGGCTGGTGATGGGCCTCTGTCAGAGAAGGCAGCCATGGATGCCAGCCAGCCTGGTCTTGGCCTTCAACAGTACACACTGCCTGGCACTGGGTGACCGTCTCTCTGCCCCAGTCTGCATTTCCAAGCAGCCATGCCCCTTCCCCAGACATTCTGTTTTCCTATTTGGGCCTGGATATGTCCCCTTTTCGGAGAAGGCAATGGCACCCCACTCCAGTACATTTGCCTGGAAAATCCCATGGATGGAGGAGCCTGGTGGGCTGCAGTCCATGGGGTCGCTAAAAGTTGGACATGACTGAGCGACTTCACTTTTTTCACTTTGCTGCATTAGAGAAGGCAATGGCAACCCACTCCAGTGTTCTTGCCTGGAGAATCCCAGGGACGGGGGAGCCTGGTGGGCTGCCATCTATGGGGTCGCACAGAGTCAGACACGACTGATGTGACTTAGCAGCATGTCCCCTTTCAATGGCTTCTCTGATGGCTCAGTGGGTCAAGAATCCATCTGCAATGCAGGAGACACAGGAGACGCGGGTTCAATCCCTGGGTCGGGAAGGTTGCCTGGAGGAGGAAATGGCAACCCACTCCAGTATTCTTTCCTGAAGAATTCCATGGACAAAGGAGCCTGGCGGGCTACAGCCCAAAGGGTCCCAAAGATTCAGACACGATGGAGCAACTAAGCACGCATGTATGTCCCCTGTTCCCCATCCTTGGCCTCCATGGAAGGAAGGATGGGCTCTTCTGTCCCAGCCCCAGGGCCTCCACCTCTTTCTGCCAACTCCAGGGTTCACATGAAACAAGGTCCATCTGCTGGCTGCCTCAGAACCGTCTGTCATACAGCTCACTGTTGGTCTTGCCTCCAGATGGATGTCCAAGGAAGTGGGACCTCTCCAGCTCAGAGCGTGTTGGCCAGCAGGTGGCGCAGCAGCCCCTGTGGTCCCCACTCCCTCACCCATGACTCACCGTAGAATGGCTTCTCTGGCCCCAGAAGGCAGCCCCATGGACTAGTGTCTAGACCACCCAACCCCTTTGCAAATGATCCGGAAAAAGGGAAGAAGAACAAGGTGTGCATTTATTGGGCACAAACTACATGCTGAAGCTCTTTCATTCTTTTGACCCTCATAACATCCCTGAGAACTAAACCCTCAGCTTTCCCCTGAGGAAACAGACTCAGAGGTCGAATAGCTCACCCCACATCTCACGGACGAGATGGTAAAGCTCTGTTTCATCTATCGTACTCAGTAAACTTAATGGGTAGGTGGTGCCCGGGACAGTGTCAGGCATGCCTTTCCCACTGTGCGACATGGGGAAAATGACTGAGCCTCGCTGAGCTGCAGCTGCCCCATCTGTAAAAGGGGGCTACCAGACCCATGTTGTGCAGATGAGATGAGATCCTCACGTGAGGGTTTCACATGGGGCCTGGCCCTGGCAGGGATGAGCAAAGAGATGGTTAGATTATCTCGTGGGACTGGGAAATTTTCCAGGCTAGTGATCAGAGCCTGCTAGTTTCCAGTCTCCTCTAGCCCCCTGGAAGTGTTGCTATTTTTGATGTTTTGATCTTCTGCCATTTGGGTCTGTCCCCAACCGCTTCTCAGGAGACAGAGGAAGGGTAGAAACCCCAGAGGATCTGAGAGTCCTGCTCTTCTGGGCAACCCCCAAATCCACTGCTGACTACCCAGCCTCAGGAGGCAAATTCCAGCTGGCATGATGGATACTAGCAGAAAAATGTCTAGGGTCCCCAAGGCCTCCTTCTGCCCTTCCTCTTCATTGCTGCCTCCCTAGAGCCTTGCCCATCCTTCAAGGCCATCAGGCGTCCCCCTCCAGGCAGCCTCCTCATGAGTCTGCCAGCCCTCGTGGCTCAGTGCTCAAGGCATTGTGGGAACCAGAGGCCTGGGAGCTCTGCCCAGGGAAGGAGCAAGAGTCCCCCGGGGACAAGCCCTGGCTGGCACAATGCAAGCTGTGGTCTCCCTGACCCTGCAGAGGAGGCGCTATGGACGACTCGGGCCGACGGGCGCGTCCGCCTACGCATAGACCCCATCTGCTCGCAGACTCCCCGCACTGTTCATCAGATGTTCTCCACGACTCTGGACAAGTATGGGGACCTCAGTGCTATGGGCTTCAAGAGGCAGGGCACGTGGGAACACATCTCCTACACCCAGTACTACCTGCTGGCCCGCAAAGCCGCCAAGGGCTTCCTGAAGGTGAGGAAGCCGCCCAAGGCCTGACCTCAGTTCTGGCCTTCACAGACCTCCTTCTGATACCCCACTGGGCAAGCCCTTAGGCAAGATCACTGTAAAACCATCCTGTTCATTGAGCTAATGGTCCATTCTGGCCTGGGGCTGAGGGTTTACGTTCATTGGACCCTTACTATGTGCCAGGATGTGTCACAAGCTTCTCATTTCTCGGCCCGCTCGAGGGGGCTGGGAAGCCTGGTGCACTGGGCTGAGGGGTGGGCTCCCCGGGAAGGCCTGGGAGGGGCAGCAAGGGCTGGTCCCGCAGGGCACACTCTGACCCTGGGAGGTGGTCCCTGAGGTGGGCCGGCAGAGTCCCCTGCTGTCTGGAAGGGGGGTTTGGTGAGAATGAGAGGCCCCTTTCCTGCTGGTTGACCCGGACTATCTACCTTTGGCCTGGAGCTCGGCCTGGAGCGGGCCCACAGCGTGGCCATCCTTGCCTTCAACTCCCCGGAGTGGTTCTTCTCAGCGGTGGGCGCAGTCTTCGCAGGGTGAGTGGCTGAGGGAGGGGCAGAGTTTCCAGTGGGTTGGAGGGGGGCAAAGAGTGAAGAGACGGTCGTTATCTCTTTTTAGGCGCCCCCCACCCACTCCCCAACATCTCATCTCTTCCCTGGGGCCCTCTCCAGACCCGCTTTTGTCCCCTTCTGCCTAGGGCAGCTGTGCTGAGCTGCCTGGCCGGCCATGGGAGCTCTCTGGGGCCAGGGGCTGTGGGTGCGTTGGGCAGGGGTCGGGGCTGAGGGGGTGGGCTGCTGTACCCGCCCAGACACACATCTTCCCGGGTCTCTGACAGTGGCATCATCACCGGCATCTACACGACCAGCTCCCCTGAGGCCTGCCAGTATATCGCCTATGACTGCCGCGCCAACATCATCGTGGTCGACACACAGAAGCAGCTGGAAAAGATCCTGAAGGTTTGGGGGAAAGGGGGCAGCAGCCACGGGGGTCAGGCTAGGCACCCTCACAGACCTCCACCTTCCCTGCCAGAGTCACCCATCATCCTCAGCAGCAACCCTCCCCAGGACACGCACACATCAGCACAGCAGGGCAATGGCCACTGACCCATTTGTCAGGTCTGATAACTGAGACCCAGGAAGCTCAAGGAACATACCCTTCATCCCCAGCAGCCAGCCCATGGCCTTCCATGGTTTTCCCTTCAGGGAAGGGTTGAGTGCCCTGAGGGTGGTTCAGGGCACTGACATGTGAGCACCCAAGTCTGAGTCTTGGTGGGGAATGGGGGTACGTACGGGCTGCCACAGGGTGGGGCTTGGGCCAAGCCAGAGCAAGTGCTGCAGTGTCTTCTAGAGACTGTAGGGCACAGTAGGAGCCCAAAAGTGCCTCTTGGGGCAGCTGGCACCTTTCTGACGCACTGATGCCTCCTGATCCGTTTAAGGCCCCTTCCTATTGACCCTGTCGTCATGTACACCACGCTGGCATTCAGTGGCCTGAGGACACCTCTGGCCCCAGCTGTACCCAACAGCCTGCAAGGCCCTCCATGGCTCCTGGCATCTCAGAGAGGCTTCCTCCGGGTTGACTTGGCTCTGGTTCTGGAGCTGTTACCTGGACCTCGGTGCCCCCCTGCTCCTGAGGGCAGGAGAAGTGGTCTCCAGCCTCCTGGGATGGTGGGACCTGGAGCCCCGGACTGGTCAGACTAAAATCTGTGTTCTGAAACTCTCCAGACAAACATAAATAGAGAGAAAAGTATAGTGGACTCTCATAGAGTGATCATCCAGATTTAATAATCATCAATGTTTTTTCATCACACCCATCAGTATGAAGTATTTGAAGGCAAATGTCTGACATCACAGCATTTCACCCCCTAAATAGCTCAATATTTATAAAATATAAGACAGTTTCTTCATCACAGCAACTTTATCACCTTTATTTACACTCGTCAAAGAATTCTTTCCTATCATCTAATACCGACAATGTGTTTTTCCAGGCAATTCGTTTGAATCGAGATCTAAACCAGGCCCATGTGTTGCATTTGGTGGTGTCTCTTAAGAGTCTTTTAATTCAAAACAGAGCCCCCACCTTTTGTCCGGTACCATAAACCAGTGCGGTCCAGGACCAGTCACATCACCTGGGAACTTAGTTTCAGAACCCACCCACCCAGGATTCTAAAAAAGGGGTGTGGGGCCCACGCCTCCTGGTGATTCTGACACAGGCTCAAGCGTGAGGGCCTCTGTCATAGACATGCTGCAGAAACCAGGTCAGGGGTCCTGAGCTGTTGTGTAGCTTATCCCTGTAACCTCCACACTTCCTGTTAGATCGCAAACCTTGATGCCCTTCAGATTAGATGCTAATTGGCAAAAACACCCCATAGGTGGTGCTGTGCACTCCCCATCGCACAGCTTCAAGAGGCATGTGACGTCAGGTAGTACCGCTTATACTGACGCTGAGCTTCATTCCCTGGATTCGGGTGGCCACCTGCTCACCCACTGCGGCATTCCCCATCACTCTCCACTGATGAACTTTGCCTGAATTAATTATTATTGAATACATGAGCCATGGGAAAACACTGGTTTTCTAATTGATCAGCTAGGATTCTTTTCCAAAGAAAGAACTTTCTCTCATTACCTGGGGCTCTTTGCTACTTGAAACATCCTGTTTGTACAAAGTAGATGTGGTAGATAAAAAACTGGCCTATGTTGGTGACTGTTCCATGCATATTTGAATGAATGTGCATTCTTCAGTTTGTCAGGTAGAAAGTTCTATAAATATTAATAATGTCAACTTGATTGATATGTTGTTTAACTCATCTATATCCCTGTTAATTTTCTATCTGTTTGTTCTGTTGGTAACAAATACTGAGGGTTGAAATCTCAATTATTGTGGATTATTTATTTATCCTTTTAAATCTGGTTTTGCTTTGTGTACTTTGAAACTCTGTCATGTATGCACATAGTTATGTTGTTATGTCATCTGGATGACTTAACTCCTTTATCATTAAGAAATGTCCCTCTTTACCTCTGAGAACCATTCTTCTAAAGCTACTTTGTCTTACATTAATATAGCCACTGCAGATCTCTTCTGATCAATGTTTGCATGGTATATATTTTTGCATTGTTTCTCTTTTAACCCACATATGTCCTTATATTTAAATCAAGTCTCTTTAGACAGCATACAGTTGAGTTATACTTTTTATCTAGTCTGACAAAATTGTCTATAAAACTACCACTTGGTTCTTTCCTATTTGTTCTTTGATCCCATCCATCCCTTGATCCTTTTCTCCTCTCTCATGATTTCTTTTGAATGCAGTTTTTTGTTTTTGTTTTATTTTTGAGTATTCCATTCTATGGGTTTCCCTGGTGGCTCAAAATTCTTCAAGCCAGGCTTCAACAGAACGTGAACCATGAACTTCCAGATGTTTAAGTAGGATTTAGAAAAGGCAGAGGAACCAGAGAGCAAGTTGCTAACATCCACTGGATCATCAAAAAAGCAAGAGAGTTCCAGAAAAACATCTACTTCTGCTTTATTGACTATGCCAAAGCCTTTGACTGTGTGGATCACAACAAAATGTGGAAAATTCTTAAAGAGATGGCAATACCAGACCACTGATCTGCCTCCTGAGAAATCTGTATGCAGGTCAGGAAGCAACAGTTAGAACTGGACATGGAACAACAGACTGGTTCCAAATTGGGAAAGGAGTACATCAAGGCTGTATACTGTCACCCTGCTTATTTAACTTATGTGCAGAGTACATCATGAGAAATGCTGGGCTGGATGAAGCACAGGCTGGAATCAAGACTGCCGGGAGAAATACCAATAACCTCAGATATGTAGATGACACCACTTTATGGCAGAAAGTGCAGAACTGAAGAGCCTCTTGATGAAAGTAAAAGAGGAGAGTGAAAAAGTTGGCTTAAAATTCAGCATTCAGAAAACTAACATCATGGCATCTGGTCACATCACTTCATGGCAAAAAATGGGGAAACAGTGGACACAGTGAGAGACTTTATTTTTGGGGGCTCCAAAATCACTGCAGATGGTGACTGCAGCCCTGAAGTTAAAAGACACTTGCTCCTTGGAAGAAAACTTATGACCAACCTAGACAGCATACTAAAAAGCAGAGACATTACTTTGCCAGCAAAGGTCCATCTAGTCACGTATGGATGTGAGAGCTGGACTATGAAGAAAACTGGGCACCGAAGAACTGATGCTTTTGAACTGTGGTGTTGGAGAAGACTCTTGAGAGCTCCTTGGACAGCAAGGAGAGCCAACCAGTCCATCCTAAAGGAAATCAATCCTGAATAATCGCTGGAAGGACTGATGTTGAAGCTGAACTCAAATACTTTGGCCACCTGATGCGAAGAGCTGACTCATTTGAAGAGACCCTGATGCTGGGAAAAATTGAGGGCAGGAGGAGAAGGGAACGACAGAGGATGAGATGGTTGGATGGCATCACCGACTCAATGGACATGAGTTTGAGTAAACTCTGGGAGTTGGTGATGGACAGGGAGGCCTGGCGTGCTGCAGTCCATGGGGTCACAAAGAGTCTGACATGACTGAATGGTGGCTCAGATGATAAAGAATTTGCCTGCAATGCAACAGATGTGGGTTCCATCCCTGGGTCGGGAAGATCCCCTGGAGAAAGGAATGGCAACCCACTCCAGCAATCTTTTCAGAAAAATTCCATGGACAGAAGAATTCCATGGACTGGTGGGCTATACAGTCTGTGGGGTCATAAAGAGTGGGACACGACTGAGCAACTGACACTTTCACTTTCATTCCATTCTATCTACTGGCTTATTAGCTCTCCCTCTAGTGTTTGCTCTAGGGCTTACAATATGCATCTTTAATTCATCACAGTCTACTTTCAAATACGAGTAGCATGTAATATTGTACTACTTTGCATGTAACATATGAATCTTACAACTGTGTACTTGCATCCCCTTTCCATACTTTGTGCGACTGTCATTCCTGCTTAAGTTCTACGTAAGTTATAAGCCCTGCAATGTAGTATTTTATTTACTTACTTAGTTATTTATTTGGCTGTGTCAGATCTTGTCAGATCACACGGACCACAGCCTCGTCTAACTCAGTGAAACTAAGCCATGCCATGTGGGGCCACCCAAGACAGGCGGGTCATAGTGGAGAGGTCTGAAAGAATGTGGTCCACTAGAGAGGGGAATGGCAAACCACTTCAGTATTCTTGCCTTGAGAACCCCATGAACAGTATGAAAAGGCAAAATGATAGGATACTGAAAGGGAACTCCCTGGGTCGGTAAGTGCCCAATATGCTACTGGAGATCAGTGGAGAAATAACTCCAGAAAGAGTGAAGGGATGGAGCCAAAGCAAAAAGAATACCCAGCTGTGGATGTGACTGGTGATAGAAGCAAGGTCCGATGCTGTAAAGAGCAATATTGCATAGGAACCTGGAGGTCAGGTCCATGAATCAAGGCAAATTGGAAGTGGTCAAACAGGAGATGGCAAGAGTGAATGTCGACATTCTAGGAATCAGCGAACTAAAATGGACTGGAATGGGTGAATTTAACTCAGATGACCATTTTATCTACTACTGCGGGCAGGAATCCCTCAGAAGAAATGGAGTAGCCATCATGGTCAATAAAAAAGTCCGAAATGCAATACTTGGATGCAATCTCAAAAATGACAGAATGATCTCTGTTCGTTTCCAAGGCAAACCATTCAATATCACAGTAATCCAAGCCTATGCTCCAACCAGTAATGCTGAAA
Organism: Bubalus bubalis; assembly: GCF_019923935.1. NCBI lineage: Eukaryota > Metazoa > Chordata > Mammalia > Artiodactyla > Bovidae > Bubalus > Bubalus bubalis. Next base: position 39,704,288 of record NC_059176.1, read on the forward strand.
AAGCTGAAGTTGAACGATGCTATGAAGACCTACAAGACCTTTTAGAATTAACACCCCAAAAAAATATCTTTTTCATTATAGGGGACTGGAATGCAAAAGTAGGAAGTCAAGAAACACCTGGAGTAACAGGCAAGTTTGGCCTTGGAATACGGAATGAAGCAGGGCAAAGGCTAATAGAGTTTTGCCAAGAAAATGCACTGGTCATAGCAACACCTTCAACACAAGAGAAGACTACACGTGGACATCACCAGATGGTCAACACCGAAATCAGATTGATTATATTCTTTGCAGCCAAAGATGGAGAAGTTCTATACAGTCAGCAAAAACAAGACCGGGAGCTGACTGTGGCTCAGATCATGAACTCCTTATTGGCAGATTCAGACTTAAATTGAAGAAAGTGGGGAAAACCACTATGCCATTCATGTATGACCTAAATCAAATCCCTTATGATTATACAGTGGAAGTGAGAAATAGATTTAAGGGACTAGATCTGATAGACAGAGTGCCTGATGAACTATGGATGGAGGTTCGTGACATTTTACAGGAGACAGGGATCAAGACTATCCCCAAGACAAAGAAATGCAAAAAAGCAAAATGGTTGTCTGAGGAGGCCTTACAAATAGCTGTGAAAGGAAGAGAAGCGAAAAGCAAAGGAGAAAAGGAGAGATATAAGCATCTGAATGCAGAGTTCCAAAGAATAGCAAGAAGAGATAAGAAAGCCTTCCTCAGCAATCAATGCAAAGAAATAGAGGAAAACAACAGAATGGGAAAGACTAGAGATCTCTTCAAGAAAATTAGAGATACCAATGGAATATTTCATGCAAAGATGGGCTCAATAAAGGACAGAAATTGTATGGACCTAACAGAAGCAGAAGATATTAAGAAGAGGAGGCAAAAATACACAGAAGAACTGTACAAAAAAGATTTTCACGACCCAGATAATCACAATGGTGTGATCACTCACCTAGAGCCAGACATCCTGGAATGTGAAGTCAAGTGGGCCTTAGAAAGATCACTACAAACAAAGCTAGTGGAGGTGATGGAATTCCAGTTGAGCTCTTTCAAATCCTGAAAGATGATGCTATGAAAGTGATGCACTCAATATGCCAGCAAATTTGAAAAACTCAGCAGTGGCCACAGGACTGGAAAAGGTCAGTTTTCATTCCAATCCCAAAGAAAGGCAATGCCAAAGAATGCTCAAACTACCGCACAATTGCACTCATCTCACATGCTAGTAAAGTAATGCTCAAAATTCTCCAAGCCAGGCTTCAGCAATATGTGAACCGTGAACTTCCTGGTGTTCAAGCTGGTTTTAGAAAAGGCAGAGGAACCAGAGATCAAATTGCCAACATCTGCTGGATCCTGGAAAAAGCAAGAAATTTCCAGAAAAACATTTATTTCTGCTTTATTGACTATGCCAAAGCCTTTGACTGTGTGGATCACAAATAACTGTGGAAAATTCTGAAAGAGATGGGAATACCAGACCACCTGACCTGCCTCTTGAGAAACCTATATGCGGGTCAGGAAGCAACAGTTAGAACTGGACATAGAACAACAGACTGGTTCCAAATAGGAAAAGGAATATGTCAAGGCTGTATATTGTCACCCTGCTTATTTAATTTGTATGCAGAGTACATCATGAGAAACGCTGGGCTGGAAGAAGCACAAGCTGGAAATCAAGATTGCCGGGAGAAATATCAATAACCTCAAATATGCAGATGACACCACCCTTACGGCAGAAAGTGAAGAGGAACTCAAAAGCCTCTTGATGAAAGTGAAAGTGGAGAGTGAAAAAGTTGGCTTAAAGCTCAACATTCAGAAAACAAAAATCATGGCATCTGGTCCCATCACTTCATGAGAAATAGATGGGGAAACAGTGGAAACAGTGTCAGACTTTATTTTTCTGGGCTTGAAAATCACTGCAGATGGTGACTGCAGCCATGAAATTAAAAGACCCTTACTCCTTGGAAGGAAAGTTGTGACCAACCTAGATAGCATATTCAAAAGCAGAGACATTACTTGCCAACGAAGGTTCGTCTAGTCAAGGCTATGGTTTTTCCAGTGGTCATGTATGGATGTGAGAGTTGGACTGTGAAGAAAGCTGAGCACCAAAGAATTGATGTTTTGAACTGTGGTGTTGGAGAAGACTCTTGAGAGTTCCTTGGACTGCAAGGAGATCCAACCAGTCCATTCTAAAGGAGATCAGTCCTGGGTGTTCATTGGAAGGACTGATGCTAAAGCCGAAACTCCAATACTTCGGCCACCTCATGAGAAGATTTGACTCATTGGAATAGACCCTGATGCTGGGAGGGATTGGGGGCAGGAGGAGAAGGGGACGACAGAGGATGAGATGGCTGGATGTCATCACCGACTCGATGGACATGAGTTTGAGTGAACTCCGGGAGTTGGTGATGGACAGGGAGGCCTGGCGTGCTGCAATTCATGGGGTCACAAAAAGTTGGACACGACTGAGCGACTGAACTGAACTGATGTCAGATCTTAGTTGCAGCACCTGGGATCTTCGATCTCCAATGTGGCATAGGAGCTCAACTCTTAGTTTTAACATGTGGGATCTAGTTCCCTGACCAGGGATTAAACCTGGGCCCCCTGCACTGGGAGAACAGAGTCTTAGCCACTGGACCCACCAGAGAAGTCACTGCAATGTAGTATTTAAATAGTCATGTATCATTCAAAACTTTTTTAAAGAAAGGGAAGATGTCTCTTTTTGGTTTGCCCACATATGTGCTGTTTCTGGCTCTCTTCATCCCTTCATGTCCTCCCCGAGTTTTCATCTGGTTCATCTTCCTTCCTCCTATAGAGTTTTCTTCAACATTTCTTGGAATACAAGTCCAAGGGCAATTGCCTTCTGTCAGCTTCTCAATTTTGCCTTCATTTTTCAAAAGGTATTTTCATTTGGTTTAGAATTCAGGGTTGATGGGGTTTCTTTTTTTTTCCTTTTAGCTCTTTAAAGAATCCATCCCAATATTTTCTACTTTGCATAACTTCTGATAGTCTATACTTTCTTATCTTTGTTCCTTTCCACATGGTATATCTTATTTCTCTGACCTCTTTTAAGATTTTTTCCTTTATCACTGGTTTTCAGCAATTGGATCATGCTGTGTCTTGGAATGGTTTTCCTTTGTGATTACCCTGCTTAGGATTCACTGGGAGTCTTGAGTTGATGGATTTATAGTTTTAATCAAATTTAGAAATTTCTCAGGCTTTTTTCAATTAAAAAATGTTTCCTGGGACTCCAATTACATGTATGTTAGGTTTCTTAGTTTTCTCCCCCATGTTAATTTATTCCAGTTTTTTTCTCTTTCTCAACTTCGTTTTGAAATTTGTGTTTAATGAAGCCTTTCAGGGCAGGTTTACATAGCCTTTCCTCTAAGGCTGATTTAGCCCCATAGCTAACACTTGTCGCTTCTGAAGTCTGTATTTCATACCTCCTCAGGGCCCTTCACTCTGGCTGATGGAAACACAAATATCTCTGGCCCCATACAAGCTCTTGTTTGTCTTCTAGCCCCAGCCATTGATCTTCCTCCAGCATCTGTTCTTCCAGTTTCTTGAAGTTTCACCTATGCCTGTGCGGATTGGTATTCCACCAAAGATTCAAGAAGACACCTAAAGAGATTCGTCGAACTCTTTCTCTGCCAGTTCTCTCCTGTCTGGTATTCTATCTCACAAATTCTAGGCACCCCAGCTTTCCTGAACTCTGACCTCTGACACCTCAACTCACTGAGATAACTGAGTTCTGATTTCCTCTACCCCTTCCTCTCTGCTTCTCTCTTCCATAGTTACACAGTCTTCTGCTCCGTTCAGCCAGGCCCCAGCTTGTCTGGCTTTCCTTTAATAGAAGTCATTCCCTGCCATCGGTTTATTCCACCTTTGATGCTCCAAAGTTCTCATGATGGGAAATCAGGCATTAAGGGTGGCAGGTGTCCTGCTGAGTCAAAGGTCAGAGCTGGGGACCAACAACCTTTGCCACAAGACGCCTGCCAGGCTGGCTAACACTTGGGGATGGGGCTCTTCTTAAGAAGTGACTTTTATTTTTAATGAAACCCCACTTATTTTCTCTGTCCACACAGATCTGGAAACACCTACCACATCTGAAGGCAGTAGTGATATATAGAGAAGCGCCTCCCATGCTGATGCCCAGCGTGTACACGGTACGGGTAGGGGGGCCTGGGGGGCAGCGGGGGCCTGTGCGAGCCCACCCAGCTCACCGGGACTGCCCCCACTCTCCCACCTGGTGCAGATGGAGGAGCTCATGGAGCTGGGGAATGAGGTGCCTGAGGAGGCCCTGGATGTCATCGTCAATGCCCAGAAGCCTAACCAGTGCTGTGCATTGGTCTACACGTCGGGCACCACTGGGAACCCCAAGGGTGTGATGCTGAGTCAGGACAATGTAGGACGGATGCCCAGATGTGTGGGGGTGGGCTGAGGGTGGACCTGGGCAATGGCCTTGCCCCAGCAGCCCTCGAGGGGGCTCCTTCAGCCCCTCTGTTCAGGGATCTGAGATAAGTACGACAGCTTTTAAGTCTGTGGTCCAGACTGAGCCCAGCAAAGTGGAGTGGGATGGAAGGGCAAGGCCTGGCCCAGAGGGGTTCCTGCAGAGATGCCCAGGAAGCTGTTCAAAGAACACTCCAAAGAAGTACCCCAAGCCCCTAGGGTGGCTCCAGGTGTGGGCACTTCCAGAGCTGACTTGAAGATACTGCCCAGCGCCCATCTGCCCATCCTCCAGATCACATGGACAGCACGGTACGGCAGCCAGGCCGGTGACATCCAACCTGCGGAAATCCAACAGGAGGTGGTGGTCAGCTACCTGCCTCTCAGCCACATTGCCGCCCAGATCTATGACCTGTGGACAGGCATCCAGTGGGGGGCCCAGGTCTGCTTCGCTGAGCCTGATGCTCTGAAGGTCAGTCTGCCTGTACGTGTGCCCATGTGTGTGCTTGTGTCTGTGGGCCCTGGGTGAGCATTTGTGAGCCTGCCGGTCCCCTGTGTGTTCACAGCCTAACTCAGATGACCAAACAAGAAGGGAACTCAATGATATTATGTAAAGCAAAGTTGAGTCAGAGTGGTTTTGTGGGTCCGCAATACCAGCAAGGTCAGGCCACCCTCAGTGTAAGATCACACGATGGTCACAGATGGCCACAGCCCTGCCCTGCATCACGGTCTCATACACTACACCTGTGCTTGGGCTCCTTCTTTTTACCTTGAGGAGAACATCCCCAGAAGCCCTCTAACAGACTTCTTCCCCCCCTACATGGATCCAAATCATGTCCCGTGTCCATTCCTCAACTAGTCACTGCTTGTGTGTGTGCGGGCTAAGTTGCTTTAATCATGTCTGACTCTTTGCAACCCTATGGACTGTAGCCCACCAGGCTCCTCTGTCCATGGGATTCTCCAGGCAAAAACACTGGAGTGGGTTGCCATGCCCTCCTCCAGGGGATCTTCCCAACTCAGGGATTGAACAGATTTAGCAGATGGGTTCTTTACCACTAGTGCCACCTGGGAAGCCCAGTCACTGCTTAGAGGAATGGGGTGACCATTTCTGAGTTAGTCTGATAGAAAAGTGGCTGCCACCAGGACTGGCCACCCTGGCACCTGAGCAACATCAGGGTTCTGTTAACAAAGAGGAGTGGGGAAGGGATGGCCGTTGAGTCCTAGCCAATAGTATGGGACGTGAGTTGCATGGTGCACACCTGTGCGAGTGCCTGTGTGCAGGGGGCCTGCACGGGTGCACGCTGACTCTGGGGACAGGCCTCCGGGCTCCCAGCTGGCTCTCTACCACAAGCCTGTCTCTCGCTGGTGGCAAACAGGGGAGTCTGGTGAACACGCTGCGGGAGGTGGAGCCCACGTCCCACATGGGGGTGCCTCGGGTGTGGGAGAAGATCATGGAGCGGATCCAGGAGGTGGCGGCTCAGTCTGGCTTCATCCGGCGCAAGATGCTGCTCTGGGCCATGTCGGTGACCTTGGAGCAGAACCTCACCTGCCCAAGCAGGTACAGGGGGCCAGGGAAGAAGAGGCCTGGGGAGGCAGCAGGGCTGGCTCGTAACCCCGGGACACAACGTAGGATCTGAGAGGCCAGGCTTATCCCGACCCCTTCGCAGAGGCCCCATCAGTGGCTGGGCTGGAACCCCTGTTCTCCTCCCAGATCCCACAGGAGACAGTAACCCCATCTTTGGGTTCTGACTGCAAGGACTGACTTGCTCCCTCTGGAGTAGCACTCACCTCCCTGGGAGCAGCTTCCGGCAGTCTCCTGAGGGGACTCCTGACTTCAGAAGGTGGCTCAAGTAGAGGCCACAGTGATGGGGCTTTTCCAGCCTTCCCAACATCCCAGTCTTCCACCCACAGCCTTTTGATCGCTTTTAAATTCTCACCCAGTGCTGTAGGAGGGTCGACAGCGTAAATCTGGCCTGTTCCAATTTGGAAATGTTTTCCACCACTAGTGTGTCTGTGAAACTGTATCGTGTCACATGCGATGTGTACACGTGTCTGTACCATTTCATTTGCAAGGATGTGAAAAGTAAATATGTATAAACAACTCTATTCAGGGGTTTCAAATGGGATCAGACATGTGTGTTCACGTGTCCATGCATACATACTTCAAGTGTCTACATGTGCATGTTATTGTGTGTGCACTTTTGTGCATCTGTGTTGTCACACACAGCTGAATCTGTTTTTCTGACTTCCTGCTCAAGATGTATTTGCACAAAACTACATGTATACACCCATGTGTGCATGCATGTTCATAGGAAGGGCCAATATTGAAAATATTTAGTGATGGATTCAGCATCACCACATCATCAATCAGAGTAGATAACTGAAATTGCCATTCAGGGTACCCACTGACCACCCCCTCCCTTTTAATGCATGTATGTGGATGTGTTGTCTTCTCGAGCCATTCTCTCTCTCCTACCAGCGATCTGAAGCCCTTCACAACCCGACTGGCAGATTACCTGGTGCTAGCCAAGGTCCGCCAGGCGCTAGGCTTTGCCAAGTGTCAGAAGAACTTCTACGGGGCAGCCCCCATGACTGCGGAGACACAGCACTTCTTCCTGGGCCTCAACATCCGCTTGTATGCAGGCTACGGCCTCAGCGAGACCTCAGGCCCCCACTTCATGTCCAGCCCCTACAACTACCGACTCTACAGGTGTGTCCCAGGTTTTGGCACATATGCTGGCCTGAACATCTTTGCTGACACCTGTCGGTGCCTATCTGCTGATTAGGACCCTGGGCTCAGACCACTGGACCATGGATCCCTAAGTGCCAACAGCTCGATTTTGGGCCAAGTCCCTTTGCCAGGCCTGAGTCTTGTGGGGGTGGTCCCTGTGCCAGTGTCACATGGGTCTGTGGATATAAACAGCCTTGCAGCTCAGGGGCTCCCTGAGCAGGGTTCTGAGGGAGGAACATCCCTTTGTTCCCTCCCTCCAGTAGCATGGGGTGTGTTAGAGGGTGTCCCAGCATTGTTGATGGCCCAGGCTCCAACTGTGATGGGAGCTGGTGGGGACTGGGCCAGTCCTCTGGTGCACTGGGAAGGTAGTCAGCTCTGGGGAGTGAGTTGAAGGATTCTCTGTTGTACTTAAGTATCTCCCTCCCTGCCTGCCCATCACAGCACATGAAGTTATCCCATTAAGATTTTGCGCATTCATTCATTCATTCATTCACCTGTAAACGTTTAACTGGCCCTACCTCTTAGCTATGAGTACCCTATTAAAATATAAAAATCCCGGGAGGGGACATTCTAGCTGTCGATGAACACTGAGAGGTTGGGGGCCCCAGGGCTCCCTGTAGGGGCTGATCTAGGGCTTGGAGGAAACTGCTCCCTGTGACCATCCCTCCTGGCTTCTCTACACCCAGTTCCGGCAAGGTGGTGCCAGGCTGCCAGGTGAAGCTGGTGAATGAGGACGCAGAGGGCATCGGGGAGATCTGCCTGTGGGGCCGCACCATCTTCATGGGCTACCTGAACATGGAGGACAAGACGTGTGAGGCCATCGATGCTGAGGGCTGGCTGCACACGGGAGACACGGGCCGCCTGGATGCCGACGGCTTCCTCTATATCACGGGGCGTCTCAAAGGTGAGTGCCGCCAGCTGGGTTCGAGGCTGTGGTGGGACGTGGGAGCAATTATACTGCAACCACTATTTGTACCCACTATAAGTATTGAGGTCTTAGTTAATGCCACATGCCTTGCCATTGATGAACACTTGAGAAGTTGGGGACCCCAGGACTCCCTGTGGGGTTGATCCAGGGCTTGGAGGAACCTGCTCCCTTTGACCATGCCTCCAGGCCCCTCCACCCCCAGCTGCAGCAAGGTAGTGGGTGCCAGGCTGCTGCAGAGCTGAGAGGTAGGGCCAGTTAAAGGTTTTTAGGTGAATGAATGAATGGCCAATGAAAAACAATGAACGAATGACATTGTTTTACTTATTATTGTCTCCCGTGGGAAAGATACTGCTATTACTCCAACCTAACGAGGACAACCAGAGAGGTTAGGTAATTTGCCCAAGGTCACACAGCTAATAAATGACAAAGTTGGAATTCAAACTTCCTCTGTAAACAAGGCAAGCCTTTCCAGAAAATTGGAGGATGTAATTTTTGGAGGGAAGGGTGGGGCATGCTGCTCGACTTGCAGGATCTTAGTTCCCCTACCAGGGATCGAACCTGGGCCCCAACAGTGAAAGCACTGAGTCCTAACTACCGAGACGTGAGGGGTAATATTTTGTATTTCTATATGCAAACATGGACCCAAACATGGATGTGATGCCAAGTAGAAAATAAATTGGACATAAAATTTAAAATAAAGCATGAAACTTCAAATTTCCCATGAGCAACTTGGCTCCCCCAGGGAAGAAAGTTGGGGACACCTCCGAGGAAGAGGTGCTTTATTTATGTTGCCCAATGCCCTCAGCATCCCTGTGGGAGCCCCACACCTCAATTTCCCAGGGGAAACTGAAGCTCAGTGAATGGATGAATATCTTTCTGGAAATCATGCAGGCAGGTGTGTGATCGAACCTGGGTCCTTCTGGCCATAGAGGGTCAGCTCTCCAGGCGGAGTCTGGGTGTACTTGTCCTGAGCCCCTGGACTAAAGCCTATGCTGGGGGCCTGGCCTTGCCTCCTCAGAGTTAATCATCACGGCTGGTGGGGAGAACGTGCCCCCTGTGCCCATTGAGGAGGCCGTGAAGACGGAGCTGCCAATCATCAGCAATGCCATGCTGATTGGAGACCAGAGGAAGTTCCTGTCCATGCTGCTCACCTTGAAGGTGTGTCTGGGGGGTGGGGGAAGGAGCAGCCAGTGGGTGGTCTGTGGGTCTGGCCCCAGGCAGAAGCAATGTTTGGCCAAGACAGTGCGGATGTCACAACCGTTTTCTGGAATAAGTAGTCAGATCTTCTTGTACTACAGGGCAGCCGTGGCATACAGGAATCCCTCTGCCCCGTTTTAGAGTTAGTAATGTGCTGTCTTGGTGATCCTGTGTTTTCTAGTACAGTCCAGTGTACAAAGTGCTGTAGATACCTCCCAGTTTGATGTCTGGTATCTGATTCTGGGGTAGTAGACAGGCCTAGAGCTGTGGCCCCTGTTTTAAAAGATGATCTCATTGGCTGAGGTCATCTAAATCTCAGTCCTCCCTTCCTTCTACCTGCCCTAAGGGGCTCAAGCAGTCTGAGTAGCACGTCCTATTCATTCTAGAACCATCTCTCTGAAACAGCTCACAGTGATCCACATCCGTGACGATCAGCAGTGAGACCTCCTGTGGAGTGAGGCTTGGTTCTGATCTGTCTCTGGCTTTTCAGTGTACTCTGGACCCTGACACCTTTGAGCCCACGGATAATCTGACGGAACAAGCTGTGGAGTTCTGCCAGAGGGTGGGCAGCAAAGCCACCACGGTATCTGAGGTTGTGGGGAAGAAGGATGAGGCCGTGTATCAGGCCATCGAAGAAGGGATCCAGCGAGTCAACATGAATGCAGCTGCACGACCCTACCACATCCAGAAGTGGGCCATTCTTGAGAAGGACTTCTCCATTTCAGGTGGAGAGTTGGGTAGGTGTTTTCTTTACACAATTGCAGGGGCTGTGCAGGGGGCCAGAGGCCATGGCAGAGCCTGGGAGGTGCCCACTAGGAAGCAGCCTTGGCAAACTGAAGGTCCCTGATGGCACTTCAGGCGACACCTACCTCCTTCCTGTGGGAGGACCTTGACTGCTCAGTGCCTGGGCTTGTGTTTGGGTAGAGCCTGTTCAATGTACATGTGCTGGAACTCATTCATTTGAACATACGACATTTAACTTTGCTTTGACTGAGGAATCATTTTCCTCTGAAAGCACAATGGGACCACCAAGCAGACACCAAGGCCCTATTAGAGTTTGGGCTAGAGTTTCACCTGGCTCCAGGGAGTGAGAACACCATAATCTTTTGTAAAGGCAGCTCATGCAACAGGTAAAGGGGTGAAACCCTTCTGGACCAATGGTCCACAGAATCAGAAAAGACCTCTGGGGTGGCCTCAGCCAGATGGATGAAGTCGCTCTTGGCTGTAGCATCTTGGGGTGTTCATGACACAGGGCAAGGTGGAAATGGCTTTTTCAATGAGACTCCCTCCAACCCGTCAGGCTGAACCCAGAGGCAACTATCTACAGTAATGCTGAGCTGCTATCAGAGACCCTGAGTTTATCTGGCTGTCTGGTGCTAACAAATTGAATGTAAGGTCAACCAGACAGATGTCCTCTCTAAGCAGTTTCTATAAATGGCTTTGATCTTGAAGTCTCCAGTTACACAGCCAAGTGTGAGTTAGCACAAAATGGAATCTAAGCTACCCAAAGCAGAGCCCTTTCAGCCTTGCCTGAAAGGAGAGAACCAAGGCCAAGAAAAGTGAAACGAGGAAGACCTCTCATAAAGACCATGGCAGAGGCCCTCCCTGGCCAGGGCTTTCCCCTGCCCCCATCACAAGCAATCAAAGCATAATGTCCAACATTGTATTAGTGATCACTGAAATGCAGGGATGATATGCCTATTAGTTACATCATGTAAACTACCCAATTTCCTCTGTATTCTACTGGCCACTTAGACCAACCCTGGCACAGTGTGGGAAGGAGCCACCAAGGGGTATGACTGCCAGGCGCAGGGATCACCGTGGGCCATTTTGGAGGCTGGCTACTCGTTGGTCTGGCTTAGTTCCAGGGTTACGGAACTTAGTGAGTCTAGAGCTTTACCACATAACCTTCACAAACATCTCAAGCCCAGGCCTCACTCATCTCTTCCAATTTCTCTTAGGTCCCACAATGAAACTGAAACGGCTCGCAGTCCTGGAGAAGTACAAAGATGTCATCGATTCCTTTTACCAAGAGCAAAAAAAGTAAGCAGGGGTCATCCCTCCCTGGTTTTTCCTTAAGATGGCAGACTGAGCATCTTCCTGACCCTCAGGTCCTCTTTGGTCTGGGCACACAGACTTCTGGCAAGTCTCTTAGGTTCTCCAGGTTAGGCACAGTCCTGGTATCTGCCAGGCCTTACATCAACAATAGCCAACAATCCCGAGAAGCTTCATGTGTGGACAGTTTTAAGTACTGCTTTTTGTTCAGGTGACAACGAGATTAGCTCTCCTTCCCAGAACTAAAGGGCTGAGTTTGGGACCTTAGTTTCAGGTAGATTTAACACGCTGCTAGCTCACTTCACCGGCCAGCTGGAGGCCGACTAGGTGCTGAGGAGAGGGAGGAGAGGGAAGACGGCTTGGATGAAGTGTGCGGCCGGGAAAGCGCTCAGCTGTGACTCCCCTCTCGGGCTGGCCTACTGTGGACTCTCACTGGCTGCTGCCGCTCCCATCATCCCATTACCAGGCGTTCTGTCAATGCACATGCCCACTGACTCTGATGCTTAATAAAACTGCTGCTGCCTATTTGATTGTATTTAATGTGTAACTTGAAATTAAACTTTTTAACAGAACTGTCAACAAGCACCTGATTTTGTCAACTGAGCAACAGATGAGTCCAGAGTGGTGGGTATTCAGCCCACAGGACAGTGTGCGATAGGTATACGAGTGACCTTTAGTGCCCTGGAATAAGCAAAGGTGAGGGAGGGGGTCAAGGGGAATGTCCTCATTAAAGTGTGCTAGTCTGTCACCACCATGCCCCCTCTGCCCACTCTGAATACTTCGAGCAGCCATCCTTAGGAGCAAGCTGAGCCAAGATGAAACAAGGCATCTAAATGGGTAGAGGAAAGCATACAGCTCAATTCGTTTGGGAATTCTTTATTTGTGTAAACCGAAGGGTCACCGATAATTAGCACAATTCAATAAAACAGAAGCAGCAGCAGTTTAAACAGAGTAAAATACATATAAGATTATTTGTCTGGTTACGAGCTTCAAAAAAGGACCCAGACAGGAGTATTGGTTGTGGTTAAAACCCCCTGTGACAACGTAAAGCCGCAGGCTGGAGACGTTACACAAGGGCCAAGGGGGACGAGCTGCCTTCGGTTTGGACCAAAGGGTTCATGAAAATAGTGACTCAGTTTCTGAAGATTAAAGACAAATCATGCTAAAGGTGAGGACTGGAGGAAGGATGGGGAGGTGCCTGAAGGTCAAAAGCTGAGCCAAGCCCCAGGGTGGCACGATTTTGTGAAGTCAATTCAGGCTGAGTTTGCAGCTCCTCTTTCCCTGGTGGTGCTGAGGCAGAGGGTGGTGATTTGGTGCTTTGGGGAAGGAGAAGCCAGTGAAATGTAAAATTAACAGCCAGTACTCCAGGTTCCTCAATTGCAGTCAAAATTTATATGGTGAGGCCTGTTAGCCCTATCAGCGGGAGCGTGGTCCACTTCTTGACAGACACAGACAGGCTGCGGAAGAGGGACTGCTCCCAGGTCCATGTCAGGGTCCCCCAAGGGAACAAGGGACAGGAGATCGAGGGCTGTGTAGGCACCATGCTTGATATACGTCCAGTGAAAAGGAAGGACCACCCCTTCACTTCATTAAAAGCTCTTACCAAGAACAGTAAATCTCAAGATAACAAAAATAACTGAACACACAATCCACTTGTGTCTTTATACCCGATATATTACCCGTATCCTATGAACAAAAATTACATCTCTCATTATGTATTTCTCCGATCCGAAGTCTTTATTTATACTCAGTAATTCATGTAAAGTACAAATTAGTCTTTACTTTCCATATCACTAAGAAATATTCACTGTTTTTGATGTAAACTTTCCCAGGAAATTTCTCTTGTGCCCATTTAGTTTTATAAGAATATCCTCTCATGCTATTATGCCAACATTCTATTTTATCTCCATTATATTTTTCGTAAACCAAGAATATCAGTGTTTTTCTTTAAAAAGTTAGATGTTTTCTCTTAGTATTTCTGTATCATATTTACAGTGAAAGAAAAACTATTTTAACTGAAGCATAAAATGGTTAACAACAGCAAATGATAACAGTTCACTTGAGAGTTTACAAAAAAATGTATACCAGATAGACGTTTAATAAATAAAACAAGCACTTGGAAGAAGTCCTTTGAAAGCAGGCCTAGGGACATTACCTGCAGCCTCTGCACAGATTTTAAGAAAAAAGGCCAGGTCTAAAAATGTACTCTGTCAAGAAACAAGCAACAAATGCATAAATGCATACATAATGGGAGTATCTAACACAGGCTGATGTGGCTTCCCCTAGGAGTGACTGATGCAGACACCGTCCGTAGAAGCCTTAATCTAAATCTTTTACTCGGCGACAGATTTCTTCTGTGAAGTCCGAGCATTTTGAATTGCCTCCCAAATCTTTGGTTAAGCTCTGAGAAAAGGAAAAAGCAAAGACAGAAAATGTACCTACATGTTAAACTGAAGTAAAAAACGTTTTTATTTAAAGTCCTCAGTGAGACACCGGCTGAGTGAGTTACCTGGCTACTCTCTCATTTAGTTCCTCATTTCAAAGTGAGACAGGCTCTACCACCATCCACCTACCCCAGGCGGACTTGGAAAAGCTAACTGGATAGTGTATGCAGAAACACGGCAAGAACAAGAGCAAGTCTCCTGGGACTTCCCTGGTGGCCCAGTGGTGAAGAATCTGCCTTCCAGTGCAGGGGACATGGGCTCAATCTCTGGTCAGGGAACTAAGATTCCAGGAGCTGCAGAGCAGCTAAGCCTGCGCACCACAACGAGAGAACCCCACTAGCATGCCTCAACAAAAACCCAGTACAGCCAAAATTAAAAAACAAAAGAAGATGCTCTCACCCCAAAGGGAGGAGGGATGCTTTCCAAAAATTTTCCCTTGATCTGTACAATAGATTCTAAGGAAGCATTTGATCATGGACATTTCATTGACAGCAAATCTAAACAAGAGGTTACATAAATCTCTGGGGGAATTTAAGTTTGTTTTTTAAAAAACACGTTTTGACCTATTTGGGGAGGCTGAGAAACCAATACTAGGGAAGTATTTAAATTACTAACTCTTCAACTCCCCTCTTTAGGAGAGAAATCCTCCCATTTCCCCTGTTTTCTACCAGCTTACGCTCTTTACTCCCAAACAGAACTCAATATATTTAATTCTCTCATCTCATCACATCCTATGCAATTTAAAGAGCCTACTGTGTAATTTAGGCATCTCTCTGCTGGGTTCTATGAGTAGCTTCTCTAATACAGCATCAGAACAAAAAATATATATAAGCACATGCCCTTCAATATGACTATATCAGACTGTCAAAAATAAGCTTGGGTTTCTTATATTTTGGCCACAGAAATTTCAAAGTACAGAATTTTTTAAAAAATAAGCAGCAAACCTTGTGCTAAGTGAAGTAAGGCAGTCCGAACAGTACAAGTGTGTGATTCAGCTGACGTGAGGTACCTAGAGCAGTCAGATTTATAGAGACAGAAAGTAGAACGGTGCTCGCCAGAGGGTGAGGCAACAGCAGAAAATACGGAAATCATTGTTTAATGGGGACAGTTTCAGTTCAGGAAAATGAAAAAGTCTGGAGATGGATGGTGGTGAAGGTCACACAACAATGTGAAAATACTGGGTATTTAATACCCAATAGACTGTGCACCTCAGAAATTATTAAAGCAGTCAATTTTGTATTAAGTGCACTTTGTCCTTTTTTAAAATGATAACTTGAAAAAAATGAAGAGATCTCAGGCTAAGGATCAGCCTTTCGGGCCCAGCCTTGTAAAGCCATGATCTCCTCCATTCTCCCACTTTCAGAATAATCGATCACAACCTCCCACGGGCCACAACCTCTTATGGAAACAGTGAAGCTTGTTGGGTAAGAGCCAGACTAGGTGTGAACCCCAACTCTGCCAGTTAGGAGCTGTGAGACCTTGGACAAACTTGCTCATCTATGTGCTCAGTCACTTTAGTCATGTCTGACTCTCTAAGACCCCATGGACTGTAGCCCGCCAGGCTTCTCTGTCCATTGGATCCTCCAGGCAAGAATACCAGAGTGGGTTGCCATGCCCTCCTCCAGGTGCTCTTCCCAACCCAGGGATCGAACCTGTGTCTCCTGCATTGGCAGGTGGGTTCTTTACCACTAGCGCCACGTAGGAAGCCCTCATCTCTAAAATGGGCTTAATTACAGTATCTATGCCACAGAGTAGTAGAAATTTGCTGAGATTATATATATATATATAAAGAGTATAAGATCATGTAAGTATTCAAGTATCAGCCATTAATACATCTATAAACCTTCTATATTACTTTTATACCACAGATGCATTTAAAGTAACACAGAGCACCACTGTATTACAGACACGTCTACATCTGTGTCTACTGCTAGATTTCCAGCTCCTTGAGGTCTGAGACCTTACTTTATTCCTTATTTTATTATATCCTCCATACCTTATAATGTATGCAAGAGATGTTTGCTGCAAAGAGGAAAAAGCTACTGAGAAAAATTATTGGACTTAGCCAAGACCCCATGGGTAGCAACAGGATAACCAGGTCTGCCCTGCTCTGACCCCCACATCACTGTCCTTCCCACTGCACACTGGCGCCCCTGCCTCGGTGCTTCTCAACCCTCCCCTAATGAAACACACGGGTCCTCCCTTCAGAAGATGCAACATGTGCACACCCCTTGAGTTCACCCAGGGAGCCTGCATTAGGAATGCCTTCTTGATGTCCAATCCTTTGGCCCTCTTGAGAAGAACCATCATCTGTCCTTCACATACAAAACCCAAGGAGGAAATGAATTTCACCCAGCCCAAGTGTGGCAAGATCACCGATACCTTTCCATCCTTAATTGTAGCAAAACACGCCGTCTCAATTTTCGCAGCGTGGTCAAAAAGCCCCATGTGGCGCAGCATCATCACGGCGCTGAGCAGGAGGGCTGTGGGGTTGGCCATGTCCTTGCCTGCAATGTCCGGGGCGGTCCCGTGAACCTGCGGGGGTCGGGGTGGGGCAGTCAGAAGGGGGACAGAAGCAAACAGCTCTCCTCCGGGGAAGCTGGGCTCTTAATCAGCTTTCCTCTCCGATGGAAAATAGCTACGGAACAGCTATCCAGACACAGGTTTTAGAAATAAAGCCTCAGAAAAATGAAGAGCTAAAGTAATTTTTTTTAAGTATAAAAAGATGAACAAACAATCTTATCCAGTGAACTTCTGGTAAAATATTTTAACTGAGGAAGGAAACACAATAAATAATGAGGATACAAAAGAAACCAGAGGCAAATGAATGAATCAACTGAGCTTATACAAAAAGCTAAACAAAGCTTCACTTTCTTTTGACAACTGGAAAAACTCAAGAGTTAACAGATATTTATGCAGCTAATCCCTCTTGGGTTCTCACGTCACTCTGACTTGAATTCAGCTTCAGGTGTCACCAGGGTCCTTACCGACTCAAAGATTGCAACTCCATTGGCTCCGATGTTGCCGCTCGGTGTCACACCAAGACCTCCAATCAATCCCGCACACAGGTCACTGGGGGCACAAAAGCATTTCAAAGGACATTTTGAAAAACAAAACAGCTCACCTAGTGGTCAGACTTCTATCTTTACATACCATTCTCCACTAAGAGAACCTTGGGCTCCTTGAAGAAACAGCTGATTTCAGGACTAGTCAGGAACATATAGGATGAGCCTGAAACACCTTACTGTGCCAGAGAGCAAATAAGGGGCTTTGTCAAGAGGGCACAGACACGGCTCCGAGGGACTGACACTGGCCAAGTCTGTGCGATCTAAGCACCAATATCAGTGACGATAGTGAGGGACAGAACCGCTGAGTAAGACAGAAGCCGAGAGTCCAGACTGACATAGGTAAGTCAGTAAACAAATCAGACAGAAAGAAAAGCTTATCCTTACAGTAGAATGCCAACTAATAGACGTAAAAGGAATGATGGGTTTACAAAAGCACCATTTGGCCACCAGCATGTATGTGTGTAGAGACAGAGAAATGAGGAGGAGGAAGGAGGGAGTAATAAAGTAAGTCTGATAAAAATGTTAACATTTGGTGAATGTGGTGCTGAGTACACAGGATTTCTTTGTGCTGTTCTTGCAACTTTCCTGTAAGTCTGAAATTATGCCAAAAGTTACCCCCAAAAAACCTTGTAAAAATGAACACCCACCTGCCTAGCTATACATGATAAAACACTGAAATCAACCAACCAACCAATAAAATATCTGTAAAGTGGGAAGAGGGAACTAATGGTCAGGGAACTACAGTCCAGAGCTAATTTGGCAAATGAACAAAGGAATAACCTACCCAACATGTAACCATTATCACCACCTGCACTATCAGAATTCAACTCATATCTTCTAACAAACGCTATTTTTTATAACCCTTGATTAAAATTCTTAAGCCACAATTTATTTTAGAACATTTATAAATAAACTGTAGGCTAAAAGGGTGCAGCCAGACTTACCTAAGGATGTCTCCATACAAATTTGGCATAACAAGAACATCAAACTGGGACGGGTCTTGGACCATCTACAAAAAATGCATTTGTGCATTCAGCAATCAAAAACTGCACCACATGTACACACTATACACCACAAAACATAGCAGGTAAGTGTGAATATATACTTACATTCAAACATACTGTATCAAGGTACATCTCATTAAATTTAATATCTTTACAGTTTTCTGCAACTTCCCTGCATTTTTGCAGAAAAAGCCCATCTGACATTCGCCTGTATTTAATCAAATAAAAATTGTTGAAAGCAAAGACTTGCAAAGAGAGAAAGATCAAATCAGAGAAGTAAAGTTCAAGAAACTCAAGTTCCAGAAGCCAAGATGTCTGATTTCAATTACAGTAAAAAAATTTTGGGGGGCAATCAGTAAAATGCAAATTTAAATGCTGGGATACTTCTGGAAGCACAGAAGGGTATAAAATGTAAAGTAGTTTGATCATAATGAAGAAGACTATATTTTTGTAGTGTTACCTAGCAAGAATTAAGAAATATCTATTAATAAGGAAATGCTAAAATTGCCTTAACAAGGTTAACTTACTCAATTATTTAAATAGTTTTACTATGTACATGCTCAACACTTTTCTTAGGTTAGGAAACCTGCTTCTTAACACACCGAGTTAGCCTTTACTGCACTAGGGATGAGGAGAATTCAAATTGCTAGAATGATACATCGGATCAGATTAGCACTATGAGCACTATTTTAAGCTCCTGAACAGGTGGCCATTTCAGAAACATTCCTGCTATTCCCCTCCTAACACAGGAACGACTGCCCTTTTATAGACGTGACTAGCTAACTGGCCACCTCATCTGAGGATCTGGTCTCTCTGGCTTCCTTCTCTTCCCCTCCCTTAAACTGCCGGGACCGGAATTCCTGCTCCTTCCAAACTTGTTCATCACCCACCCGAGGAAACACATTAAATAGGAGACTCTGACACAGGAGCAATGCCCGACCCTCTGACTGGCTGCAAGGCCATCTTCCAGAACTATCAGGAAGCAGTGAGCAAGCTGCAGAGAGGAAAAGCAAGCCCTGCCACTGCTTGGCACCCACACAGCTGGAGGGAGCACCGCCCACTGGGACTCACATGATGTTGGCTTTGTGCACGGCCGTGACGTTGCTCCGGTGGTTGTTCCGTGCGTATTCAAAGGCAAACTCTGCGATGCGCTTGCTCGCTGCCTCGGTGATGAGCTTGATACTCTGCACAACTCCATCCACGATCTGAAAGAGAGGAAGTCCTGTCTTGTTGAGAGGGTGTGGCTCTAGACTGCTGGTGTGTGCAGACAACACCACCTGTGCCAGGCCTGCACGGCGCCAGCTGCCAAGGCGAGCATCATGCATATGGCATGTCGGCAGGGTTAGTCATGCTCACCCCAGCCCAGTGAGCCACATACTATAATAGCTCCACTGCACAGATGAGGAAAACCGAGGTACAGAGATGGTCACCCATGAAGCTGAGGATTCAAACTTCAAACAGAGGACAAGTTCCCAAGCCTGTGCCCTGAAGCACCACGCTCCCTCCCCCAGGCATCCTTTGGAGGCCACAAGACAAATACCCACAACTCCTCACTGAGTGAAAGGGAACTGTCTTTGGGAAATATTTTCACCTGGGAATTTGAACAACAGTCCCAAGTACACAGAAAGCAACCTAACTAAAAATGAAAAAGTATCCAAATGAACATACCACATGCTCGATTCCACTGTATTCTCCTTCCGTGTTCTCTCGAATGGTGACAATATTTACATCATGGTAAGGGGTTTTATAGCCTTCGATTGAGACACATGGTCGGACATTTGCATAAAGGTCAAATGTTTTACGCAGCAATAAATTCATAGATGGGTGACCAGCAGCTATTGGTGTTTTTAAAGGGCCTATAATAAAGAAGAATATGCAGATGACAACAAAATACATTCTGGTCTTTTCTTTTTCTTTATAAACCCAAGCTCATAATGTTGACACTTGTCCCTCAGCATCGAGAAGGGGAAGGGACCTAGCAGATACCAAAATCCATGGATGCTCAAGTCCCTTATAAAATGACACAGTATTTGCATGTAACCTACACACATCCTCCTTTAACAACCCACTCCATGTTCTTGCCTGGAGAATCCCAGGGACGGTGGAGCCTGGTGGGCTGCCATCTATGGGGTCGCACAGAGTTGGACACGACTGAAGCGACTTAGCAGCAGCAGCAGACTGCTTATAGTACCTAACACGATGTAAACGACTATGTTAATAGTTGCCAGTGGAAATATTCAAGTTTTGCTTTTTGGAACTTTCTGGAATTCTTAATATTTTCAATACATGGTTGGTTCATGTTATTCATGAATGCACAATGCACGGATATGGAGGGCCAACTGTATTTGAAATTCTAATTTTCATTTTTCCACCATTCCATCAGAGCTGTATTTAGGATCCTTTCTTTGGACATGAAGTAGCTGTGTGACACGTTTAACACACATGCTTCATGAAACGAGGGACACTTTTACCAGCATCATTTGAAAGGACAGACAGGGGCTCTGTTTCTAAGTCTGATACCCTCTTCATCATAAATGAGCCCACGCATAGCTGGTCACTCTCAGGCAGCAGTGAGCACACGCTACACACCCTGTAAAAATGTTTTCTGCCTCTAACTTGACCCTCTGCTTCAGATCCAGATATGGAAGAAATTTCCTCAGTGAAGCTTTCTGGAATATCAACTGCACTGAACACCGACTGAGGACCAAGCACTGTATCATGTCCCTGACATTAGCCAATCCTATGACACCACCTCCCTAGTGCTTAACTCCAATCTGTCACATGCCAGTGTTTTGAATCATGGCCTGGGGCACGTATAAGCTAAAATTAATAAAAATGTAAAAATCATGCAAAGATAAACCCAGGTAGAGATAAATACAACACCTGTCACAGAAATCAATAATAACAATCATATCACATCAGCACTACCTTTCAAGCCCATCTTGTTCTTATCCATGGACTCTTTGGCTTCTGGAGGGATCATCCACTTGCCTCCCGGACCTTGAATGGCGGTGACGTTTCGCTCCTCCCACTGAATAGGTGCCTAGATGCCACACCACAGAGCACAGTGAACTGGAAAGAACTATATGTGACTCACATTCACACTGCAGCTATAAACAGACTTCTTCAACTTTGGATGCAACTGGTGAAAACACATACAGTAAAGGTCCAGAAAGTTCCTGGCATGCAAGAAGAGATGTCATTCTCCAGCATGCCCAGAGGGATTCTCCACATTACCCTTGTCCAGTCATCACTCCTAGCTGCCACCTGCCCATTTCTTTTTTTCACAATGACTCTTAGCGTGCTATAATGAGAATATCGTAACGAGCAGAGAAATAGGATTCGTAGAAGTATCACATAGTACTGATACGTGGATGAACTTTGAAAACATTATGCTAAGTGCAAAGAGCCAATAATAAAAATCATGTAATTTTAACATTCTATTTATATGAAGAGTCCAGAATAGGCAAATCTACAGAGAGAGAAAGTAGATTAGTGGTTGCCTAGGGCTGGTGATGGGAGTGGGTAGGGTGGGAGAGATAAGGGTCATGGGGAATGACTGCTGATGAGTATGGGGTTTCTTTTTGAGTGATGAAAATGTTCTAACATTAGATTGTGGTAATAATTACACAACTCCATGAATGAAATGAACTGCATACTTTACATGATGAACTGAACAGTATATGAATTAAATCTCAATAAAGCTGTTAAGAAAAAAAAAAGAAATATTATATAACCTATAAAGGCAAGAATTTTAAGGTATAAACCAGTGCTATCCTTTCTTTTCACCCACACTTTTCATTGTGTACACACACAGCTGACAGCCAACAGGGAACGCACTAGGAAGAGGAACCAGAGCAAGACTTGGTCCTGGCTCACCAGGAGCGCACAGCTGAGAGTGAGCAGAGTTCAGCTCCCTCAGGGAACACTTTTGCATAAGCATCATTTCCTCTGTAGGAGTTTTAATTAGAAATGCATATAGAAAAACAATGTATATTCAGCATAAATAAATCAAAGTCCTTGACTTTTATCTGTTGGTATCAAAATTAACCACTTATTTAATTTTATACATTATTTCACCTAGCAGCTATAAATAGCAATAATAAAGCATCAGGTCAAACAAAATCCAACTTTCCTAAATTCCCACTTTTAAATATCTACCTGCATTGAAGGATAGACTATTTGACAATAATATCTCATATTTGGTATTACCACACCAGAAAAAAAACCTTTCAAAATCGCCTATATATCAATAGTTTTTTGAACTATCTATTCTGTTTTCTTTTTTTTCTTTTTTTTGGCAGGAAGGTAGAAGAAGGTAGAATGAGGGAGACAGGTGACTTGGCAGGACTTAAAGACCTTAAACCGAGGCAGAGTTCAAAAATGCATAAAAATTACAGCACTACTTGGATTCCTTTATACGTAACTGACGCCAGCGCAGTAGCTTAAACCGTTCACAATGACGGCAGCAACAACGCTCTTCAAGCCAGAATCTGTGAAGTCTTAATGCGAGACCTCGCCAACTCCATACAAACGTGCACAATTCATCCTAAGAGTTCATAGGCTCCAAATGGCTAAGAAAACTTTTGTACAATTTATTATCAAAAGTATGTAAGCCCACTTACTTTGGCAGCATCAAAAATCTTCATAACTGCAGCAGAAATTTCTGGGCCAATTCCATCTCCTGGAATTAAAGTTACTGTCTTAACCTGAATATAAGAAATCATCAGAGGAGACAGTCAGAACTGATTTTGGAAGGTTTAAAAAAAGAACATCGTTCAAAAAGAAATCCAGTTTAGGGGTTCTTAACTCATAAGAAATGCTTTTAAGAAAACAGACCTACCTCCCGATAGCTCATCAAAGTAGAGGCAAGAATCAAGAGATGCCACAACTCTACTTCCTAGCTGAGTCCAGAGGTTTCAAAAAGAACTTAAGCAATGCTCTCCAGAGAAAACAAAAATAAACTACCAAGTTAACTTCCCAAGTGAAATTTCTTTTCAGACAAACTACGAAGAGACCACTTTGTTCAAGTCTGTAAAACCAAGGAGAGCAAAACATTTCAACAGGGTTCTCTCACTAAAATTTAGAGGGTTTCCTATGAAGGCAGACATATTCCTCTCCAACAGGAGGCTAGAAATTTCCATTTCTCATGTAACTCATTCAGTCTTATAAAACACTCTCAGACACCTCCAGAGTAGCACTGTGGTCTATTTTGACACACAGAAAATCAGACTTCACATCAAGAGAGGGTCTGTTTTCCTGAGTTCCTTTATAAGACTGGCCCCTAATGACAGCAGTAATCCAAATAAGCCCAGTGAAGTTCATTTCGAACCATTAAGAATATGGTATGTGATCATGCCTGCAATGTCTGAATCACACATTGAATGACAAAGTGATCTATAATGTAACATCAGTGATTTAGTGCAAAGGCTTCAAATAGAATAAAGCCAGCATTTCAAACACAGGGGAAAAAAAAAAAAATGTAAAGGGAAATGATGAGAGGATTTAAGTGAGGGCTTCCATGTGGAAACTAAATATGTCATTATTTGTGGACTTTCCCCTACCTAGAAGTTTGGCCCAGACAATGGTCCCTGGCATTTCTCAGTTCTAGTTGCCTAGGCTGGTTTGGCTAAGCTAGACAAAATAATCTAGGATGGAAACAATTTTCTCTAAGAATTAAAAAAATAAAAACTTAGATTTAAAAAAAAAAAAATCACTGATTCATTTCCCTGGTCTTTTAGCTTCCAGTGATCCTGCCCAACGGGCTTCCCAGGTGATTCAGTGGTAAACAATCTGCCTGCCAATGCAGGAGACTGGGGTTTGATCCCTGGCTTGGGACTATCCCTGGAGAAGGAAATGGCAACCCACTCCAGTATTCTTGCCTGGAAAAATCCCATGGACAGAGCAGCCTGGTGGGCCACAGCCCATGGGGTCACAAAGAGTTGGACAGGACTCAGCAAGCACACATGATGCTCCCTAAGCAGGTGGACTAATTATTTCTGAATTTAGCTATACAATGGAAGGATGCTTTTTTAAAAATTAGTTTCTCTTATTTCTCTCAAATATAACCGCCTTCCCACCAGGATAACATAAATTTTAATGGAAAACCTGAAAATTAAGTAATAGCAGAGAGCAATGATCATCTCATTAGCTTTCAGAATGCATCTGAAATGCTAACAAGCCTCTTTCTGCATCTTTTGTAGCAAAAGCAGAGCCAAAAGAACCCCTTTGGCTTCTTCTTCCTGTTCTCCCAACATGTAATACAAAATTTCATCAGGCCACCAGAAAAATCTACTTTACTTCCAGAGTTCAGAAAGTAAATGGAAAAAAAAAAAAAAATGTACTATGCTCTTATAAATACCTCATGGGGTAAGATGTTATATGGGAGTATAGGAATTGTGAATCCAAATCAGATTCTGTAAAAAGGAGGTAAAATAAAAACATACAGGAAGTCACTGACCCACAGTCTTAGAATGCTCTAAAAATGTGGTATCAGTTTTTAAAGCACACAACTCTAATGCAGGGAATTCTAAAAGCAGCAGATTTAATGAGAAACAGATGATCCGTTAACAGGAGAGTCTATGAAGACTATGTAAGGAACATATCAATACATATAAGCCTATAGGGCTTATAGATATTTGAGGCATTCTTAATTGGTGATCAATCTACTGTTTTCAGGGAAGCTTACAAAATAAAAATGCGAAGCAGGTTTTGAAGCTTCTCAACAATTTTCTCTCAACTTGTACTAGTTTGGAAAAAAACTGTCTTATCCAAATGAGATTGTGAAATAAAGTAACAGGCTCAAGGGTAATTTCTATTTTTAAACAAGCCTCCTTCAACAGGCTTATATAGCCAGCTATAATACAATCTTTTTTAAAATGTACAAGTGACCTAATCGATTTACACATGTTCATCAGTAACTTAAATGTATAAGTATGGCCACTTTTCCCCAATTTTAAATAAATGGAGATTAAATGCCATATAATAAATGCGTTAGAGCACTTTTCTTGAGAAACTTCTAAAAGGGAAAAAATAAAAGACATAATTATACTCACACCACCAGCAAAACCTCTGGTCACCTGTTTTTGGTTGTGGAATGCCCCCAGCAGCCGAGAGACCTACATTTAATATCAACAAAGAAATGTCATATACAGATTAACCACATAGTGTTAAAAGGCAGACATGGCACTGTCTCTGACAGCTGACAATGCTGTAGCTCACACAGATATATTCAGGAATTTCCGAGGAATATTTTTCTCATGTATTAGCTCAACGTAGCAAGCTCTCTTGGATTTGAAAACCAAAATTTTCAGTTTACCTTTGCTTTGAGAATTTAAGTACTATATATGTACTTTTAAAGTCGATTTTATCAATGTTGAAAATAGAATGAAACTCTACTTTTTTAAAACTCAAACATTGAATTTTCCTCAGATGATCTGGACAGTTTTATGTCCACATTCTTGACCACTGGATCAACCTGGGGGTCACACACACCCTAGGAAAACTATCACTAATTTTAAGAGCCAGCAGCGTCCTTGAATTCCAGAGCCCAACTCACTCATTATACAGTGGAAACAATGGGTCCAAAGAGTAGGGATTTGTCTAAAGCCACAAAGAGACCACAAAGAGACCAGAATCTGGGTCTCCTAACTGCTATTCCAGGGCTTCTCCAGTTACACACTCTGCCTATTCTTCTCCCATGAATATTAAGAAATTATACTTTGTAATAAAAATCTAACAAAGTTTATTGAATACCATCTTGACATGCGTCATACAGAATGAAGATTTTAAACAAATTATCTACTTCTGATAATATAGGTAATGCCATCATTATTATTAATTGCTGGGATGGGGAAAGATATTAAAAAAAAAAATAAATGTGACCTACTAACCCCATTTGGAGAAGGAAATGGCAACCCACTCCAGTATTCTTGCCTGGAGAATCCCATGGACAGAGAAGCCTGGCAGGCTACAGTCCATGGGGTCATAAGAGTTGGACACGACTTAGTGACTAAACCACCACCAACTCCACTACCCAAAGATGTTGCCATTGGTACATCTTTTTTCCACTTAACACTATGACATACCAGAAATATAAATTCTAAAAGGTTATTTCGAACTTCAATAATTCAGTTCTTGAAAACTACTATAAAGCCACATTACATTATAATACACAGAATATAATAAAAGAAATTGGCTACATAGACCAAAGGTATTAAAACTAAAATTCATTAAAAGTTTTAAAGGTTAACTTTTTTTCATGCTAGATACATGAGCAAAGATACATTTGTTATATCCTTAGTTTTCCTTTTGGGGGACAGTTCTTGTAAGTACTGAACTTTTGGCTGTAATATCAGCATGTAGTAAAGTGACTGGAGAAGGCAATGGCACCCCACTCCAGTGCTCTTGCCTGGCAAATCCCATGGATGGAGGAGCCTGGAAGGCTGCAGTCCATGGGGTCGCTAAGAGTCGAACACGAATGAGCGACTTCACTTTCACTTTTCACTTTGATGCATTGGAGAAGGAAATGGCAACCCACTCCAGTGTTCTTGCCTGGAGAATCCCAGGGACAGCGGAGCCTGGTGGGCTGCCGTCTATGGGGTCGCACAGAGTCGGACACGACTGAAGCGACTTAGCAGCAGCAGTAAAGCGACACTAACAGCCAAGGAGCTGAGAACAGGTTGTATCCTCTAACCCAGCAACTAGTTATCTCTCTGGACTGAAAATAAAATAAAAGATAGGGCATGAACCCAAAGAATACGCTATGCCAAAACCACTGGCCAAAAACTCAGCCCTAGAGCGTGGTTCATCCACCAGCAAATGGGCTATTGGAAGGAAGGGAGACCACTTTAAGGCTATGCTATAAAATTTGTGTGGGTCCTTCTCCCCACCCTTCAAAAAGAGACAAAAAACATTCACTCAAAACAGGCCCATGTCTTTGTGGCAAAAGACCCAACCAAACTGATTTAAAATGTAAATCCACAAGGCAAAGATTTTCATGTTTTGTTCATTGCTTTTCCATCTCCAGTACCTAGAAAATGCCTGGTTCATAGTAGGTGCTCAGAATACTTTTGGAAAAACTGAGGCCAGTCTCAAGTATCGCCCTATCTGATGAGTTCCCAGCCACTCCAGCAAACAGCTTCAATACTTGCAATAGCTTTCTCTTAACCAGTCTTTTCCATATTTGTCATCTCTCCTTTGTGACCTTAAAAGTAAGGCAGTACTGCATCTAAATCACCCAGAACTTAAAGTAAAACAAGATTTTTTAAAGCACAGACTGTCTTCTACGTTATATTGTACTTGTATAATATACATATATAGTTACATGTATTATATACATACATCATTTTATTTTTTATAAAGCCTGGGGAGATTGCATTTGTAGTCCTTTTCAGGTAAGGAGACCAAGACCAGGCTCACAGAATATGGACTGAACCTGTGACTTCACCCATAGCACCTCATTTCCTTTTTTACCTTCATCCTCCAACTTAAAAACATATAAATACACTCTTGAAAGTATGACAGGTACTCAATAAAAGCCTGCTAATGGGAAACTGCCTCATTACAATTATAGAATTTTAGAGCCAGAAAGGTCTTTAGAAACCCTTTAATTTTCTCTAAATAAAACTTCTTTAGGAAAAAAAAAAAGAAATATATATATATAAGCTTATACAGATCTTTTTCAAATAGAACCTGAAATGGAACTCTTAATAGAGGACTTATTTTGACTGAAACTCACAACCAGCTCAGCATCCTGGGACGTCAACTTCCAAGGCACTGCCCACTCCAGTCCCTAAAGGGAGCATCCAAGGCACCACCTACTCCAGTCCCTAAAGGGAGAAACTGGCCCACAAAGGTCAAATGACTGCCAGAGGTCAAATGACTGCCAAAGGTCACACTGGGAGTCCATGTCAGAGAACCTCATCGTCTGATTCCACAACCCAACACTTTCTGAATACCTACTGCATAGTTTTTTCCTTCGAGACCACACTAAGGGAAAAACAAATTTACTTGCACTTTACTAGCTATTTTAGTCCCTCATTCTGAACTCTTATGTATTGATCAAAGATAATTAGGTGCTAGGTGTAAGCTCAGTGATTGAAGGATTGACTTCTGTTTAGACAATGACACAGAAGTTGCTTTACCTTCAGGAGTGAATGTGAAATAAGTTATCATTACACACAAGTCCAGGTCTGAAGAGGGTAACAAAGCAGAACCCAGTTAGTAAATAAAATGAGGCTACTGATGCCCAACTGTCTGCTTGAAGGCTGTAAGATAAGAATGTTGACAGGTAGGAGAGCTTCAGACTTTTGTGTTGCTTCTATATGTATTAGGTGCTCTCACATTATTTTATTCAATCCTCAACAACTCTGTGAAGCAAGTATAGATATTTTACAGATAGCTTATTAAGACTCACAAATGTTAAGTAATTTGCTCAGGGTCACATGGCCAGTTGGTGGCATTGCCAAGATTTAAACCTAAGTCTCCTAAATTCCGGTGTAGAGCACTTTTCACTAAATTAAATGTATGCAAACCTCACTTTAAACTCAAAGCAAGGGAGAAATACAGTATCAAATTTTCTAGAGAAAAAATTAAACTGCTTATAGTAGGTTTTTAGGGGATCATTCTCTAAAAGCAACAGGAGACCTGAGGGCCCATTTTTCCCTCTGCCTATAATTTGTTGTCTGACCTTGACCACAGACAGAGCAGGCAAAATGGGACTTGGAACTGGTAATCCTGAGACACCTGAGTTCCTCTTCCAGTTCTGGCAGGGATTTCCTGTGTGACCTTGAGCAATTACGTTTTCAGGCATAGTTAGTTCCACTGAGGAACCAAGGAACTGCAGACGGTCTGCAACCCTTTCCAGCTCTGGCAGGCACCCCAGCTGTCAAGGTGAGATCACAGGACTCTCACCAACACAAGGTAAAGGAGAGGCGTTGCTGGTCTCCCTCTCCCAGTCTCTGGGTGCTCAGGTTCCAAGGTGCAACGTGTCCTGTGTCCTTTGAAGGGGAAATAGCTACAACAGCAGACTGGGAAGCGCTCCAAGGGAGAAAAAAATCTGGCAGGAAAATGACCCCGGGATTCCCTCACCTGAGAAAACCTCTCAAGCCCAACGCACGTGCCGGTGGCTAGGGAGGTTACCCGGCCGGGGCCGGAGTAGAGACCGGGGGAAGGCCCGGGTCGTGCTGAGGCGGACTCTGCGCGATCAGCAGGCTGCAGGGCCGCAGCTTCGGAAATAGTCGGGATGGTGGAGCCTGGTCGGCGGCTCCGGTGACCTTCCCGGGCTCCGCGCTAGGCCTGGGCTCCGGCAGGGACAGATGCCGGCGGTAGCACTGGGGTCTCATCGGGAACAGGACCGGCGCTCCCCGCCTTGACCTTGATGCTGTCCCTGCCCCAGGCGCGACCTTCCGGGAGCGGGGCTGCCTATACACCGCCTGCGGGCCACCGAGCCAGGCGCACGGGCGGCCAGGACCGGCTCCGTCTGTTCCCAGCCAGTCGCGCGCCGCCGTCTTCCCATCCGGGCCCGCGCGCCAGCCCCCGCCCAGCACCCAGCACGCCCGCCAGCCACACGCGGGCCTGCCCGGCGCTCACCTTGGAGATCCACGCGGGCCCTGCCATCGCGTCCACTCCTCTCACCCCGGCGACAGCGGCGGCAGTAGTGCGCAGCCGCCCAGCCAGCGCCTGGAGCCCGCCCCTTCTTGGCCCCGCCCCCTGGAAGCCCCACCCCGCGAGTTCGCGTAGGGGATTTTCCGAGCACCCTCCTAGTCCGGGCCCTGGACACCCGGCTCCGCTGGCCAATCGCCGGGCTCGTCTCGCGGGGGCGGGCAGAGCAGCGACCCGGAAGCTGCTGGCGGGGATCTCAGGTCAGAGTCCTTCCTCTCCGGCTTCATTCATAGATTTCAGTGTTTAGGTGGGCTGTTTGTTCCGCGTCTACTGGATGCCAGTCACTCTTATGGATTTGGAGGATATAGCTTCTCTTACGGAGTTTACAACCTCAGGGAGGGAGATAGATCATTTACTTGTTTCACAAATGTTTTATTATTTTAACAGCTTTATTGAGGTATAACGTATACGTATAACATATACAATAAAATTCACTCGCTGTAATTTCGCAGTAATTTTCAATAAATGTAAGCACTTGCACAACCATCACCACAATCCAGTTTTCCAACCTGTGAAAATGCTCCTTGTGCCTATTAGCTGTCAGCCCAGCTTCCCGTCCCACGTCCCAGCAACTACCGATCTACTTTCTGTCTTCAAAGCTCTAAACATATTTCTGAGTGCCGTCTAGTTACCAGGCACTGTTCTCAATGGTAATTTTACAGTCCAGTAGAAAAGACAGACGCCAATCAAGTATGACAGAAATATGTAAATGAAAACTGTGATAAGTATCAGGAAGGGAAGGCGCAAGGAGCAATGAGAAGGTAAAATCAGGGGACTTGATTCAAATCTAAGAAAGAGGGCAGAGGAAATAACGTCATATTCCCCTCCCTCCTCATCTTCTCAGCAACCAGAGTCCTGAAGCTCTGCTGATCACGGGTCCCATAGTTGGGTGTCAGGGTGATTTAGACCAAGTCTTCCCACACCACACCCTGAAAAAGGTTCTTTCCAGAGAAGAGCTACCCATCTACCTAGAGAAGTGGTGAATTAGATGCACAAGTGATGCCAGTGCATGAGGTAATAAAGTACTGCTAAGTCTGTGGCTTCATCAGGATACAGGGACCTCATCACTCTCTTCTTGGCCTTTGCTCTCATCAGGCCCTGGCAGTTCCCCTCTAAGGTGTTCTCCACAGTGCCCCTCCACTCCACCCCCACTGCCATCACTGCCCTCCTTCAGGACTGACCATCTCATGTCCAGACAACGGCAGCAGCCTCCTCCCCCGACAACCTGCCCCTTCCAATCTTTTCTCCACACAGTCCTCTCCTTCTCTCACAGCTCTGGCCACAGCCCATGCCGCCCTAACACCTCTTGGCTCTCCCATTCATCTCTCACCACCGTCTTTTATTCAGCTGTATTTCCTGTCACTCCGTCCAGCCCCAAAGTCCTGGACTGCCTGCCAAGTAGGGCTCCTGGCCAGCCCACAAATGCTTCCCATAGTTTACCCGCACTATGCTCATGCCGTTCCCTCTGCTTGAATGCTCTTTTGTGCCATTTCCACCTGTTGACATTCCAGTCACTCGTCAAGACTCAGTTTGGATGTTGATTCCTTTAGGAAGCCCCTCAGACTCACGCATGTGTTCCTCCTCCATACCTAGAGCCAGTAGAACTTGGTTCCCACCTCTTCCAGGAACTTAATCGCTTTCTCCCCTGCTGTGTACCACTGAAGAGCCTCCTCAAGCTCAGAGACAGTCTGTTATGTCTTTGTTTCTGGAATACAGACTGAAACTACTTGCTGCTCATTGATGGAAAAACAAAATGTGAAATGATTTTCTCCAAGGTCTATTTAATCCTCACAACAGTCCCGTAGGAAAACTGAGGTATAGCTAGTAAGTGATGATGCTGACATTGTACTAGGATGCTTCCTAATTACCAAGGCAGTTCTCACGGTTAAACTACCCCTGGGAAGGAGGGTCATTCACCTCACCAGATCCTTCCTAAGTAGAGTCCCTCTCAGGTGCACTGTGAAGACAAGGGAATGAATCAGCCCCAGCCGTGCCCTTGGAGTCTAGTGAGGGAGAAACACAGAAGAGATTCAGCCAGGTGCTCTAACAGTTTGGGGAGGGGGTGCAGGGCAGGGCGAGAGGGGTGTTGATTAGGGAAGATTCCACTGCGGAGATGGCATTTGAATCATCCTTGAAGAGATTGAGGGCTTCCCTGGTAGCTCAGATGGGATCTCAAAGAGTCAGACAGGACTGAGCAACTGACACTTTCACTTTCACTTTGAAGAGATTGAAAAGGTCAGCAGCCTGAGATGGGGCCCTGAGGAAAGACCAGAGCCAGCCAAGACTTTGAGGCAGAAAAGTGACAAATCCTTGGAAGCTCAGGCTCTGGGGATTGACAAGACCTCAGAGGTTTCCTAGTCTAACTCGCATATCAAGGTGCTTCCTGACTCTGGAGCGGCTGGAAGGACAGCAGGGAGAGAGAAAGCTACCTCCCCTGCAGCCAGGACCTGTTCCTGAGTCCAGAACTGCCAGGCACTTTCTTAATACGCATTCCAGAGTTTCTCCAACATGCAGGTCACTCTCCTCTGGAAAAGCCCCCTTGTCCTGTCTCTTGTGCTCTGTAGTGTCCAGAGATCCCATCAGCGAGCCGTGTTTGGACCAGACAGTGGGAAAACTGCCTCTCAGGAGAAGGATCTGGGAAGTGAAAGTCAAGTCGCTCAGTCATGTCCGACTCTTTGCAACCCCATGGACTGTAGCCTACCAGGTTCCTCTGTCCGTGGGATTTTCCAGGCAAGATTACTGGAGTGGGTTGCCATTTCCTTCTCCAGGAGGATCTGGAAGGTGCGCCCTTATTTGTGACAACACTACCCGATCCAGGTGTGCTTCACTCTAAGTAAAATTTTTGCAGCCAAGACGGCAATTTTTAAATTAGTCGGTAAAACTGGAATATGATTATTCACATACCAAAAGCTTTTCAAAAAATTTTTACCAAAGGGACACAAATCTATTTCAACAGAATATCCCTAGTTTATTTTCCTATTAGGGCTTTAGTAAATAAATGGGAAAAGGTTCTGAATAACCAGTTCACAGTCAAAGAAATGCAAACATTTTATTTTAAAAATATTTACTTACTTAATATATTTATCTTTGACTGCATCGGGTCTTGGAGAAGGCAATGGCAACCCACTCCAGTATTCTTGCCTGGAAAATCCCATGGACGGAGGAGCCTGGTAGGCTACAGTCCATGGGGTCTTGAAGAGTCGGACACGACTGAGCGACTTCACGTTCACTTTTCACTTTCATGCATTGGAGAAGGAAATGGCAACCCACTCCAGTGTTCTTGCCTGGAGAATCCCAGGGACAGGGGAGCCTGGTGGGCTGCTGTCTATGGGGTCACACAGAGTTGGACACAACTAAAGCGACTTAGCAGCAGCAGCAGCAGCATTGGGTCTTAGTTGTGGCACACGGGATCTTCATTGCGGTGCTCAGGCTTCTCTCTAGTTGTGGCGAGGGCTTCAGAGCACACCGACTCAGTATTTGCAGCACAGGAGTTCTCTAGTTGTGGTGCATGGGTTCTCTAGTTGAGGTTCATGGGTTGAGTAACTGTGGCAGGGCCTTAGCTCCCCCACTGCATGTGGAATCTTAGTTCCCCAATGAGCGACTGAACCCGAATTTCCTGCATTGGAGGGTGGATTCTTAACCACTGGACACTGGGAAATCTCACAAATAAACTTTAAAAAATTTTTTCTTTTCTTCTTTAAAAAAAAATTTTTTTTTTTATTGAAGGACAATTGCTTTACAGAGTTTTGTTGTTTTCTGTCAAACCTCAACATGAATCAGCCATGGGTATACATATATCCCATCCCTTTTGAACCTCCCTACCATCTCCCACCCCATCCCATCTCTCTAGATTGATACAGAGCTTCTGTTTGAGTTTGCTGAGCCATACAGCAAATTCCCATTGGCTATCTGTTTTACATATGGTAATGTAAAGTTTCAATGTTACCCTTTCCATATATCTCACCCTCTCCTCCCCTCTCCCCATGTCCATAAGTGTATTCTCTATGTCTGTTTCTCCACTGCTGCCCTGAAAATAAATTCTTCAGTACCATATTTCTAGATTCCATATATTTGCTTTAGAATATGATATTTATCTTTCTCTTTCTGACTCACTTTACTCTGTATAATAGGTTCTAGGTTCATCCACTTCATCATAACTGCCTCAAATGTGTTCCTTTTTATGGCTGAGTAATATTCCATTGTATATATGTACCACAACTTCTTTATCCATTCATCTGTCTATGGACATCTAGGTTGCTTCCATGTTCTAGCTGTTGTAAATAGTGCTTCAACGAACAATGGAATACATGTGTCTTTTTCAATTTTGCTTTCCTCAGGGTATATGCCTAGGAGTCAGATTGCTGGGTCATATGGTAGTTTTATTCCTAGTTTTTTAAGGAATTTCCATACCATCTTCCATAGTGGCCATATCAATTTACATTCCCACCAACAGTGCAAGAATGTTCTCTTTTCTCCACACCCTCTCCAGCATTTATTGTTTGTAGACTTTTTGATGATGGCCATTCTCACTGGTGTGAGGTGATATCTCATTGTAGTTTTGATTTGCATTTCTCTAATAATGAGCGATGTTGAGCATCTTTTCATGTGTTTGTTAGCCATCTGTATGTCTTCTTTGGAGAAATGTCTGTTTAAGTCTTTTTCCCACTTTTTGATTGGGTTGTTTGTTTCTCTGGCATTGAGTTGTATGAGCGGCTTGTATATTTTGGAAATTAATCCTTTGTCAGTTTTCATTTGCTATTATTTTCTCCCATTCTGAGGGTTGTCTTTTTACATTGCTTATAGTTTCCTTTTCTGTGCAAAATCTTTTAAGTTTAATCAGGTCCCACTTGTTTACTTTTGTTTTTATTTCCATTACTCTAGGAGGTGGATCATAGAGGATCTTGCTTTGATTTATGTCATCAAGTGTTCTGCCTATGTTTTCCTCTAAGAGTTTTATAGTTTCTGGTCTTACATTTAGGTCTTTAATCCATTTTGAGTTTATCTTTGTGTATGGTTTAGGAAGTGTTCTAATTTCATTCTTTTACATGTAGCTGTCCAGTTTTCCCAGCACCATTTATTGAAGAGACTGTCTTTTCCCCATTGTATATTCTTGCCTCCTTTGTCAAAAATAAGGTACCCATAGGTGCATGGGTTTATTTCTGGGCTTTCTATCTTGTTCCATTGGGATATATTTCTGCTTTTGTGCCAGTACCATACTGTCTTGATGACTATAGCTTTGTAATATAATCTGAAGTCAGGAAGGCTAATTCCTCTAGCTCCATTCTTCTTCTCAAGACTGCCTTGGCTATTCGGGGTCTTTTGTGTTTCCATATGAATTGTGAAATTTTTTGTTCTAATTCTTTGAAAAATGCCATTGGTAATTTGATAGAGATCACATTGAATCTGTAGATTGCATTTGGTAACATAGTCATTTTCACAATATTGATTCTTCCTACCCAGGAACATGGAATATCTCTCCATCTGTTTATGTCATCTTTGATTTCTTTCATTAATGTCATATAATTTTCTGTATACCATTCTTTTGTTTCCTTAGGTAAGTTTATTCTTAGATATTTAATTCTTTTTGTTGCAGTGGTGAATGGGATTGATTCCTTAATTTCTCTTTCTGATTTGTATTTGTTAGCATACAGAAATGAAAGTGATTTCTGGGTATTGATTTTGTATCCTGCAACTTCACTAAATACACTGTTTAGTTCTAGTAATTTTCTGATACTATCTTTAGGGCTTTCTATGTACAGTATCATGTCATCTGCAAACAGTGAGAGCTTTACTTCTTTTCTAATCTGGATTCCTTTTATTTCTTTTTCTTCTTTGATTGCTGTAGCTAGGACTTCCAGAACTATGTTGAATAACAGTGGCAAAAGCAGACACTCTTGTCTTGTTCCTGATCTTAGGGGGAATGCTTTCAGTTTTTCATGATTGAGAATAATGTTTGCTGTAGGCTTATCATATATGGCCTTTACTATGTTGAGGTAGGTTCCTTCTATGCCCATTTTCTGAAGAGTTTTAATCATAAATGGGGGCTGAATTTTGTCAAAGGCTTTTTCTGCATCTATTGAGATGATCATATGGTTTTTATCTTTCAATTTGTTAATATATTGACAATTATATATGATAATGTGACAATTAAGTCACATTGATTGATTTGCATATATTCAAGAATCCTTGCATTCCTAGAATAAACCTAACTTGATCATGGTGTATGAGCTTTTTGATGTGTTGCTGAATTCTGTTTGCTAAAATTTTGTTGAGGATTTTTGTATCTATGTACATCAGTGATATTGGCCTGTAGTTTTCTTTTTTGTGTGTTGTCTTTGGAGAATTCCATGGACTGTATAGTCCATGGGGTTGCAAAGAGTCGGACACGACTGAGTGACTTTCACTTTCACTTTTGTCTGGTTTTGGTATTAGGGTGATGGTGGCCTCATAGAATGAGTTTGGAAGTGTTACTTCCTCAGCAATTTTTTGAAAGGGTTTTAGAATGATAGGCATTAGCTCTTCTCTAAATGTTTGATAGAATTCTCCTGTGAAGCCATCTGGTTCTGGGCTTTTGTTTTTTGGGAGATTTTTTATCACAGCTTCAATTTCAGTGCTTGTAATTGGGTTGTTCATAATTTCTATTTCTTCCTGGTTCAGCCTTAGAAGATTGAACTCTTCTAAGAATCTGTCCATTTCTTACAGGTTATCCATTTTATTGGCATATCAGTCAGTTCAGTTCAGTTCAGTCGCTCAGTCGTATCCGACTCTTTGCGACCCCATGAATCACAGCATGCCAGGCTTCCCTGTCCATCACAAACTCCCGGAGTTCACTCAGACTCATGTCCATTGAGTCGGTGATGCCATCCAGCCATCTCATCCTCTGTCGTCCCCTTCTCCTCCTGCCCCCAATCCCTCCCAGCATCAGAGTCTTTTCTAATGAGTCAGCTCTTTGCATGAGGCGGCCAAAGTACTGGAGTTTCAGCTTTAGCATCATTCCTTCCAAAGAAATCCCAGGGCTGATCTCCTTCAGAATGGACTGGTTGGATCTCCTTGCAGTCCAAGGGACTCTCAGGAGTCTTCTCCAACACCATAGTTCAAAAGCATCAATTGTTCAGTACTCAGCTTTCTTCACAGTCCAACTCTCACATCCATACATGACCACAGGAAAAACCATAGCCTTGACTAGATGAACCTTTGTTGGCAAAGTAATGTCTCTGCTTTTTAATATGCTATCTAGGTTGGTCATAACTTTCCTTCCAAGGAGTAAGCGTCTTTTAATTTCATGGCTGCAGTCACCATCTGCAGTGATTTTGGAGCCCCCAAAAATAAAGTCAGCCACTGTTTCCACTGTTTCCCCATCTATTTGCCATGAAGTGATGGGACCGGATGCCATGATCTTTGTTTTCTGAATGTTGAGCTTTAAGCCAACTTTTTCACTCTCCTCTTTCACTTTCATCAAGAGGCTTTTTTAGTTCCTCTTCACTTTCTGCCATAAGGGTGGTGTCATCTGCATATCTGAGGTTATTGATATTTATTGGCATATAGTTGTTCATAATCGGAGAAGGCAATGGCACCCCACTCCAGTACTCTTACCTGGAAAATCCCATGGACAGAGGAGCCTGGTGGGCTGCAGTCCATGGGGTTGCTAAGAGTCGGACACGACTGAGCAACTTCACCTTTACTTTTCACTTTCATGCATTGGAGAAGGAAGTGGCAACCCACTCCAGTGTTCTTGCCTGGAGAATCCCAGGGACGGGGTAGCCTAGTGGGCTCCCGTCTGTGGGGTCGCACAGAGTCAGATACGACTGAAGCAACTTAGCAGCAGCAGCAGTTGTTCATAATAGTCTCTTATAATCCTTTTTATTTCTGCATTGTCTGCTGTAACCTCTCCTTTTTAATCTCTAATTTTGTTGATCTGATTCTTCTCTCTTTTTTCCTTGAGTCTGTCTAAAGGCTTGTCAATTTTGTTTATCTTCTCAAAGAACCAGCTTTTAGTTTTATTAATCTTTACTATTGTTTCTTTCGTTTCTTTTTCATTTATTTCTGCTTGGATCTTTATTATTTCTTTTCTTCTACTAATTTTGTGTGTGGGGGTTGTTGTTGATCTTCTCTTTCCAGTTGTTTTAGGTGTAAAGTTAGGTTGTCTATTTGATGTTTTTCTTGTTTCTTGAGGTAGGATTGTATTGCTATAAACTTCCCTCTTAGAACTGCTTTAGCTGCATCCCATAGGTTTTGAGTTGTCGTGTTTTCATTGTCACTTGTTTCTAGAAATTTTTTGATTTCCCTTTTGATTTCTTCAGTAACTTGTTGGTTATTTAGAAATGTTGTTAATCTCCATGTGTTTGTGTTTCTTACAGTTTTTTCTTGTAATTAATACCTAGTCTCATAGCATTGTGGTCAGAGAAGACGCTTGATACGATTTCAGTTTTCTTAAATTTACTGAGGTTT
This sequence comes from Bubalus bubalis, assembly GCF_019923935.1. Classification (NCBI taxonomy): domain Eukaryota; kingdom Metazoa; phylum Chordata; class Mammalia; order Artiodactyla; family Bovidae; genus Bubalus; species Bubalus bubalis. Next base: position 39,742,276 of record NC_059176.1, read on the forward strand.
GATTTGTGACCCAAGATGTGGTCTACCCTGGAGAATGTTCCATGTGCACTTGAGAAAGTGTATTCTTCTGAATTTGGATGGATTGTCCTGAAGATATCAATGAGATCCATCTCATCTAATGTATCATTTAAGACTTGTATTTCCTCATGAATTTTCTCTTCTGATGATCTGTCCATTGGTGTGAGTGGAGTGTTAAAGTCTCCTACTATTATTGTGCTACTGTCAATTTCTCCTTTTATGTCTGTTAGTGTTTGTCTTATGTATTGAGGCAGTCCTATGTTGGGTGCATAGATATTTATAATTGTTATGTCTTCCTCTTGGATTGATTCCTTGATCATTATGTAGTGTCCTTCCTTATCTCTTGTAATCTTCTTTATTTTAGGGTCTAGTTTGTCTGATATGAGGATTGCTACTCCAGCTTTCTTTTGCTTCCCATTTGCAAGGAATATATTTTTCCATCCTCTCACTTTCAGTCTATATGTGTCTTTAGGTCTGAAGTGGGTTTCTTGTAGACAGTATATATACGGGTCTTGTTTTTGTATCCATTCACCCAGTCTGTGTCTTTTAGTTGGAGCACTTAATCCATTTACATTTAAAGTTCAGTTCAGTTCAGTTGCTCAGTCGTGTCTGACTCTTTGTGACCCCATGAACCGTAGCACTCCAGGCCTCCCTGTCCATCACCAACTCCCAGAGTCCACCCAAACCCATGTCCATTATGTCGGTGATGCCATCCAACCATCTTATCCTCTGTTGTCCCCTTCTCCTCCTGCCCTCAATTTTTTCCAGCATCAGGGTCTTTTCAAATGAGTCAGCTCTCTGCATCAGGTGGCCAAAGTATTGGAGTTTCAGCTTCAACATCAGTCCGTCCAGTGAACACTCAGGACTGATCTCCTTTAGGATGGACTGGTTGGATCTCCTTGCAGTCCAAGGGACTCTCAAGAGTCTTCTCCAACACCATAGTTCAGAAGCATCAATTCTTCGGCGCTCAGCTTTCTTCACAGTCCAACTCTCACATCCATACATGACCACTGGAAAAACCATAGCCTTGACTAGATGGACCTTTGTTGGCAAAGTAATGTCTCTGCTTTTTAATATGCTGTCTAGGTTAGTCATAACTTTCCTTCCAAGGAGCAAGCGTCTTCTAATTTCATGGCTGCAATCACCATCTGCAGTGATTACATTTAAAGTAATTATTGATATATATGTTCCTATTGCCATTTTCTTAATTGTTTGGGTTGATTTTGTAGATCCCTTTTTTTTCTCTTGTATTTCTTGACTACATAAATCCCTTTAACGTTTGTTGTAAAGATGGTTTCGTGGTATTGAATTCTCTTAACTTTTGCTTGTCTGAAAAGTTTTTTATTTCTCCATCAATTTTGAATGAGGTCCTTGTCAGGTACTGTAATCTTGGTTGTCGATTTTTCCCTTTCAATACTTTAAATATATCCTGCCATTCCCTTCTGGCCTGCAGAGTTTCTGCTGCAAGATCAGCTGTTAAGTGAATGGTGTTTCCCTTGTATGTTACTTGTTGCTTCTCCCCTGCTGGTTTTATCTTTATTTATTTATTTTAATTGGAGGTTAATTACTTTACAATATTGTAGTGGTTTTTTTCTGTACTTTGACATGAATCAGCCATGCGTGTACATGTGTTCCCCATCCCCTTTTAATATTCTTTCTTTGTGTTTAGTCTTTGTTAGTTTGATTGGTATGTGTCTTGATGTGTTTCTCCTTGGGTTTATCCTGTATGGGACTCTTTGTGCCTCTTGGACTTGATTGATCATTTCCTTTTTCATGTTAGGGAAATTTTCATTTTCAACTATAATCTCTTCAAAAATTTTCTCATAGCCTTTCTTTTTCTCTTCTTCTTTTGGGACCCCTATAATTTGAATGTTGGTGCATTTAATATTGTCTGGAGGTCTCTGAGACTATCCTCAGTTCCTTTTAGTCTTTTTACTTTATTCTGCTCTTCAGAAGTTATTTCCATCATTTTATCTTCCAGCTAACTGATTTGTTCTTCTGCTTCATATATTCTACTATTTTCTAGGAATTTTCTAGGCAAGCGTACTGGAGTGGGTTGCCATTTCTTTCTCTAGGGGATCTTCCCAACCTAGGGATCGAACCCAGGTCTACCGTGTTGTGGGCAGACGCTTTACCGTCTGAGCCACCAGGGAATCCCTGGTCCGTATCAAAGAAGAAGCAGATGTTCTGCTTCAGATATTCTACTATTGATTGCTTCTAGAATAGTTTTAATTTCAGTAATTGTGTTGTTTGTCTCTGTATGTTTATTCTTTAATTCTTCTAGGTCTTTGTTAATTGATTCTTGTATTTTCTCCATTTTGTTTTCAAGGGTTTTGATCATTTTTACTGTCATTATTCTGATTCTTTTTCAGGTAGTTTGCTTATTTCCTCTTCATTTATTTGGACTTCTGTGTTTCTAGTTTGTTCCTTCATTTGTGCAGTATTTCTCTGCCTTTTCATTATTTTTTTAACTTATTGTGTCTGAGATCTCCTTTTCCCAGGCTTCAAGTTTGAATTCTTTCTTCCTTTTGGTTTCTGCCCTCCTAAGATTGGTCCAGTTGTTTGTGTAAGCTTCATATAAGGTGAGATTTGTGCTGAGTTTTTGTTTGTTTGTTTGCTTTTCCTGTGATGGGAAAGGCTGAGTGAGGTGGTAATCCTGTCTGCTGATGACTCGGTTTGTATTTTTGTTTTGTTTGTTGTTTACATGAGGGGTCCTGCACAGGGTGCTACTGGTGGTTGGGTGATGCCAGGTCTTGTATTCAAGTGGTTTCCTTTGTGTGAGTTCTCACTATTTGATACTCCCTGGGGTTAGTTCTTTGGTAGTCTAGGGTCTTGGAGTCAGTGCTCCCACTCCAAAGGCTCAAGGCTTAATCTCTCTCCAAAGACCATCGTACGTCCACTCTACCAAAAGGAATTTCACCTGAAATGAAAGGGCCTTTACTTGAGTTCCAAAAGCCAGTGCACAAGAACACAACAGAGATCTCTGACTCAGCAGAAACTCGATATTGCCTGCCATGTGGACAGGCCTCCTTGGATTGCAACAGATGACTAGAGGGTCTGTCCTTGGCAGTGGTCAGCAGAACTTTAAAATTTTTAATTAAAAATTTTTTTATTTTTGGCTGTGTTGGGTCTTCATTTCCACATGCAGGCTTTCCCTAGTTGCTATGAGTGGGGGTTTCTCATTGCAGTGGCTTCTCTTGTTGTAGAGCACCAGCTCTAGCTGTGCTCTGTAGTTGTGGTTCATGAGTTTAGTTGCTCTCTGGCATGTGGAATCTTCCCTGATCAAGGACTGAACTTGAGGTTTGACCCACATTGGCAGGAGGGTTCTTAACCCCTGGACCACCAGGAAAGTCCCATAAATAAACTTTTTAAAAGTCCAACCTAACCATAATCAAGTACATGCAAAAATTTTTTAAATTTGAAGCTTTTACTCTTTTTTTTAGAAAGTGTAAATAAAATGCTAATATCCTTTACTCTATAATTTATGGTGAAACTGTCACACTCTTAAGTTTTGGCTGGCCTTATTAACTGCCACAATCTTTGTAAAAACAGTTTAGCAATGTGTCTTTAAGAGCTATTAAGTGTTCTTACTCTTTCACCTAGTAAATCTACTTCTGAGAATTAATCCCTTGAGAAATCTAAGAAAAATCCACAAAGACAAAACACAGAGATATTCATTATAAGATTATCTATCATTTTAAAAGTAAAACTGAAACAGTCCAGAGAATTACAAGGAAATGGTTATGTAATTTAGGGTAAATGAATTGAATGGAACAGCACACAGCCCTCAAAAGTGGTCATTATGAGGACTCTTTAGTATCTCAGTGTTTATGGTTTAGCGTTCAGGAAAAATATCAAATTTAAAATGTTTGTTCTGTTCTGTATAATGTCTTTTTATGAGGGAGCAAAGACTAGCAGGCAACTACTTCCTCCCACAGTCTTCCCTCTCTTAATAAAATCCAGCAGCAGTCTCCCAGTTGCTCAGACCACAAGACTTGATGGGGAGCTTTATTTTCAAGATAGATCCAGAATCAGACACTTTTCCCACCTCCACTGCTCCCACCCTAAGAAAGTGAAGCTGCTCAGTCGTGTCCGACTCTTTGCAACCCCATGGACTGTAGCCCACTGGGCTCCTACATCCATGGAATTTTCTAGGCAAGCGTACTGGAGTGGGTTGCCATTTCTTTCTCTAGGGGATCTTCCCAACCTAGGGATCGAACCCAGGTCTATCGTGTTGTGGGCAGACGCTTTACCGTCTGAGCCACCAGGGAATCCCTGGTCCATATCAAAGTCACCTCTTGCCCAAGTCAATACAGTAGCCTCCAAACTGGTCTCCTTGCTTCTACTCTTGCCTTCTTACAGTCCATCTCCTGCCTTATGGATTCTGTTAAAACATAAGACAAATACATCCTCCACTGCTCAAAAAAAGGCCAGTGACATTAAGTGGGCCATAAGGCCCTACACAATCTAGTCTTACTGCAGATGCCAAAAACTTGGCCTCTTTGCACCAATGTTAAATTGAATCTTGTATATGAGTTTGGGGTGAAGTAGAAAAGAATAGCTTTATTGCTTTGTTAGGCAAAAGCAGACACAGCAGCCTCCTGCCCTTGAAAACTATGTGTCCCAAACCAGAAAGATTGGGTGAGGAGTTTTATAGCAGTGATTCAAGGGTGATTTGCTGATAAGATTAGGGAGTGTGAATGGATTGCACTCCTTTAATCTGGTCTCAGGTAATTTATGTTTTTAAACTGGCTCTGCAGCATGTGGGAACTTTCTTCCTCAACCAGGGATCAAACTCGAGCCCTCCTGCAGTGGAAGCATGGGGTCTTAACCACTGGACCACCAGAGAAGTCCGTCAGGTAATCTCTTGATGAGCTTCTCTGGTTAACTTAATTTGGCCTCAGGTGGTCTTCTGGGGTGTGAAGAATGCTGACATCTTCCATTTCTTGCATTTTTAGTTTTATGTTGTTCTTCAGTTGCTAAGTTGTGTCTGACTCTTTGCAACCCCATGGACTGCAATATGCCAGCCTTCCCGGTCCTTCACTATCTCCCAGAGTTTGCTCAAACTCATGTCCATTGAGTCAATGATGCCATCCAACCATTTCATCCTCTGTCACTCCTTCTTCTCCTGTCCTTAGTCTTTCCCAGCATCAGGGTCTTTTCCATTGAGTCATCTCTTCCCATCAGGTGGCCAAAGTATTGGCGCTTCAGCTTCAGCATCAGTCCTTGCAATGAATATTCAGGGTTGATTTCCTTTAGGATGAACTGGTTTGATCTCCTTGCTGCCCAAGGGACTCTCAAGAGTATTCTCCAGCACCACAGTTTTGAAAGCATCAGTTCTTTAGCCCTCAGCCTTCCTTATGGTCCAGCTATCACGTCCGTATATGACTACTGGAAAAACCATAGCTTTGACTATATAGACCTTTGTCGGCAAAGTAATGTCTGCTTTTTAATACTGTGTCTAAGCTTGTCATAGCTTTTCTTCCAAGGAGCAAGCATCTTTTAATTCCATGGCTGCAGTCACCATCTTCAGTGATTTTGGAGCCCAAGAAAATAAAATCTGCTACTGTTTCTATTTTTTCCCCATTTATTTTCCATGAAGTGATAGGACCAGATGCCATGATCTTAGTTTTTTGAATGTTGAGTTTTAAGCCAGCTTTTTCACTCTTCTATCTAACCTTCATCAAGACGCTCTTTAGTTCCTCTTCACTTTATGCCATTAGGGTGGTATCATCTGCATATCTGAGGTTGTTGATATTTCTCCCAGCAATCTTGATTCCAATTTGAGCTTCATTCAGCCCAGCATTTTGCATGATGTATGCTGCATAGAAGTTCAATAAGCAAGGTGACAATATACAGCCTTGCCATACCCCTTTCCCAATTTTGAAGCAGTCCATTGTTCCATGTCCAGTTCTGTTGCTTCTTGACTTGGATACAGTTTTCTCAGGAGGCAGGTCAGGTGGTCTGGTATTCCCATCTCTTTAAGAATTTTCCACAAAGAGCTAAAGATATTGTTATGTGTATCACTTGAGGATTCTGTTAGGTCCATACCATTTCTGTCCTTTATTGTGCCCATTTTTGCATGAAATGGTCCCTTGGTATCTCTAATTTTCTTGAAGAGATCTCTAGTCTTTCCCATTCTATTGTTTTCCTCTATTTCTTTGCATTGTTCACTGAAGAAGGCTTTCTTATCTCTTCTTGTTATTCTTTGGAACTCCGCATTCAGATGGGTATATCTTTCCTTTTCTCCTTTGCCTTTCACTTCTTTTCTTAGTAAGGCCTCCTCAGACAAACATTTTGCCTTGTTGTGTTTCTTTTTCTTGGAGATGGTTTTGGTCACTGCCTCCTGTACAATGTTACAAACCTCTGTCTGTAGTTCTTCAGGCACTCTATCAGGTCTAATCCCTTGAATGTATTTCTCACTTCCACTGTATAATTGTAAGAGATTTGATTTAGGTCATACCTGAATGGCCTAGTGGTTTTCCCTACTTTCTTCAATTTAACTCTGAATTTTGCAATAAGGAGCTAATGATCTGAGCCACAGTCAGTTCCCAGTCTTGTTTTTGCTGACTATATAGAGCTTCTCCATCTTTGGCTGCAAAGAATATAACCAATCTGATTTTGGTATTGACCATCTGGTGATGTTCATGTGTAGAGTCATCTCTTATGTTGTTGGAAGAGGGTATTTGCCATGGCCAATGCATTCTCTTTGCAAAACTCTGTTAGCCTTTGCCCTGCTTCATTTTGTACTCCAAGGCCAAACCTGCCTGTTACTCCAGGTGTCTCTTGACTTCCTACTTTTGCATTCCAGTCCCTTGTGATGAAAAGGACATCTTTTTTTGGTGTTCATTCTAGAAGTTTTTGTAGGTCTTCATAGAACTGTTCAACTTCATCTTCTTTGGCCTCAGTGGTTGGGGCATAGACTTGGATTACTGTGATGTTGAATGGTTTGCCTTGGAAAGGGACAGAGATCATTCTGTTGTATTTGAGGTTGCACCCACACACTGCATTTCAGACTATCTCGTTGACTCTGAGGGCTGCTCCACTTCTTGTAAGGAATTCTTGCCCACAGTAGTAGATACAATGGTCATATAAATTAAATCCACCCACTCCTGTCCATTTTAGTTCACTGATTCCTAAAATGTTGATATTCACTCTTGCCATCTCCTGTTTGAGTGAAAGAGCTGGCTTAAAACTCAACATTCAAAAAACTAAGATTATGGCATCCAGTCCCATCACTTCATGGCAAATAAATGGGAAAAAAATGGAAATAGTGACAGATTTTATTTTCTTGGGCTTCAAAATCACTGCAGATGACTGCAGCCATGGAATTAAAAGACGCTTGCTCCTTGGGGGAAAAAAAGCTATGACAAACCTAGACAGTGTATTAAAAAGCAGAGACATCACTTTGCTGACAAAGCTATGATTTTTCCAGTAATCATGTACAGATGTGAGAGTTGGACCATAAAGAAGGCTGTGCACTGAAGAATTGATGCTGTTGCACTGTGGTGTTGGAGAAGACTCTTGAGAGTCCCTTGGGCAGCAAGGAGATCAAACTAGTTCATCCTAAAGGAAATCAACCCTGAATATTCATTGCAAGGACTGATGCTGAAGCTTAAGCTCCAATACTTTGGCCACCTGATGGGAAGAGCTAACTCATTAGAAAAGATAGTGATAGTGGGGAAGATCAAGGACAGGAGAAGAAGAGTATGGCAGAGGATGAAATGGTTGGATGGCATCACTGACTCAATGGACATGAATTTGAGCAAACTCTGGGAGATAGTGAAGGACCGGGAAGCCTGGCACGTTGCTGTCCATGGGGTTGCAAAGAGTCAGCCATGACTTAGCAACTGAACAACAACACCACCAAATCATTTGAAGCAGTCCCAGTACCCTGCCCCAATCTGCACTATTGTTTCTAGGTTGCTCCTCCCTTGTCTCTGCATCCCCTTCCTTCCCTGATTAGTAACTGTTCGAATCTGCCCTTTGGAACTCAGGGAAAGTCATGGAGGCTATAGGCCAGTCCCCACACACAAGGAACAGGAGGCATAGAAAGGCTTCTGTGCCCAGGAGCCCCACAGGGTCCTGCTGGGTTTCACTACCCGATCTCTTTTCTCATCTCCCACCATTGTCCCTGTCATCACTCTGTTCTAGGGACACCTTCCTCCTTGCTGTTTTTTGATCAGACCACACTTCCTCCCACCTGAGGGCCTTTGCACTTGATGTTCCCAGGGCCTGGAATGCTCTTCCACATGACTTGCTCCCTCAGTTACGCCTCATCCCACTACCATTCCAGTCCCTAGCAGCTTTCTGTTTCTATGTCTTCACCTACACTGTGCATTTCATATAAATGGAATCATTCAGTTTGTGTGCTTTTTGTGACTGGCTTCTTTCACTTAGAAATTGAGTATAATGTGTTTAAGATTTATCCATGTCTATTGGAAATACCTCAGTCCTTTCCCTCCTGTGCCTCTCCTAACTCTTACACTACTGCCATACCCACAACACTTCTAACACTTCCGGTCACAAAATGTAGGGGGAGGTTTCTCCACCAAGCAATTCTCTGAGACCCCAGCTGGGTGTTCTGCCATCTAACTCAATTCTAATGCTACCTACCTGCAGGCGGCGTCAGTCCCACAGAACTGCTCCCACCCCGCTTCAGATGCTGGTCGCCAGTCCAGGTTTTCACCTGGGCTTCCAACCAATGGGCTTTAAATCTGAAGTTCCCAAGATCTCCCCCTCAGTTTCAGTTAATTTGCTGGTGCGGCTTCACAGAACTCCAGGAAACACTTACTACCAGTTTATTAAATTAACCAGTTTAGTAACCAGTTTATTAAAGGATCTGATAAAGGATACAGGTGAACAGCCAGGTGAAGAGACTTATAGGGTGAGGTCTGGGAGGGTCCCGAGCACAGGAGATTTGGGGTGTATCACCCTTCTGGTACATGGATGCGTTCACCAACCTGGAAACTCTGCGATCCCCACACTCCAGGATTTGTTTGGAGGTGTCATCATGTAGGCACGATGGGTCATTTACTCCATTTCCAGCCTTTCTCCCTTCCCAAGACAATGGGGAGCAGGGCTGAAAATTCCAAGCACTAACCATAGTGCCCAAATATAAAATTCACCAGAGGAAATTTGAAGATGTAATTGACTCTATTCAGTGATGAATGAACTGAGCGGCATCCCATCTAAGAAATAGAAAGGAGCACCATTGCTGATTGCTCTAACTGATGGGGACTAGAGATGGAGTCCCATCCCCTACCTCGAGGGAGCCCCCACCCTCTGAGGGTCTGGGCAGGTACACAGATCGCCACAGAGGGGACACACACCCGCACTGTGAGCCTCTCAGTGCCTGCGGATCTGTCCATCCCCCACGGAGCCACTCGCAATGTTTACTCACCAAACGGGTGAACTCACACTCTGACTGTACTTCCTACTCTTCAGTGGCAGCAGTCTAGGCCTGAAGAGCCACTGCCCCTCAAATTCCAGGGCTCTCCAAACTTCTACATTGAAAACTGAACTCATCACTCACTCCCCTAAACTGCCCTCCCTGCTGTGTGCCCCATCTCAGCCAAGGTGTTACCGTCAACCCCTTCATCATTCAAAAGAGATTCTCTATGCAGTTACTATATTCCGGGGCCCTGCCAGGCACAGGGGAGGAAGCAGTGACACAGGGGAGGTGAAGTCCAAGCCCTCTAGGGCTTTAGTGTGGTTCTCAACACTGTCAGATAGGACCACCCCCTTTTAATTAATATTTTGAATATTCTCCTCTTTAAATTCATAGATAATATAACCCACTTTTACATATGTTGAAAAGTCAATATAAGATAATGAATATAAAAGGGGAATAAAAGGAGCAAGAGAATAAAATGGGCTTCAGTCTGTAAATGCTCAGGAGGTGGCACAATGGTAAAGATGGAAGAGATGCAAGAGACGTGAGTTTGATCTCTGGGTTGGGAAGATCCCCTGGAGTAAACGGCAACTCACTCCAGTATTCTTGCCTGGGAAATCCCATGGACAGAGCCTGGTGAGCTACAGTCTACGGAGTCACAAAAGAGTTGGACTTGACTTAGCAACTAAACAATGACAACAATAAATATACCAGAAAACATAAGGAAACAGTCATGTGCTTACACCTACGGAGAACAAAGAAGTCTGAACTTAAGAGAGGGAAGACAGGGACTTCCCTGGTGGTCCAGTGATTAAGAACCCACCTTCTAATGGAGGGGACATGGCTCCACCCCTGGTTGGGAAACTAAGATCCCACATGCTGTGGTGCAACTGGGCCCCGCGCCACAACTAGAGAGTCCCACAACAAACACAGACAGATCCAGACAGCCCCCAGTCAAGCAAAATCCTCAAGCAGTTAGATTTGTCAGCAGGCATCTGGGTGAATTTCTTCTTTCTCAATCATAAGTAATATTGCCCTCATGGATGTGATTTTCCAAAGTGGTGATAAGTCCTTACTATCATAAGTAAGAGCAAAGCAAAGTCTGAAAGAGCAAAGATAAGTCTGAACAAAGCAAGTCTTGGTCTCCCCTTGATTTATACAGTGGTTGCATTCCTGGAAAAGTCATCATATGTTAAAACTAAGCCAAAGAAAATACTGAGTTTATTTGTGAAAGAGTTCATTTCCAAGCTCAGTTAACTACGATAGACGTGTTACCTACGGGAACAGCTGGTTGGACTTCTCAAAGTCCTGTGGGAACAATCTCTGCTGGGCAGGAATGTCCCAGTATTGCTGGACAGCCAGCATCCCCAGCCAGTGACCCCTGTCACTGCATCTACTGAAATGCCCCATGCAGTTTAAAGCATTCCCTGGGGAAAGTATTCCTTCCATGAGGAACACTGGTCTAGAGGGTCAATATGCAAACAGTTGATCCCAACCCAGTATAACACGTGCTCTGATATAGATTGCAGGGTCTATGAGAGTGCCAAACCTGGGATATCTCAGCAACTGCGGGTTTAAAGCAGACAGATTGTTACAAGCAGATAAGACTTAAGGGAGGCCAATTTTGCAGGCAGAAAGACGGGAAGGAAATGGGGGGCCAGGCTGAAGGCCTTTAGATGAATGACAATCCATGAGGTGTGCGGGAAATACAAGGATTAGAGCCCAAAGGGTCAGGTGGTGAGAGGCTGGAGGAAGAGGCAGGGTCTAGACCCTCCCACACCTATCTCAGAAAGCAGTTTGGACTCTGTTCTGGGGAGGATAAGGGGAACCATCTCATGTATGATGTGTTTTACTCATAAGTGTATTACTTTTTAATGAACTCTGATGAAAAGAGTTGTCCCCTTGAGGCCCATTTTGGGGATAGTATCTTACTTCTCCAGAAGTAAGGCCTGGAAATGCAGGTGCTGATCTAACCAAAGGTGCTGATCGAACCAAACTGACCTGACCTATTCCTATTTGCTTACTCTGGGGCCTGGCTTTGCTCCATCTGCCGTCTGTAGGTTAAGTTCTGAGAAGCTATTTAAACAGTGATAAAGCTTCCCTGGAAGCAGATCATGACTCCCAGCACAGCCCTCCGCCTAGGAAACCCAGTCTGTGGGCTGCGAGGTTAATGGCATAGGCTCCAGAAAGCCCATTCCCACAGTCCCCACAGGGGACAGAAGAGCTCATGACCACTTATAAGGGACAGTGCCCCCTCTCAGTGAAGGTGCCAGGGCAATAAAGGCAAGATCCCCAGGCAAACCTGGTCCCCAGTCTCACCCCACAAAGGGTTCTGAAGATTCTGTGATTTAATGTGGCACCCTATAACATCTTTTAATATGCTTGAACAAGCAGAAGCTAGTATATTGGCATAACATCTGTTGAATTCCCCCATCCTCCTGGATTAATCAGAAAAATGCAGGGAAGTGAACTAAATCAGTCTTCCTACACAGACTTCCAAACAGTTCTCCAAACACAGAAATGAATATTGGATCATTCAGGGCTGCACCATCATCTGAGTAGCTCCACAGAGAATTCTGGGAGACAGTTCATTTTAGGGTAATGGGGTTTGAGAGGGGTTGGGTTCCCAGACAGATTCCTCTGTTCTTTTTGTATAAACCATCATCCCAGGGCCTCTTTACAGCTCACTGGGGCTTTCCAAGAGGTCTTCCTGAACCATCTTTCTATGTGATTACACCTTCCTCCCAGCAACAGTGAAAGCAGCCTGACTTCAAGCAGTGTGGGACCTAAGGCATTTGGACATCATTTTACCCCACAGACACCCCCACCTCCCTCTCTGATACTGAAAGTTTGGGAGGGACCATAAAGATTATTCCACAGGTGAAGAAATTGATGCTCAGAGAAGGACAATTGCTTGCCCAAAGGTCACAGTGAATAAGTAGGAATTGGAAACCCAAGCCTAGGCTTATCACATACACGCAAGTGTGTTAGTCATTCAGTTGTGTTCAATTCTTTGTGACCCCATGGACTGTAGCCTGCCAGGCTCCTCTGTTCATGGAATTCTCCAGGCAAGAATGCTGGAGTGGGAAGATTTGGGAGAATGGCATTGAAACATGTAAAATATCATGTATGAAACGAGTTGCCAGTCCAGGTTCGATGCACGATACTGGATGCTTGGGGCTGGTGCACTGGGACGACCCAGAGGGATGGAATGGGGAGGGAGGAGGGAGGAGGGTTCAGGATGGGGAACACATGTATACCTGTGGCGGATTCATTTTGATATTTGGCAAAACTAATACAATTATGTAAAGTTTAAAAATAAAAAAAAATAAAAAAAAAGAATGCTGGAGTGGGTAGCCATTCCCTTTTTCAGGGTATTTTCCTGACTGAGGGATCAAACCCACATCTCCTGCATTGCAAGCAAATTCTTTACCATTTGAGTCAACCACTTGCATGCAAAACCACACATAAATATATCTGTGAAAGTCTTCCTTGTCCCCAGGGCAGTGACTAATTGAACTGTCAATAAGAGGGAGTTGTTCATACAGTTAAGAAATGAATGTTCTAGATCCACATTCAGTGCTGAAACCACTGGCCATGTATGGCTATACTTGAAATGTAGCAAGTTCAAACTGAGAACAGTGTTAAGTGTGAAATGCACACCAGATTCCAAAGGCTTAGTCTGAATAAAAATGTAAAATATTGCCTTAGTAATTTTTTATATTAATTACTAAAATTACAGTGTTTTAGATATATCTGGTTAAATAAAACTATTATTGAAATTCACTTCACCTATTTCTTTCTTATTTTTTCACTTTTTAAAATGTGGCTAATAACTATGAAGAACAGTGTGGAGATTCCTTAAAAAACTGGAAATAGAACTGCCATATGACCCAGCAATCCCACTGCTAGGCATACACACTGCTAGGCATACATACATACACAGAATTGAAAGAGACACGTGTACCCCAATGTTCATCGCAGCACTGTTTACAATAGCCAGGACAGCAACCTAGATGTCCATCAGCAGACGAATGGATAAGAAAGCTGTGGTACATATACACAATGGAGTATTCAGATCAGATCAGTCACTCAGTTGTGTCCGACTCTTTGCGACCCCATGAATCGCAGCACGCCAGGCCTCCCTGTCCATCACCAACTCCCGGAGTTCACCCAGACTCACGTCCATCGAGTCAGTGATGCCATCCAGCCATCTCATCCTCTGTTGTCCCCTTCTCCTCCTGCCCCCAATCCCTCCCAGCATCAGAGTCTTTTCCAATGAGTCAACTCTTTGCATGAGGTGGCCAAAGTACTGGAGTTTCAGCTTTAGCATCATTCCTTCCAAAGAATTCCCAGGGCTCATCTCCTTCAGAATGGACTGGTTGGATCTCCTTGCAGTCCAAAGGACTCTCAAGAGTCTTCTCCAACACCACAGTTCAAAAGCATCAATTCTTTGGCACTCAGCCTTCTTCACAGTCCAACTCTCACATCCATACATGACCACAGGAAAAACCATAGCCTTGACTAGACAGACCTTTGTTGGCAAAGTAATGTCTCTGCTTTTGAATATGCTATCTAGGTTGGTCATAACTTTCCTTCCAAGGAGTAAGCGTCTTTTAATTTCATGGCTGCAGTCACCATCTGCAGTGATTTTGGAGCCCAAAAAAATAAAGTCTGACACTGTTTCCCCATCTATTTGCCATGAAGTGACAGGAACGGATGGAGTATTACTCAGCCACTAAAAAGAATACATTTGAATCAGTTCTAATGAGGTAGATGAAACTGGAGCCTATTATACAGAGTGAAGTAAGCAGAAAGAAAAACACCAATACAGTATAACACATGGAATTTAGAAAGATGGTAACGATAACCCTGTATGCATGACAGCAAAAGAGACACAGATGTATAGAACAGTCTTTTGGACTCTGTGGGAGAGGGTGAGGGTGGGATGATTTGGGAGAATGGCATTGAAACATGTATAATATCATAGGTGAAAAGAATCACCAGTCCAGGTTCGATGCATAATACAGGATGCTTGGGACTGGTGCACTGGGATGACCCAGAGGGATGGGATGGGGAGGGAGGTGGGAGGGGGGTTCAGGATGGGGAACACACGTACACCCGTGGCGGATTCATGTCAATGTATGGCAAAACCACTACAAAATTGTAAAGCAATTAGCCTCCAATTAAATAAATTTATATTAAAGAAAGAAAAATAAATACAATGTGGCTAATAGAAAGTTTAACATGACATACGTGGCTTGCACTCTGTATCCATTGGATAGAGCTTCTACAGGCATTGAGGATACAGCAGAGCACAAAACAGACAAAAATCATGCCTCCTGGAGTTTACCCCTGGGGAGGAGAGAGACAACAAATAAACAAGTGAAATAAGCGCTCTAGAAAAATAAAGCAGGGAAGCAGGTTAGAGTAGGAAGGAGAGGTTGGCATTTAAAATAGGTTTATCAGGACTTCCCTTGCGGTCCAGTGGTTAAGAATCCGCCTGCTAATGCAGGGGACATGGGTTCAATCCCTGCTCTGTGAAGATGCCACATGCCATGGGGCTGCTAAGCCCATAGGCCACAACTGCTGAGCCCATGTGCCGCAACTGCTGAAGTCTATGGGCCCTAGAGTGTGTGCTCCACAAACAAGAGAAGCCACTGCAGATGGAAGCCCATGTATCACAGTTAGAGAGCAGCCCCACTCACCACAATTAAAGAAAAGCCCGCACACAGCAACCAAGAGCCAGTGCGGTCAAAAATAAAAAAATAATACAAATGATAATAATTAAAAAAAATAAATAAAATAGAATGATCAAGAAAGGCTTTATTTATATTAGCCTTTAAGAAAATGCAAGGAGAGACAACTTCATCCCCCTCTAGGAGGGTTGTAATCACAAAGACAGGTAATAACACGTGTTGGAGAAGATGTGGGAAATTGGAACCCTGATAACACTGCTTGTGGGAATGTAAAATGGTGCAGCCACTTTGGAAAACAGTCCAGCACTTTCTTAAATAGTTAAACAGAGTTACCATATGACCCAGCAATTCCCTCTTGGGTATTTACCCAAGAGAAATGGAAACATGTCCATCAAAAACTTGTACATGATTGTTCATAGCAACATTATTCCTATTAGCTAAGAAGTGAAACATCCAAATGTCCTTTAATTGATGCGGTATGTCCATTTAAGAGAATATCATTCAACCCTAAAAAGGAATGCAGTTCCAAAACATGAATCTTGAAAGCATTATACTCAGGGAAAGAAGTCAGTAACAAAAGAGCATATAGTATCTGATTCCATTTAACCATTCCATCTAATTTCATGAAATGTTCAGGATAAGCAAATACATCGAGACAGAAAATAAATAGGTGGGGAGGGTTGAGGAAACCAGGGAGAAATGAGGAATGACTGCTAATGGGTCTGAGGTTTCTTCTTGGGGTGATGAAAAATGTTCTAACTGACCATCATGAGGGTTGCACATTTCTGTAAATATACTAAAGCCCACTCACTGAACTGTATACTTTAAATGGGTGAATTGCATGGTATATTAATTATAGTAATAAAACTGTTATGAAAAAAGAAAATAAAGACTTCATTGAGAAGCGGTATTTGAGTGAGCTAAGTGGCTGCGGGGTGTGGCGCATTCCAGGCAGAGAAAACAGAAAGTACAAAGGCCCTGAGGAAAGAGCAGGCTTAGCTTTTAAGTGACAGGTTAGAGCAGGATGAGGGGGACAGCAGGAGTTGAGTCAGAGGGATGGGGCAGCAGGTCATGTAGGGTGTTCCAGGCCATGAGAAGGACTTTGGCTTCTCTGCTGCTGCTGCTGCTGCTAAGTTGCTTCAGTTGTGGTCAACTCTGTGCGACTCCATAGATGGCAGCCCACCAGGTTCCGCCATCCCTAGGAATGGGTTGCCATTGGATCTCTACTGAATGAGATAAGTCACTCAAGGCTTTACAGCAGAGAAGAGCCAAGATGTGATGACCAGTCTGGCTGCTGTGTTGAGAGTAGCCTTCAGGGGTCACGTACAGAAGCCATGAGAAAGTTGTTATATTGTCTGAACATTCCAGTTGAACTGATATGTCTGTTATAGGTTTGAACCTGCTAGAATAGGGAGTGTGTGCATGCACAGTCGTTCAGATGTGTCCGACTCTTGCCACCCCATGGACCGTAAGCCACCAGGCTCCTCTGTCCATGGGATTTCCCATGACAAGAATACTGGAGTGGGTTGCCATTTCCTCCTCCAGGGGATCTTCCCCACACAAGGATCGAACCCGAATCTCCTGAATCGGCAAGTGGATTCATTACCACTGAGCCACCAGGGAAGCCCCCTGACTAGATGATTCTAAATTTTGCATGGGAATGCAAAGGAGCTATTGTGGGGACTTCCTTGGCAGGTGGATTCTTTACCACTGAGCCACCTGGGAAGCAGAATGGGGAGAGGTTGGCAAATTATAACCTGGGAGCCGGGGGTAAAATTCAGCCCACCACCTATTTTTGGCCAGCCTGTGAACTAAGAATTGCTTTTACGTTTTTCTAAATGATTGACAAAAATCAAAAGAATACTACTTCGTGAGACATGAAAATCATATGAAATTTCACATTTCGGTGTCCGTAAGTAAAGTGTTACTAGAACACTTCCAGGCCCATTTGTGTGTATAGCTGCTTTCACAGCAGAGGTGAGTAGATGGAACAGGGACAAGACTGTGTGGCCTGCAAAGCCTAAAATACTTCTCATCTGGTCCTTAACAGAAAAAATTTGCTGAACCATACAACAATTCCCAAACATTTTGGTTTCAGGACTATTTTTCATCTTAAAAATTGAGGATTCCAGATTTTGTTCATGGAGGTTATCAAGATTTACCATTTAGAAATTAAAAGTGAAGCAAATGGCATTTCTTCATTTTTTTTAAGCACAGGGAACTCTGCTCAGTGTTGTGTGGAAGCCTGGATGGGAGGGCAGTTTGGGCGAGAATGGATACATGTATTGTATATTACTGAGTCCCCTTTTCTGTCCATCGGAAACTGTCACAACATTGTTGATTGGCCATACTCCAATATAAAATAAAAAGTTTTAAAAAATGTGCATGTGATCTCCTACAAGTATTTTTAAATATGCAGTAATGAGAGAGTCATTTCCTAGGCAGGTTGATAGGAAATCTAAGGGTCCCGAAGGAGAGAGGGGTCTGGAATTCTCAAGGAGGAAAAAAATAGCCTGCAAGTGTCAGACATTTTTATCTCTCTTAAGCGTCAGGAGGAAACTAACAATATTTTTTTCCTTCTCTATACAAATTTAAAGGGAGGTTTCTCTTAAAATACTGTGTTGCCATAATGATACCTGGTTTCGCCTGAAGTTAGCTATTCTTGAGCCTAGAGAGAACCAATGCCTTTTTCTTATGGAAATGTTTGTCTTAAGCTATGCTAATGTACTATGCCTTTACCCCAAACTCTGTCTCCAAGTCGGTTCTACCTCTTGGCCCAGAACCTACTTGACAAACCAGTATGTTATACTCAGATATTGTTCCCCTAATCTATGTAAATGAAACTATTTGTATAATGGTCTGCCCTTCTTCAAGATTCAAGTTAATCATTTTATGGCCCAGGATAAACCATTTGGTGCCAAGATTATCCCAAAATGCATCTTATGGGTGAGGGGCCTGGTGCCATTCTGAATTTTAAGACATTCCTTTCTTTCATTAACAGACTGCTAGTGACTATATAACATCCAGCTAAAGACTAGCAGGGGGGTACTCTTTCTGCCCCCTTCTGATGCCTATGTCAGAAGCTTTCTCTATCTCCTTTATACTTTAATAAAACTTTATTACACAAAAGCTCTGAGCGATCAAGCCTCGTCTCTGGCCCCAGATTGAATTCTTCTCCTCCGGGGGCCAAGAATCCCAGTGTATTCGCGTGATTCAACAACCTTTCAGTAAGTAATTAAAAAAAATAATTAACCCACTGCAACACTGAACCTGGTTTTGATGAACTGGCTTACTCATGTCACGATGTAACCTACCACAGTAATCCAGGAGAGAGATGAGGGGGACTTGGACAACGAGATAGTGATGAAGTGCTACAGAGTTGGCTGTAGACCGGCTGGCTTCTAGACATAATAGGCTGTGCTAATGGACCAAGTGTGGGGTGTGAGGAGAAGAGAGGAATCAAGGATGCCTCCAAGGATTTTAAAGGTACTTAAACGAAGAAGGCAATGGCACCCCACTCCAGTACTCTTGCCTGGAAAATCCCATGGACGGAGGAGCCTGGTGGGCTGCAGTCCATGGGGTAGCGAAGAGTCAGACACGACTGAGTGACTTCACTTTCACTTTTCACTTTCATGCATTGGAGAAGGAAATGGCAACTCACTCCAGTGTTCTTGCCTGGAGAATCCCAGGGATGGGGCAGCCTGGTGGGCTGCCATCTATGGGGTCGCACAGAGTCGGACACGACTGAAGTGATTTGGCAGTAGCAGTAGGTGACCTGCTAAGTCACTTCAGTCATGTATTTACTGTAGGCAATATTCTTGCCCCGGCCCTGGGCCCAGAGCACCTCATCTCTCCCATAAAGACCCACTTAGATTCTAAGTCCTATTAATAGATTAACAACCTGCAGATCAAAGACATTTCAGCACAAAGAATAGCTAGTCAATGAGGAAGGACCTTGGAAAGAAGGAAAGAAATCCATGTTTTCTTGTATTTACTCAGACCTTTAACTCCTGTCTAGTTACTCCTTGGGCATTTTGTAGCATTTATCCCTCCTGTTTTTCTTCCAAATTCTACAAAGTGCCAAGAACCCCTAAACTACTCCTTGTTGCTACCTTCTGATGTTACATCATTTACAAAGACTGCAATTGCCTAGGACTTGGCCCCCTTTAAACTTCAGTAAGCACATGTTCCCCTGCCCCTAGACAGTGTGATCAAGACAGCCAGGACCCAGATTTAAATCCACCCATCGCCAGCTACATGACCTTGGGCAAGTCACGTTTTCTGAGATTATTTCTTCATCTGTGAAATGGGATAATAACGTCAAACTCTGTAGACTTAAGAGGTGTTCATGGAGTAATCTTATTCAGTAAAGTATCCAACACAATCCTAGATGCAGAGTAGATAATCAGTTCTTCTCCCTCCCTCCATCCTCCCCTCAAACAATTTTTTTTCAGGGACCACACCCAACAGCTGGAAGCAGCAGAAGCACCATATGGAATCAGAGAAAGAGGGGAGAGTCCTGCTTTGCCCCTTCCCAGCTGAGTGGTATTGGGCCAGTCACTTTGCCTTACTGACCCTTGGGTTTCCCATCTGTAACTAGGAAATTATATGCCATGCCCCTCCTCACAGCATTGCTGTAATAGTTCAAAAGAGAGGGCCTCTTTTAGGGCAATGGCAATAGTGAGCACAAAGGATTTAATGGAGTATTCTCCTCAGGTTGCTTGCTTCTATTTATCACCTGTGAGAGGAGGGACTCCCAGAACTGAAAACACAGTCCTCTTTGTAGAAGTTCTGGCTTTTCTGCCAGGAATACTTGGCATGAAAATGAGTATCATGTTCACAACTGTAAAAGAATGTATCAGAGCAGGATGTGAGCACCCAGAATTCTGGCCTCTTGGTGGGCAAGGGGGAATCTAAGATGCTTGTTAATAGTGATTGTGTGGTTCAGAAAAGGTTTCCGTTTCCTCAACGCTAATGTGGGAGAAAGAGGAATTACAGATGGAAAGAATCTTATAAAGGCCTGTCTCTGCTCTAAAGTTCCACATTCTCTGAATCTCTGGTCACAGATATGACCTTCTTTCCCACAGCTGTCCACTATAAATGTCCAATATAAATGATGGATGGTGAGGCAGTCTCTGAAGGCTGGTCAGCCGTCCCCTGGGCTTCTGAATTGTTTCCTGCCCATCTGATAGCAATTGATTATGCCTCTGATGACTCTTATCCTATCAACAGGGAGACTTGTCTGTTTAGCTGATGGCTGCTACTTTCACCAGAGGGTGGCAAAATAGTGTCAGAAAACCCCATCCAGGAACCTCAGATACAAAAGGAAAATGTAGAAATACCAGGGGTCATCTGCCAAACTTAGATCCTTGCTCCTATTGGAACCCGGACCTTCAGCCTTAGCAACTCAAAGCCAGGGCCAGCAGCATCAGCATCACCTGGGAACTGGTTGCCCGCCCACCTTCTTCACCCCTGGAGAACTAAATCAAGACGCTCTGGGGGTGGAGCCTCCCAAGTGGTTCTGTTGCCCTGCTCTCAGGGGTTAAAGACACAAACCACCTATTTTAAAGCATGAAGCCCTGGCCTTCTCATCGAAGTCCAGGTGTGGGCTGAGTCAGTGCGGGAGGCCACCTCAGGCTCTGCTACCTCCCAGCCGTGGAACCCTGGGCACGTTACGGAACGATTCTCAGCCTCAGTTTCCTCACCTGTAAAATGGAGACAGTACCTACAGAATCAGCTGTCCTGGGATTAGAAATAACCAGCGTGTGAGCTGGACCCATAAAAGGTAACTAGTCAGCGATGGCTCCATTTGCTGCGGTGGATGGCATTTCTTTAAAAGCCCCGGAAGACACCCTGGCCTTTGTCACAATAAGCCTCTAAACACAGTCTTTTAAACCCCCTCAAGTCCCACGTTTGGATCCAAAGGCTCAAAGAAAGACAAGTAAATCCTGTCCTCCTCCCTAAGGGACCCAGAAGGCCTGAGATACTCTGCCCAGGCCATGGTCAAAGGCCAGATCAGGCCAGGAGAGACCTTAGAGGTCATCTCGATAGACTCCCTCCTTTTCCCCGGAGGGGCTGGGCCCAAGGTCAGGCTATGAGATGCTGGCAGAACTGGGCCCTGCACGCACTCACAGTCCAGGGCTCTCCCCTGCTCCGCGCTGACACCCTGCGCCCCAGCTGCAGGGGAGCCAAGATCACCCACTTGCCCCCACTGCACCCCTCAAATGGATCGGTCCGGGCCCGCCACCCTCAGCCCCGCGTCCCCTGGACTCTCGGCGGCCGGAAGTTCCCGGGTCCGCCCAGCCGACGCGGGCGCGGGCGCCAGACGGGCCGGGCAGCGCCTCCCGAGGCCAGGCCGCCCCCTGGCGGGCCCGGGGCGCGCGGCAGCCGGGAGCCGGGCGCCCGCCCTCTCCCGGCCGCGGGGCGGAGTCGCCGCGCTCCGGGTCCGCTTCCCCGCCTCCCAGGCCCCCGCCCCGCCCCCTCCGGTGGGCTGCGGGGCGCGGCGCGGCGCGGCTGGGCGGGGCGGCGGGTCCGGCGGCCGTCGGAAGCTGCCCGCCGCGGGGCTGGCGAGGGCCGCGGGCGCGGGGCTCCGGCGGCCGCGGATGGGAGGCGGCACCCGGGCGGGAGAGCGACGCCGCCGCGGCCACCATGGGGAACAAGCAGACCATCTTCACGGAAGAGCAGCTGGACAACTACCAGGTGAGTCCGGCCGCCCCCGGATCCCGAAGCGGCGCCCTTGGTCTCCCTCCTTTCTTTTTTCCGTCGCTTGCCGAGGCCTCCCGAAAGCCGGTTTACCAGGTTCAAACCTTGCTCTGCCTTCAGCTCGACGCGTGACCTTGGGCCGGTGACTTCTCCAAGCCTCAGTTTCCCCACTCAAGGAATGAGAGAGCTTTCCAGTTAGAAGATTCTCGCAGGCGTGTCTCTTTCTGCTCCCCTTTCCTCTCTCTCATTCAGACTTCTTGCTCTTGGCCCCAGTCTGGACCCAGACCCCTTCCCGACCACTCATCCCAGAGCCCACATTGGCGCTGAGATGGAGTCCTTAAACGTGGGCTGGAGGGAGGACTCTCCCACCCCTCAAAACCCGGGAAGCCGCCGAGGAGAGTGAGTCTGTACAGCAGAAATGAGCTGGGTTGGAAGTGAAGCGCGTCAGTACTCAAATACGATTCTGGGTTGGGGATGTCTTGTTACCTATTGGGGTCTTTCCCTCTGGCCCCAGCATGGAAGTAATTGCACAAGAAGTCAAGCCAGGTACCAGTCTTATATGGTCACCTCTCCGAGCTCCCTTAGGCCCCAGCAACCACCCCTTTAGACCCCTCCTAGGTCCCTCTGCTTCCAGAGTTGGGGAGCTGTCCAGATCATATCCCAGTGCCCTCCCACCTATGTGCAAACTTTTCTGTGGTTGCAGGATGGAGCACAAACTCCTGACTTGCCCAGAACCCTAGCCAGCCTGCTGAGGCTCTTTTCCTGCCCTGCACACTGCAGCCACAGCAGAGCCATCCTCCTTCTCTGACACACCGGGCTCTTTCCTGCTTCTTTTTTGCACATTCTCTGGGATGCTGCTCCTCAGTCTTCAGATGATCTCGCTTATCCTCCCAGGCCCAACTTTGATGCTTCTTTCCAGGCTCTGCCAGGCAGAGGGGCCTAGACAGTATTGTAGCCTATGTGAAGCATGACTGGGGGAGATGAACACCAGCAGGGTCTCCATGGCTGCCCCTTGCCTTCGTGAACATTTCAGAATCAAGCTTGAAGTATGGGTCCTCTGATGTGGGCACCCCTTTTGCTCCTGGAAGCAGTGGTTGTCAATAACAGTACTTTCTCAGCTCCACGTGAGTCCCTGAGAAGGAGTGGGGGGCGCCACATCGGTGGAATGCCTTCGGTGTACCTAGCGCTGCAATGAATGCTCTCTATGCATCAAGTCATTTGATCATCACTGAGAGCAGGATTATTAGCCCTGTTTTATAGGAGAGTAAACAAAGGCTGAGGAGCCATTCAGTCAGTACCCTGTGCAGTCAAAGTTCACACAAGAATTTGACTTGTGAATTCAAGGCTCAGTCCTTCACTGGGGCTGGGGGCTGTGTGTACTCTTGTCCTTAAGGCCCTCGCTGTCTGCAGAAACAGACCGTCACCTCCAGAGAGGCAGGCAGTGAATGTGCTCTAGGGGAGGGCTCTAGGGGGCAGTGGGAGACCTGGAGGGAAGGGGAGCTTTGCTTTGAATGGTAGATCTGGAAATAAGACAGCACTTGCACAGACCCTTGAAAGATCAGTAGGATTTTGCTCATCAGGGCCGGAAGAGGCCTCCCAGGCCGAGGGGACCGCTTGGGTAAAGACCTGCAGGTGGGGCCAAGCAAGCAGGTAGGCCACGCTCAGAAGAGTCCCCTCATGGGGGTGGGGAACCTGGGTTCCCACTCAGTCCAGCCTGGCGTTGAGTTACCCTTCGGAGTCAGGATAAGTGCTGGGTTCTGATCCTTTGCCAGAGGCTGAGCTCGGTGGGAAAAGTGAGAGCTGTGAAACCGGAGAGCCCCGCGTCTCCCTCTCTGAGACTCTCCAGCCGGCCAGGGCCAGCCAGGGCCGCTGGGGGTGACCCCGAGTAACAGCCATCCCTCCCCAGCTGATCCCCAGCGTTTCCTGCCCTCTTTCCCAGTCCTGATCCCCAAAGTTCAGGTGTCTCCCTAGACCACCTCTCCGCCTTCCAGATCCAACCCCCCACCCTGACCCCTCAAACTGCCAAGGGCCCACTGCCTTCCCCAGGACCCTCTACTGCTCCTCCAGCTGGTCTGACACTTTGCCCTGCTGTGGCCCATGTTTTCAGTCAAGAACAAGTCCTGTGACTCAGCCTCTTTGGGGGCTCACCTGGGGACCCCCTTCTCCATCTCCACAACCGGAAAGGGGCCAGGCCTCTCAGTTTCAAGTGAACTGAAGATGTAATTTCCATCCACACGCTGCTACCACAGTCCCTCAGGTTCTTACTCCATTCTCTTCCCTCCTTCTCATTTTCTTTCAACAGACACAGCATGCATCCCCATTGTAAAGCAAGTTTTCTTTAAAAAAGAATTCCTGGGCCCAGAGTTGCACTGTACACATATTATCCAACCCTCTACTGCTGTGGGAGGCCCTAGGGAGCTGTCCATCTCTCGGTTGTGCATGCTTGGAGCAGAAATGCAGGGTCAAAGATGTGCTGGATCTTTCTAAAACATGGGTGTGACCCTCTCCTCCCCCTGGAATTCCGCAGTGTCTTGGGATAATAGCATAAGCAGAGTGCAGAGCAAAGCTCACCCCGGCCTAGCCTGGGATCAGCCAGCCTCCAGATTCATTCTTCACCCCTCCCCTAGCACCCCAAGTTCCAGGCACACCGAAGGGCTTCTAGCCAAGCATGGCCTCACCTCTGGCCTTGTTCTCCTGGTGCCCTCCCCTCACTTCTTCAGCAGCCCAGTATGACCCATCTTTCTGTCCATGCCAGGCCTCACCCTCCTGAGACAGGCTCCCTGATGCCTTCCCCCAGCCCTTCTTGTGGCCACAGGATGGTTTATACCCAGTCATCAGTGTTTACTCTCCACCCTGTTTCCTATGTGTCTCCCGCTCAGGTACAGAAAAGGCGGTGGAGAGCATTGAATAAATAGACGTTTGGACGAATACTTGTTAAAGCATAGCTCGAAGGAAGGGAAGGAACTCCAGCGATTCTGAGGTCCTGGCTTGAAGTCATGGAGGGGCTGTAGTTCTGTACACTTTAGTAAGCCACTGTCCTCTGGGTCTCAGTGTCTGCGGCTCTCAAACGGGAATGATACTAGCTCTGCTGTGCTCGTGTCAAGGGTTCTTGTGGGGATTAGTTGAGCTGTGTGGTGGTCGGCTGGGTGGTGCCCAGGCTTGCGCTGGCAGAGCCCTATGGAGAACCCACTCCAGCTGGGACTGGCTGTGGTTTGGCTTGGGACCACTGGCATAGGTAGACCAGCAGGGAGGCTACCTGCACAAAGTACTCCTGAGTTGAGCTCTGGAACATGGAAAGGATTTGGGTAAGCTGAACAAGGTGGAGAAGGCAGTCCAGATTGGGAGAGCAGCGTGAATAGAGGCTTGGAGGAGGAACTCCAGCCTTAACTGTCCTAACATTTGCACTTCTACTATGGAAGCCCGGCCTGCCCTGCCTTCTGCTGCCAGAGTCCTGAGGGCCCAGCTCGCCTGAATTATACCCCTCCATCCCTCACTACTACCCTTTGTGACCCTAACCTGAGCTGGAACTCTTCCCTGAAGACCCATCCCTGTGAACTGGCAGGGGCCAAGCAGTGACATCTGTTCTCAGTGGAGTATAAGGAAGAGGTCCTGCAGAGCTGTGGCGCTAACCCCCTGGGTAGCTGAGCAGATGGAGGTGGGCAGGGTTTTTGTTTTGTCTTCAGGATGAGGGCAGACACAGAGCCGCGGGCTCTGAAGGGATGCCTTTGGGACATGGGACACTGGATGGAGTGTCCAAAATGGGGAGGGAAGCCCCATCAACTGTGGCCTGTATCCTGCACCTTAGCTTGTTTGCTTCTCTCACTGCCCCTTTCAGAGAGGCAGTATCCCATTTTTACAGACACAGACACTGAGGTTCCAAAAGGAGACTGATTTGCCTAAGGATCCAAAGCAAGATGAGAAGTTGAATCTGACTATTAACCCTTTTCCGCTGCCAGACTGCTCAGAGCCCTGAGAAGCTTTTAAGGCACCTGCTGTGTTCCTCCTCCATGAGCTGCCTCCCTGGGATGAGTTCCAGGGAAGTAAGTCAACAGACGGAAGAGCAAAACATAACTCTGTGAGCAGGTTCATGGCAGCTTTAATGGTAATGGTAAAAACCTAGAAATGGCCATGTCTAAATGTTCAGAAAGAGGAGAAAGGTTAGATGAGGCAGGGCCGATGCCTTCAGTGAGATATTCCCCAGCCAGTGAATTGCTAATGTAACTGCTGTGGAAGGAAGGTTTATGTGGAAAAGTCTGGTCACTCATCCCCTCATCTGTATTGCGCATGTACCGTGTATCATATGGGAATACACAGCGGAAGCAGGAGATGGAAAGGTGGGTATCGGACTGGCCTGGGTGGCCTGCGGCTGTTTCCTGTCAGCGTGCAGTGGTCAAGAAGCCTGAGTTCCAGCCCAGCCCTTGGTCTGTGTGTGCGACTTAGGGCAAGCTCTTCAACTTTGCTGAACCTCAGTTTTCCCATCCACAGAATGGGAAGGTAATGCCTCGCTCCCCACCCCATTCATGCTAGTGATGAGAACGAAACAAAACTGGACATTCAGAGCACCTACTGACCAGCCCGTGATAATCACGGACTGGTTGTGGTGTGGTTCTCAGCTGCACGTTGCAGTCACCTGATGACTTTGAAAACTGCTGATGCCCGGATCCACCCTCAGGGACTCTGTCATAATTGATCTGGGGTCTGTTGGTGGTGATGGGAGAGGACGCAGGAGTTAAGCAGTCCCCAAGTGATTCTGCTCTAGAGCAGAGGCCCTCACACTTTATCAGGCATCACCATCATGAGAAGAAACTTTTCTAAATGCAGATTTCTGGGCCCCACCCTCCCAAAGTTGCTGATTGTAGGTCTGGAGAGAAGCCCAAGAGTCTAAATTTCCACTAAGTCCCCAGGAGATGGTGATATTGCTGGTCCAGGAACCACATCTTGAGGACCATTGATGTGGACAGATGGAAGTAGTTGCAATAAGGGACTAGGGTCATGTGAGAAGCTTTCCCATCTGTTACCAATAAAACTCACACATCAAGACCCAGACACTTCCTTTCCAACCCAGGGGATTGGAGAGAGGAGAAAAGAGAGGGGAGGGGAGGGGAGGGGAAGGGAAGAGGATAGGCAGGGGAGGAGAGAGCAGAACTGGCCTCTTCCACATTCACCCCTGACACCCCCACCGTGCTGATTGGAAGCACCCCGACCCTTCTCGCTGGGGAGCTTCAGGCCGCAGAAGCAGCTGTGGGGCTGACAGAAGTCTGTACTTGGAAGACCCAGCTGGGCGGCCTTTGCTGCCTGTTTCAGGTTTCTGGGGTCTCCTGAAATATCAGCCCACGTGGTTTCCATCCTGTCTGAGTCTTAGGCCTGTGGGGCAGGGAAGTCTCTGCCCACGTGGGGTGTGGAGGGGACACTGCTTCCCCAGCCTGAGCCTCTTCTAGACCCTACAGAGGAGCCATCGCTGAAAGCAAAGCCTTGCCTCCCCAGCAGAAGCTCCTGTGTTTCTCAGAAGGGCCAGGCAGCGTGTGGGTCCTTAGTGTAACTCCTGCAGAACAGCAAGTGGCTCAGGACAGACTAGTGGGGCCTGGAAATTACCACCAAGCCTCCCTTTTTGGCTCTCCTTCAGGCGCCACTGGAAACCCCAGATGTGCCTCCTGTGGGCCTGCTTCCTTGGATCCTTCTCAACGTGCTGTATAGTTGCCCCAGGGCCCGGGGCTCCAGGCCTCACCCGGTGCAAGCCTGGCTGTCTGCACACCTGGGCTGTGGCCATTAGCCCCTCGTCAGAGCCAGCTGTGGTCAGCTTGCCCAGGACGCCCCCCGGCTCTGGGCTCCCTCATGCTCCAACAACAGGCCAAGGCAGAGGAGCCAGACGGCAGGGGATAAGCACAAAAGCCCTTCATGGTTGGGTGTTTTGTGAAGTGCTGGGTCGTTTTCCCTCCATACTTCCCATCAGGCCTGGCATAGTACCTGTCATCACCAGACTGGCTGAGCTGTGGACAGGGGCGTGACTGGGGGTCAGGTTATCCAGACAAAGGCAGGACCCCCAAGAAGAGTTTACAATCTGGGTGACCTCTGGACCGAGTCCTGCCCCCACCCTGAGTCATGCCTACCTGGGGAAGCCTCCACCCCAGCCTCCGTCCAGATGCTGCCAGCTCCCCCCTGCCCACCATCCTCCTCCCCCACAGGCCAGCCTCTCCACTGCCTTCTCTAGCCCCGTCTGTTCCTGTGGCTACAGATGCAGTTAGATGCTGGGGCTTCCCCAGTCAGTGTGCCTGGAACTCTCAGCCTCTGAGCAGGGGGCTGCTGCCCGCAGCCTCTCAGGACACACACCACCCACTGCTCCTCGCGGCACCATCCTTGGGGGCCGCCGCGTGGATGTTGGCCCTGCAGCTGGGCAGTGCGACGCCCTGTCGGTCCTCACTCCTGTTTGGTCTCCTGAGCGTCTCCCAGCCACTCCCCTCTCCCGCAGGGTATCCCTCGGCCCCTCAAATCAATGGCATCCACCTTGGAACTCTCCATCGGCTCCCCCACCCAAATGCCCTCCCCCCATGTGTGCCTCCCAGCCCCGCATGCTGGACACTCAGCTCCCTGGCTCAGGTCAGAAGTTTCAGGAGGCGGTTGGTGGCCCCACGAGACTGCTCCCCTCAATGGGCCTGGGCAGCAGGGCTGGTGGCTGTGCCTGTGTGGCTCTGAGCGAGGAAGAAAGGAGCCCGGGGCCCATACAGCCGACTGTATGCGTGTTTTCCTTCCACAGGACTGCACCTTCTTCAATAAGAAGGACATCCTCAAGTAAGTGTGGCTCTTGTTCACCTCTCTGGGGGCAGGGGTGGGGCCGGCCACCCTGGGGGCAGGGGGGTGTGCAGGGTCCGCCCAAGCTGGGGATAAGCTTTTCCGCCTCCATCAGCAGCCTAGTGTGGGCTGCTGTATGAACTCAGGAACTGGCCCACATCCTTCTGCCAGGAATGGAACATCTACCGAGTGTGTGCCAGGCTCCATGGTGGGCGGTTTCAGGAACATTTTCATTTAATCCTCACTGTGCCCTTGTAACAGGAGAATCCTTTTATCCTCACTTTACAGATGGGGCTGAGCAGCTTGGCTAAAGTCACCCAGCCAGGGACTGAAGACCTGGCCTCTGACTCCAGGCTGCTCGCTATTTCACTGCCCCCCTGAAACCTATCCGACTAGGAGGTCCCTGTCATTAGACAGGGATCCCTAAGAGCCCCCACGCTCAGGCTCTGATGTCCTTCCATTCCTGGGAGGTCCAGAAGTCAGGGACATGGCAGGATGCCCTCACTGGCTTTGAGCTGTCCACTGAGAGTCTCTTTCCAGGACAGTCCCTTTCTTTGGGGGTGGGGTGGGCCTAGACAGGAGAGATGAAGGTTGTTGGCAGCCTCAGAGCTCCGGGACCAGATGGAGGGCAGGACTCATAGAATGCCAGGAAACCTGGTCCCACAGGCCTTACCAGGCCCCCCTGCCTGGACTGTTAGGTGGCACTAAAAGCCAGCATGGTCTCAGGACCGCTTTCCCTGGAGGTCGATGGGCAGGCTGGGCTCGATCCTGTCACACTACCCAAGGGAGATGTGGTCTATCATTGCCATGACCATTCTGCCCAGACAGTGTCCCTTGTCCCTTCCTTTGCCCAGGCTGCTTTTCCAGCTTGTACCCTGGGTAGGTGAGGACACCCACTCCTACCACCTCGGAGAGACAGGGTCAGGGGCAAAGCCTGCAGCCCTTGGCATCAGCAGAAACCTGGGCTCCATTTCCCAGCTCTGGCCTCAGACCAGCGTGGAGCCTTGCTGAGCCTCTGGTTCTTTTGTAAAATGGGGGTAATGATACCTTAGCATGGCTGAGAGGAGGAATGCCAGGGTATGTTTTTGATAACGGAATTTGGCCTGTAGCTTGAACGATGTGTGGGTTGGGGTTCCCATCTGGACAGATGGTCCTCACAACTGTCATAACACAGTGGTCGCCCCAGCCCTTCCAGTGGCACCTCTTACCTATGACAGTTCTTGGCACAGATCCTCATTTAAGCCTCACCACATTAGTCCTCTGTTGCAGGGAGCTCCCACCATCCTCACCCCCACCTCTGTAGATGCCAGGCCCAGCTTGCTTGTCCTGTGAGGCCCACCACCATTTTTGTTCGGGCAACAAAAGCTTGTCCCTAGGCCTTTGCACAGGCTGCCCTGCTGTGTTCCTGCACATCCTTCAGGACCCACTCCAGAGTCATCTGCTCTGTGAGCTCCCAGCTATCTTCCCCACAAATGCTTTTGCAAGCCTCTTAGGGGGCTCTGTGGGCTCATGGCTCCGGTCCCATTTCCCCCTGGACTTGCAGGCATTCAGGATACAGGCTCCTCACACCTGGCATTGGGCACGGCACCAGGAAGCACTTGAAGAATGTGTGGATGAAGGATAGGTAGGGTTGGCCAAGGGGAGAACATTCCAGGCTAGGAGCAGTGGGGTCAAGGGCACAGACCTGCTACCTTCCCCATCCATAGGGGTGTCACTGAGAGTAGCAGGGTTGCCCGGGGGAAGAGGGTGGTTGACAGGCCAGGCCAGGAATTGGATTCAACCTGATAGGCTTTTGTGTGGGGACCCTGATCTCTTGGCAGATGATCAGTCCCAGGCAGGTAGGTGGTCTGAGCAGGGGTAGGGGGTCTCCTGGCTCCCTACAGCCCTGGCCCACCCAGCTTTGCATCCTTCTGTACCAGCCTCTGTAGTTCAACCCAGGCCCGGGATCCACAAAGTGGAGAAAGGACCCTTTCTGGTAGCTGGACACCCTCGCTGAGTCCCCCGCTGTCTGCTCGGTCTCTGATTCCTTCCAGCCTCACTTCTGTCTTGGGGGACCAGACCTGGTGCTTTTTCTGCAAAGTTTGGTCGAGTAGGGTGGAGGAGGGGTGAAGCCCTGGGAGCAGGACCCCTGTGATCTGGTCCCCACTGTGTGGCACCTGCTGTGTCTCAGTTGCCACCTCTGTGGCGTGGGGATGAGAGTGCCCCGGCCCTGTTTTTCCATGGGCCCCAGTGGCTGAGAACGCGGGGGTGACAGCGTCGTTCAGCATAACACAGGCTGCTTAGAGTTTTGTCGCCTACCCGTCCACCCTCAGGAAGGGCGGTAAGGCCAGGCAGCATGTGCATGTGGGATTACTTGTCCAGGCGTGGCCACGATGGCTCAATTACAGTTTCAGTCCCCTGGCTTTTCTTTAGCCTTCTCTCTGAGCCCCGGCAAGAGCCGGTGTGACTGACCACCCCTGCCAGGCGCGCCCTCTCCACGCTGTTCACATCTTAGGTCCAGGTGGGACAACCGAGGGCCCGAGCCCAGAGAGGGCGCGGAGAGGCCCTGGCCGGCAACACCAAGCCAGGCCAGTGGCAGAGCCAGGCCCCGGGCCCAGGGTCCTCCAAGCAGCCTATGTTATGCTGAACTATGCTGTCACCCTGCCCTCCCAGCCACGGGGCCCATGGAAAAACAGGGCCGGGGCACTCTCATGCCCACGCCGCAGAGGTGGCAACTGAGACACAGCAGGTGCCACACAGTGGGGACCAGATCGCAGGGGTCCTGCTGCCAGGGCTTCAGGGGCCTTCCAGCGCTGTATCCCCACCCCTACCTGGATGGGTTTCTGGGTGAGCTGCACCCTGAGTAGCGACCAGATGGCGAGGAGGAAACGTGAGCGGCAGGTTCTTCTTTGCAGCTCGGGACCAAGCTCTCTGGCAGCCTCGGGTCAGTGATACCGAGTCTCAGATACCCATCGGGGAATTCTCCCCTCCCCCACTCCTCCCTACTCACATACACAACACCCCCCCACTCCAGAGTGGATCCAGTTGCTCCCCAGGGCACAGCTCTTCCACCCCGATGCTGGGCCTGACTGGGCAGCCCCACCTTCAGCCACCTTCTTCGCCGTAGGTGACTCCCCCAGCCTCTAGTTAGCCTGTGCTCCTGAGCACAGAGACCCAGCTGGCAACTGGGGTGCTTGCCTATGGGTTACTTCATCTTCTGTTGTATTTTCTCAACCATTTAAAAACTCTGCATAATTTATTTTAATTACTTTTAATTTTTATTTCACCTGTGCTATGAGATGACGGTAGAAAATTAGAAAATAAAGCCGATCATGAGAGAACAAAAGATTATCTGCAGTCCTGCCGCCCAGAAACAACAGCTGTTAACATTTTGATATATTTGACCTTTAGGTACATACTGTGCAGGTAGTTTCCCTTTGTGTGTGTGTTTATTGGAAATTTTGATCAGGTTGTTCTGTAATCTGCTTTAAATTTCTCTTCCTTTTAGGCGACTTGTGAAGATAGATAAGATTTAAAAAATGGTCTCACCACCTCTTCAGTTCATTTAGTTGGACATACAGGTTTGCAAAGTTTCACTGTTACGATTAGCACCGTAGGGAACATTCTTGGGACACCTTGACGTGTAACCCACACTGCTGGGATTATTTCCTTAGGGTACATTTCTAACAGATTTCTGGATCAAAAGATGTGGACATTTTTCAGGCTTTTGATTTTTATTTCTAATCACTCTCTAGCAGCCATGCCTGAGTCCCCATTTCCCTGCTTTCCCAATCATACTGGCTGTTACATCTTTCTTGTCTTCTGTCCCCAAATCATTCACTGAATATCCCAAGGGTCTCAAACTTTGTTGCCTGCCTGGGCCAACATGCACTGCAACGAAATGAACCTGTGTACCCTGCTGGGAATGTTTTAGGACCAGGATCTGCAGAACAGCTCTCCTAAGCCCCAGCTGGTTGTGACCTTGGGGAAATCAAGCCTCAGTGTGATCAGGGAATCAAGGTTTGTCATGTAAGTTTAATTTGTAAGTGTTACCAACTAAATTTTAAAACATTACATGAAAGCTAGTCATGAGTGTGGACCACCAACCCATCTGTGACTTTGAGAAGAATTCATCTTCTCCTCACTAATTTCAAATGCTGTTTGTCATGGACTAATCTCATTTATACTGTATTTGGGTTGCCTCTTCTATACCAGTGTCTGTTCCTCACGGTTTTATTTATTGTAGTTTTAAGCAGTTTTCACATCCAATGGTGCAAACATCTGCCCAGTTACTCTCTTTTCATGGTCTCCCCACAACTCTCCTACATTTATTCTTCTGAACAGACTTTTGAATCAGGCTGACAAGTTCTCAAATATTTTGCAGATTTCAATTAAGACTGTATTCATTTTATAGGAATATGAAGAGAAGATTGCCATCCTTATAGTAATAAGCCTTTCCAAACAGGAAAGTTATCTAACTCCTTAACGATTTTACATCCTTTGGTAAAGTTCCATGGTTTTCTTTGTACGCATTTCATATTATTTTATGTGTAGTTGTTTTGAGTTTTTTGGGAGGTTGTATTGTGAATCAGATCTTTTTTATATAGTATTTTTGAATAGGTGAATACTGATAAGAAAACTATTGCATAGAAGAGCTATTGAGTTCTTTCTCATTCAAATAGTTTTTAAACTGGTTATTCTTGGTTTTCCAGCAAATAATAATTTGCCTCCTCCTCTCTAAAGTTTAAGCACACTCTTTTATTTTGCTGACTAATTATATTGACTGGCACGCATGGGGGAAATGTTGTATAATGATGGTGATGCTGGTGATGGTGTTTAGTTGCTGAGTCACACCTGACTCTTTCACGACCCCATGGACTGTAGCCCGCCAGGCTACTGTGTCGGATTTCCCAGGCAAGGACACTGGAGTGGGTTGCCATTTCCTTCTCCAGGAGGTCTTCCTGACCCAAGGATTGAACCTGTGTCTCCTGCATTGCAGGTAGATTCTTTACTGCTGAGCCACCAGGGAGGCCCCAGTGGTGATGGTTAGGAACCCCACTTACATGGGAATGTTTACTTTGTCATTTAAGTTTAATGTTGGGTGTTGATTTGAGATAGAGGGTATCCTTTTGTTTATGTTTGACTAAGGATTTTTAAAGTTTTTTTTTGGTTATGCCACGTGGATTGCGGGATCTTGGTTCCCTGACCAGGGATTGAACCTGGGTCCTGAGCACTGAAAGCACTGAGTCCTACCTACTGGACGAGCAGGGAAGTCCCAAGGATTTTAATTTTTTTATTGATGAAAATTAATATGTACCTTAAAATACTTTTTATTAATACTCTAAAAAATTGAAGCAGTTCACAAGTATGTGAAGTGGTAAGTGAAAGTTGGCCTCCCTCTTATCACTTTGCTCCTGCCCCACAGGGACCATCTGTGTAAACATGTGGTACATGCTCTTCAGATATTTTTCTGTGTCCATACAGTTGTCTCATCATAAATGCAGGCATCAAGTTGATTGAAATATTTGTTTGCTGCCTACTAATGCAATTTGTAGTCACAGATTTCCAAACATTGACCCTGCCTAGCATTCCTGGAATAGGTCCTGCTTGGTCCCAATGTATTATTCTTTCACATGCTGTTGGACCTGATTTACTAATATTATTTTATAAGACTGTTGCATCTGTATGTGTAAGGGTCATACATACATTATTAACTTCTTAAAACAAACTGGGAGGCCTTTGCTCTTTTGCCTCACGCTCTGGACCAGTTCAAGTAGCAGAGATATCAAGCATAGGTATCATTTCTACTCCTGGGACTTAGGAGGGGACTGATACATACATCTTGAATTCAGTAGTGCCCTTTATAGGGACAGTGGGTGATAGGAATGCAGTTCTGAGACAGTTTTGAAGTTTTTCCCACAGTGATTCACCTTTACAAATTCTCCTTGAATTTTCTTAAAAAAAAAAAAAAAATCCAGTATTCCAGTCATGGAATCAGAACAGATCCATGTCCCAGGGCAGCCTTCGCACCCCAGAAGACACCTCCTCAACTCCACCAGTACCTGGAGACCTTCTCCCAAATCCCCCCTTTCCAGGTAGCCCCTGACATGGCAGGCAGTGTGCTAATAGCTATCTGTTGAGGCAAGGTGGTTTTACTAACGCCATCCTTTTTAATCCTCCTAGGCGTGAGGAGGGTAGCACAATCCCCGTCTTAGTGATTCGGAAGTCTGTTCTCCAGGGGGTTAACCTGCTTGCCCAAGGCCGCACAGCTAATGAGAGGATTAGGCAGGGCTCCAGCCTCAGTCTGACTTCACACTCCTGCTGCAGCCACCCCACGTAATTCTGGAGGTGTAAGCCAACCCCCAGAAACACCCCGACAACACATCCCAAATGCCCAGGTCAAGTAGGAAATGTGATGGTCCTCTCGAAAGCATATGAAACTAGATACATAAATGGTGATACAGAGCCCTGGTTCCATGTTTGGGGACAGTATAAATTAGGGCCGATTTTTCCTTGATGCCAAAAGTGAGAGCAAAGAAGGTACCCAGCCAGCAATTGGCTATGTAGTACTGTACTGTAGTAACTTTATAATACTTTTCACACAAATAATACATACAGAAAATAAGACATTTTTAATCTTACAGCACCTTGAAAAGTACAGTAGCATGGTACAATAGCTGGCATGCACAGGCTGGCATCGAGCAAACAGGTTAGAAGAGGCACTGACTGGAGGAGAGAGAGGAGGTGGGAGATGGCAGAGCTGAAGGGTCATCAGCAATAGGAGACGGAGGGCAACCTGCAGCTTCACTCATGCCTGACGTTGATGGCACAGATGCCTTGTTCCTAGCTGATTCAGTTCTATCTACCCTCTTGGAAAACAATCCAGTGATGTCTGAGTAGTAGCTCTTTTTTTCTCATGACACAGAAGCACCGGATTGCATTCTGAACAGCCGCCGCAACCTTGCTGGACTGTTCTACATCGGGTCCTGTGCCTCAGCAGCCAACAGTGCCTCCTCAAATAAAGAAAACCCCCTTGCCGTTTCCTGTGTCATGAATCTCTCTGGTTCTTCAGTTTCTTCTTCCTTTTGTCTCTCTCTATCCTTCCTTTGGGCCTCCCTTCTGTCAGGCCTTCGTTAGTATCAGAATGAGTATTGTCGCAGAGCAAGGAGTTTAGTGAGGTCCATCCTCTTGCAGACCTAGCTTGACACAGATTCTGCACTCGTGTACTCTATACGGTGCTGTACAGTAAAGGACACAAACACACAACCGCTTGTAGGGGACGCACACGT
This sequence comes from Bubalus bubalis, assembly GCF_019923935.1. Classification (NCBI taxonomy): domain Eukaryota; kingdom Metazoa; phylum Chordata; class Mammalia; order Artiodactyla; family Bovidae; genus Bubalus; species Bubalus bubalis. The sequence continues at coordinate 39,778,143 of NC_059176.1, forward strand.
GTGACAATATCTAGCAGTCTCGTGAACTAACGTAGGCGATTGGACCTGGGAACACACGTTTGTGTCTTTAAAAGTTCGCAACTTGAAGGTTCGTGTGTTGGGGACTTACTGTAGAGCAGTGCACACAGGATTAGCCTAGAGCTGGGCACGGAGTGAGCACTTGCTGAACTGTGGCTGACATCGTGTGTGTGTGCTGGGCAAGCAGTTAGCTGCCCTGATGGAGAGGGCTCTGATGGAGAGGGCTGGGGAGCGGGGCCACAAGAGTTGGGTGGAACCTGACGGGGGACTGGGTGGATGCTGAAGGGCCTGCTAAGGATGGGCCTAGGAGTGTGTCACTGGGTCAGGCCGCTTAGAAGAAGACCAGCGTTGCTCTGGCTTTGGGGGTAGCGGGGCAGATGGGCCCCAGGAGATATGGGCCCCTTCAATCCAGGCCCCTGCAATCCTGGCCTCACCTTGAGTAGGTTACCTACCACGGCCCCCCAGTCAATGCCCCTGACACTTATCCCCCCGTCTGGCAGCACCCTGAGGGTCCATGCAACATGGAGGCGGGCTTGTGTTCCAGGGACTCCTCAGCCAGGAGGGAGGATGGGAGGGAGCTGGGGACCCGACCCGTCAGAGAGGAGGGCCAGGCCCAGGGCAGTGGGCTCCATCCCAATAGCTCCCAGCTGGAGAGAGGCTGTGAGTGGCCCAGGCTCAGGGGCTTCCCGGGATGAGAGGGTTTCTGGAAGCTCTTGCAGAGACCCAGCAGCCCTCGGGGCCTAGCTTGGGGGCAGTAGCAACCTGGGCCAGGTCTTCAGCAGGTCAGGAGTGGGGAGCAGTGGAAATGGTGTGGGGAGGGGGCGTTAAGAGCTTCTGCTCTGGACTTCCGGTCCTGGGTTCCAGCCGTAGTCGCTGAGACTTCTAGTTGTGTGGTGGTAGACCAGTCACCCTTAACCTCTTCAGGCCTCAGTTTGCTGAGCTGTGAACTGTGGGCACAGTGCTTCTGTCCACACGGTCATAGGAGAATGAAAGCGGTGACATACCTGGCACAAAGGCTCTTATGAGAGTCTAAAGAGGGACAAATAAGGTGGCACTGCAGGCCCTTGAGGGAGGGGGCTGGACATTGGCAGCAGCAGCAGTGGTGGTGGGGACGCCAGGACCCTATCCGGGTGTCAGCACAGGGCCTGGGCAGAGCTTGTCTTCCCCACAGATGCCATACCCCGTGGGCAGAGGAGATGGTCTCCCCAGGCTCCTGGCCAAAGTGGGCCTCCCGCATGGGAGGCAGGGTGCAGGCAGGGCAGCACTGGGCCTCTGAGGGCCCCGGGGCCTGTGTCCCCTCCAGCCCCTTCTCTGTGCTTCCCCTGTAGGCTCCACGCGCGGTTCCATGAGCTGGCCCCCAACCTCGTCCCGATGGACTACAGGAAGAGCCCCATTGTCCACGTGCCCATGAGCCTCATCATCCAGATGCCGGAGCTCCGGGTACATGAGCGGCCGCTGCTGCCAGGCAGAGCGCGGGAGGAGCCAGAGGAGGCTGGGCAGGGGGGCTGGGGGAGTGTGCCGCTCCGGATGGCGGGGCAGCGGAGCCACCTAGACCTGAGTTGAAGCCCCCGCCGTGCCTCAGTTTCCTCATCTGCACTCTGAGCACATGAGTCCCGTGTGTGGGACCCCATCGGGGTGCTGTGACTAGTTGCTGCCCCTGGTGTCAGGCTGTTAGCCTGCACTCACCTGCTCACCCCTTTGTTAGGCGGCCCAGCTGCTGTCCTTGGCAGACCTTGTGTGTGTCTGCTTTTGAAGGTAACTTTCTTCCAGCCGCCTCCTCGCGTGGCTGTAGTCTCTCACAGCACAGTCATCCATCGCATCCCCTCTCAGACTTTTAATGTGCACGGGAATCACCTCGAGATCTTGTCAGAATCCTAATCCAGGCTCAGTAGGTCTGGGTGGGGCCCAAGGATCTGTTTTTTCCAGGTGAGGCTGATGCCGCTGGTCCTCAAACCATTTATATACTTGACCTAAGAGTTTCATTTCCCAAGTTCCTTACTTATTAATATAATACACAGAAAGTGCACTTTGATAGTAAGAAAGCATTTGGGTTTTTAGAGCATGTTGCTGTGGGTCTTTGCAAATAGCCCCTCTCCAGGTCTCATATGTGTGACTCTGGGGTCAGGGTATGCAGTTGGGGTCCACATGGCATCCACTTGAGGGCTGTATCGGGCTGTGACTTCAGTCCTGAGGGATAGTAGGTCACAGGCTCAGCCCTGGACAAGCAGCCAGCCTGGCCTAGAGCGGGGGCTTGAGCCCAGGCTCAGAGGATCATTTGAGGGTAGGAGGCACTTGGGAGGAACCGTGGGGTTGTCTCTAGCCCCCTCTGCTGGACTGGGCACAGAGTGGAGTGGCCCAGTGCTGGCCCAGCTGCGGTGGAGGACTCCAGGAGAGATGGGCCCTGAGTGAGCTGGGATCAGAGGAAGGAGTTGCTGGTATAATTTCTCACCTCCCTGTGGGCTGGCCTAGGAAAATTCATAGGAGTTGGGTGACTGCTGGCCTGGGATCTGAGTGATTCTCTGATCCTGACCCAGTTATCCAACCCCTGGAGCCCCACTGCCGCCTCCCATGATCTTGGTCTGAGCTGAGAGCTGTAGTAGTAGGGAACAACCTTTATATTCTCTTCCAAATTAGTCACTAAAGGGATATTGCCTCTAAGCTTAAATTATACATAATGGCCCATCTCTGGGAACCCTGCCTCCCAGGTAGTGAGCGTTAAGCTAAAATATCTTTGTTTAGCTCACAGGTAACATCCTGACCAGGCCCACCTGTGAATGACTGCAGGAAGGAAGGAATTAACACCTCCTCTCCGGAGTTCCCTGGTGGCTCAGACGGTAAAGCGTCTGCCAACAATGCAGGAGACCTGGATTTGATCCCTGGGTCGGGAAGATCCCCTGGAGAAGGAAATGGCAACCCACTCCAGTACTCTTGCTTGGAAAATCCCATGGACGGAGGAGCCTGGTAGGCTACAGTCCACAGGGTTGCAGAGAGTCAGACACGACTGAGCAACTTCATTTCACTCACTCCAGAGGCTGATGGGAACCAGGAAATGTTTCACTTTACTTCCTCCCCTTTTAGCGTAGAAAGAGCCTGAATTCTAACTTGGGCAAGATGGTTCTTTGGGACATGAGTCCGCCATCTTCTCAGTTTGCTGCTTTTATGAATAAAGTTGCTAGCCCTTGCCCCAGCAACTCATCTGTTGATACACTGGCCTTTTGTGCTGTGATCAGTACAAGTTTGGACTCGGGAACATTGTCTTCTCTTGCATGTCAAGGCAGGAGCCTCCATGTCCTCCCTGGGTAATGGGACTAATCCCTGCTCCTGCTGGAAGAGGCGATGCCTCCAGTGGGCACACTGGGCTCTGCTGAGCTCCCCCTGCTCATCCGAACAATATAACAGAACGTGACACCTGTAGATCTCTCACTAGTGCTGGGCCTTGTTGCTGCTGCTGTTCAGTTGCCCAGTCGTGTCTGACTCACTGTGATGCCATGGACTGCAGCACGCCAGGCCTCCCTGTCCCTCACCATCTCCCAGAGTTTGCCCAAGTTCATGTTCATTGCATCAGTGATGCTGTCCAGCCATCTCATCCTCTGACACCCTCTTCTCTTTCTGCCCTCAATCTTTCCCAGTATCAGGGATGTTTCTAATGAGTCATCTGTTTGCATCAGACAACCAAAATACTGGAGCTTCAGCACCAGTCCTTCCAGTGAATATTCAGGATTGATCTCCCTTGAGTGACTGCTTTTATCTCCTTGCTTTCCAGGGGACTTTCAGGAGTCTTCTCCAGCACCACAGTTCAAAGGCATCAATTCTTTGGCATTTTGCCTTCATTACGGTCCAGCTCTCACAACTGTACAACTGGGAAGACCATAGCCTTGACTATCCAGACCTTTGTTGGCAGAGTAATGTCTCTGCTTTTCAACACACTGTCTAGCTTTGTCATTGCTTTCCTGCCAAGAAGCAGCGGTCTTCTGATTTCATGGCTGCAGTCACCATCTGCAGTTATTTTGAAACCCAAGAAGAGGAAATCTGTCACTGCTTCCACCTTTCCCCCTTCTATTTGCCATGCAGTATTGGGGCCAGATGCCATGATCTTAGTTTTTTTTAATATTTAGCCTTTCACTCTCCTCCTTCACCCTCATCAAGAGGCCCTTTAGTTCCTCTTTGCTTTGTGCCATTATAGCGGTATCATCTGCCTATCTGAGGTTGTTTTTGTTTCTTCTGCCTGTCTTGATTCCAGCCCGTAAACTCATCCAGCCTGGCGTTTCTCATGATGTGCTGGACCTTGTACCAACACCTTATTTTTAACTCATTTAACCCTCTTGCAACCCAATTAAGTAGGTGTGATTATTATTCCCATTTTACAGATGGGGAAACTGAGGCCCAGAGGGGTTAGGTCACAGAGGCATAACAGATGGGCTCCAGGGTCCTCCTAGTGAACCTGCACCCATGGTGACTGCTGTGGTTGTTTTCTTCAGGAGAATCCCTTCAAGGAAAGGATCGTGGAGGCTTTCTCTGAAGATGGTGAGGGGAACCTCACCTTCAATGACTTTGTTGACATGTTTTCTGTGCTCTGTGAGTCGGCTCCCCGTGAGCTCAAGGCCAGCTACGCCTTCAAGATCTACGGTAACCCGGGCCTGGAGCAGGGGCTGTGAAGCTGTGTGTGGTGGTGGTGGTCCATAGGCCAGTTGGTTATTGCTGGTTCCCACCCTGGGGACACTGGGGACACCAAGAACACTTTGAAGAGTGCTTGTCCAGCGCGGTGGCCAGAGGGGACCACTTGTACATGAGCAATACCTGTAGGGTCCTCAGATCAGAGGAGGGAGAGTGGGCAGTTAGCATGAGGTGAGTTTACACGTGGCGACCTCTCAGCAGGGCCTGGCGTTTGTTCACAGGAGAATGCGGGCAGGCACACCCAGGAGAGGGAGCAGCCTATAAAGAGCTCAGGGAAGCACACAGCACAGGGCTTGGGGAGCTGACGGGGAGACGACCGTGGTGGGATGAGCACAGTGTAAGTCTGGAGAGGTCATTGTGACTGGCCTTCTGAGGAGCCAGCCAAGGAGCTTGGGGGTCAGTGTGGGGCTTCAGGTGAGGCCAGGCAGCCCTGTGTTCTCGAAAGATCTCTCAGCATCCTGGAGGTGTGAATTGGAGGAGCTAGACTGGCAGAGGCCAGGGTTCTGGAGAGGAGGCCTCTGCAAGTGGTGAGGCTCAGCTGAGAGGTAGGCTTCTTGGTCCCCAGACCCCGACTCCAGCAACTGCTGCCAGAGATAGGGTGACCTCATTTCACCCCAGCCCAGCCCAGCCCAGGACCCATTGTCCTACTGGCCACCAGAGGGCGCCAAGCACCCACAAAGCCCTTGGTTTCTGCTCCAGAGGACTGGGATTGGGGTCAAACCCTCAGACAGTGCTCAGATGGGAACTCTGAGGCCCAAGGAGGGGTTGGAACCCGTCCTGGAAAATAGAAGCCACAGACAAACCTCCTGTCCCCCACATCTTTGATCAGCCAGGAGATCCCAAGGCAGTGGGGTCCACTGGGCTGTTTTTTCATTTTCTAGTTTTCCTGTTTATTTCAGGGAACTTTCGTCTACATACATCTCTGCACCCACATTGTATTTGCACAGCAGAGGCATGGTATCCACCTTGTCTACTCTCCACAAACTACACCCACAAGGTTCAAGGAAAAAACTTCTCAGATTCCACCCATTGTCCCCTTAATGCTGGACCCCAGGACATTGCTCCTGGGAAAGGCTATTGTCTGCCAGAGAGGCGAAGTGCAGGGCACACAGCCAGGCAGACATGGGGACAGGTGAAGGGAGAACCAGGGCTCCCCAACCACCCTGGATGGGAGTGTGGAATGGAGAAAGGCAACTGGGATGTGGGGTTTGGTGCTGGGGGTAACTGGGGCCTGACCTCTAGCAAGGATCACCCCCTCCCTTGACCTTAGTTTCCTCATATAGAATGGGCAGGGGGTTCCCCATCTTGCCAACCCTACAGAGAGGTACCACCAGAGGGCAGAGAAGTATCCTTTCTTGTGCCTGCCCCAGGGCCCCTTCATAGGCCAGTGTGGGGATGCGCCATGGAGGGTGCCCAGACAAGAGCTTGGGCTCTGGGGTCCAACACTGAGCAGGGATGTGACCTCAAGTGATTTGTCCTTTTCGAGCCTGTTTCTTCATCTGTATCATGGGGGTTCTAATTGTACCCACTGAAAAGGCTTGTGGTGAAAATTAAATGAGATGGAGCCTGAAGTGCTTACATGAGCGTTGTGCTCTTCATCACTACCACTGATGGTAGGGTTTGGCCAGTTGGCAAGAGGAGCCCTTATGCCTAGGAAGCGCTGCCCCCCACCCCGGCCCCGGCCCCCAACCAACCAGGAGGAGGCGTTTGAGCTAAAACTTGATGGAGTCTGCTACACAGATACACGGGAAGTGCCCTCCAGGTAGAAGAAACACCACAGGCGAGAAAGAGTTGATAGTTGGGTTGCAAAGCAGTCAGAAGGGTGTTCGCGTTCCCTCTATGAGCCTGTGTGGCTCGGCCCTCCGGACATGTTCCTGGGCTGTGGGCAGCAGCAGTACCTTTTGCCAAGGATTAGAATCAAATTGTTCCCTGCTCTTTGAAGCCAGGCATGGGGCCTTTCTCTGAGGGCCTTCTGAGTCTCCTGACCTCCTTGTCTGGCTAGAGGCCAGAGGCAACGTGGTGCAGTTTAGAAAATGTGGGTCTTAGCATCAATCAGGCCCTGGTCAGCATCCCAGCTTCCCCTCCAAGCAGACATCTGACCTTGATTCAGTCACTTGACCTGTCTTGGCCTTGGTTTCTTTAGCTCTAGAGGGAACACAAAGTCCACTGTGGGGCAAAGCTAGGAGGGCCATTTGGCCTGGGTCTCATGTTCCCAGGAAGCCTCAGATTTGGACATTCCAAGTGTCTCAGGCTGTCTGTGCTTGCTGTCATGCTGGGGGTTTGTGCAGATGGTGAATGTGGGTTTGTTGAACGTGGTGTCCAGAGGTGCCTTGTGGGTGAGCCCACCTTGGTCCCGGTCGGCTGAAGACCAGGATCCAGTGTCCCCAGAGGGTGCACAGGGAGGTGTCTGGTGTGAGAGTGGAGATAAACCCACCCCCTCCCTGCAGACTTCAACACAGACAACTTCATCTGCAAGGAGGACCTGCAGCTGACGCTGGCCCGGCTCACCAAGTCGGAGCTGGACGAGGACGAGGTGGTACTGGTGTGTGACAAGGTCATCGAGGAGGCCGATCTCGACGGTGACGGCAAGCTGGGCTTCGCAGACTTTGAGGACATGATCGCCAAGGCCCCGGACTTCCTCAGGTGCGGCTCCAAGGGGCTGGCTTGGGTGGGGTGGGCCTTAATGGGGGCCGCAGCCAGGAGACCCCACGAGGCTGAGGGCCCTCACTGCTCCTGAGAGCGGTGGTGCCGCAGGCCCCGTGCGGCCCAGGATGCAGGTCAGGCTCCAGGCCCAGCTGCCCTCAGCGTGTGCCTGGTGAGCCCGCTGTCCCCAGCAGGGCCGGACTCGTGGGGAAAGGGTAAGACCTGGGGGCCCTTTGGTCGGGTGGGGTTGGACGTGCAGGCACGGCTGGCCCTCCAGGCCTTCACGTGGATTATTCATGAACTCTGCATCCTCCCAGAGGGACTGTCCAGGGTTGGACACAGGGCCTGGTTGGCTTTCTGCAAGGACCTTTACCCACCCGGTCCAGAGCCGCTCACCCCCTCTTGCTCTTTCCTTCTTTCCAGCACTTTCCACATCCGGATCTGAGGACAGTGACCAGAAGCCGACCATCCGGCCCGGTCCCTGCACGAGTGTGACCTCCAAGCTCCCCAGGAGTGGAGCTGTGGCCTCTGGGGTTTACACCCACGAACACTTCTTTGGCCCTTTCAGCAAAAAATAAAAACAAAAAACCTTAACCAGGGAAGGGGGGGATGTGAGGAGCAGGGCCCTTCCCAGTCCCCCTGTGGGCCCTCCCCAGGCCCTCCCTCTGTTCCCCCACCTTCCCTACTCCCATCAGAAATGGCCCCAGTGGGAGGGGGAGGAGGAACCCCTAACAGGGCTGGGGTGCTGACTTGTCCAAGTGCTGGGCAGGCACCCGGGTTGCCCAGGGCAAATGGAAAAACAGAAAGAGGACAAGGTTTAACAAGCTATGCAATCTTTCTCTAGAGCCCACAGCTGGGCTGCACCCCGGGCCCGTCTGTTCCTTCTCCCCGGCCCTTCCCAGTGTGAAGCTGTGGGAACCATGGGTGCAAGGACTCGGCCCCTGTCCAGGTCCGGAGCACCACCCCATCCGCCCTCCCCGACGACGTGGAATCCTCAGTGGTGCGTGCTGTCCACAGATTTGTGAACTCCTGATAGTAAAACACTTTCATGTTCTCTGTGTCTGCCGAGGTTACGAAAGGTTTGTTGATCCCTTTTCTTCTTGAAATCTCCCCATGAGCACCTCACCTCTTAAGGTTAAGCGCTGCCTTCCCACGTTCGGCACCAACTTTATTTCAGTGCTTGTGTCCTTGGGAGAAGACATATCTGTGCCCCAGATCCTAGGGAGCTCCACGAAGAGCCGATGTTGGGTGAAAAATCATCTCCACGTCCCTCATAGTGAGAGCCATTCCAGTGAACGTTTGTATCAGGCATGGGGCTAGGTCCATGGTGACCAGTCACATAGGGATGGCTGGCGGGCGCCCACTGGCTGGCTCCAGAAACCACCCAGCAGTGCCCAGGCTGAGCCCGGGCGGCCGGCCAGGTTTGGGCCTGCGTTAGGAGGGGTCTGAGAGCCACCCCTAAAGGCCATCACTGGCTGGAGGCAGAGCACAGATGAGGGTGACCTGGTCATATACGGAGGCCAGCAAGCACCCACGGGCTGACTCCAGACACTGCCCAGCAGTGCCCAGGCTGGCTGACTGTGCAGCCTCAGGCAGGTTGCTGCTCCTCTCTGGGTCTCTGTCCCTCCCCGCCCCCCACGCCGCCCACTCATCTGCAGCAAAAGGGTCAGACCAAGGTCTGCTTAGCTTGCATTATGAGGCCTGCATAAAGGTGGGGGTGGAGAGGGGCAGAGGGGATGGCCCCCAGGAGCTCAGCTGCCCCAGGGTCAGAACCATCCCCTCAGGTGGCACTCTGCTGCTACTTCCCACCCCCCGCTCTCTGCTAGGGCCACAATGAGGGGGACTAGTTTTGGTCTCTGGAGCAACTGTACAACATCACTCAGCTAAGAAAATGCCAGCCATGCCACAGGGCCTGTCCCGTGCTCAGTAAGTGTTCAGTGGTGGGAGGCCAGCTCCATCAATCGTCCAGGACCTCCCCAGCCTGCTCATCTTGGAAGCAGGGGGTGCTCACCCCTGCCTTTGGCTGCCCTCCCACCTCCTCTCAGGCTGTGACTTCCTCTGGATGGGTGGGAGGCCCAGGGGTGGGGAGTGGGACTCAGTCCTGAGCAGCAGGAGACTGGAAGGTCCCCTCCCACCCTGTCGCTGGTGGGCACCTAGGCTGTCTTGGAGCTTGGTTTCAGAGCAGACTGGTTGGGTTTGAGGGTCCAAGGGGTGCCTTCAAGCAAGCTGAGAGCTTCCCAATAACCTCTGGTGTGGCCCCGGGCCCAGGAAACCCGCTGGTGGGCCGCTGGAAGCCAGGCCTCCTCAGGGTTTGTGCTTCTTGTCTGTGAAGAAGATCCTCCGGAGCTTGTCAGGCTGCAAGGAAGGACAGGATGCTGGAGCCTGGGTCCTGGGACAGGGCAGGGAGACCCAGGCTCAGAGGGTCCCTCTACAGGGACTGGGAGCTGAGGCCAAGGCCAGAGAAAGACCAGGTTGGAATGCAGATGGCTAGTTGCTCCACAGCCCCTCACAGTGCCAGAAACCCCAGCCCTCTGGTTTGGATGAAGGACTTGCTCTCTCTCGCCCCCCTTCCTTCACTGGGTCTCCGGGGGTCCCCACCCCAGCCCTCTCTGCCTCAGCCACGCCCTAGGTAGGATGGGGGGGGTGGTGTATGTGATGCCTTCAGGACCCAGAAGGACTTTGCAGCTGGAGGAGGAGCAGATGGGGGATGTAGCTTATGTAGTTCTTAGAAAGACTGTCCACAGGCAGGATCTGTGGTCCTGAGAGTCAGGATCTCAGAGGCTGTCTTGAACCAGGGGAGTTCCCTGTCCTGGGGTGTGTGGGTACAACCTTGCCCCGAGGGGGGAGTTGGCAGAGCTTCTGGTGAAGGCCTTTCATCTGCGAGCTCAGGGTCTTACTGTTCAGGCCAGGAGAGGAGGTCTGCACATGCTGGAGATCTGAGGCTGCCACCTCGGGGAGGGGGTCACATGGCTCATGGGCTCCAGGTACAGGCAAGCACACTGGGGTGAACCCTCAGCAGGGCTCCTCTGCCTCCCTGGGAACTCTGACCCCCTCCCTCCATCCTCCTGGTCTTTGCTTCCCCCTTTCTCCTTTCTTAGAAACCCCCAGGAATAACAGTTATCCTTTGACAGCTGTCTCTGGGCTGTATCCTGAGCACATGGGGATGGCTAGCATCATCTCCTGGGCAGCCACCCCTGGACACAGCACAGGACCAGCCCATTTTACAGATGAGGAAATGGAGCCAGATCCTGGGTAGATGCTAAATAAGAGTACAGGATGCCCAGCTAAGTTTGAACTTCAGATAAATAAGGAATAATAGCAGTACTGGTAACTATGCTAAAAAAACATTACTCATTGTTTATCTGAAATTCAGATTAACTGGGTGTGTTGTATTTTATCTTGCTGAATCTGATGATCTTAGTTGCATGGGAAACTATTTTGCCCAAAGGCACATGGGTAGGGAGTGCCTGAGTCATGAAAAGGGACAAGGCAAGTCAAACCTGGAGCCAGGGTCCTTGTCCACCTCTCTGAGGCTCTGAGACCCCTGCAGTGGCAGGAGTCCTGCCCCAGAGAAAGACTTCAGAAGGGCCTGAAAGTTCCTATCTTACATCCAAATCTAACCTCTTCCTCTCCACCTTCTCCAAGCAGAAGTCGGGGCTGGGCAGTTCTGGGTGTGGTGCTGACCTGACCCACCCGTGTTTGAGGGCCACAGGTTCCCTCATTCACCAGTAGCTCTCTGCTGGCTGGCAGCCACCCCGCCCCACCCTGGAGCCCACCTTGTGTGTCCGTCCGGCTTCCTTGCTCCTGGCTGCTTGGATTTGTGTGTCTGTCCAGCCTCCTTGCTCCTGGCTACTTGCTCCTGGGATTTGTTCATAGGTGTGTCTGGGCTCTGGGAGCTCCGGGACCTCTGAGATCCTCTCATAACCACAGTCTGTGAACCCTGAAAGCTTGCTGTATGTAGGGCCCATCCCAGGATAGGGGGTCCTGGCCGGGCTCCCCCAGCAGACTGCAATCTGCTCATGGGCATTGCCGTCTTCTCGGCGTGGCACATCCCTGGCGTCCTCGGGGATGCCTTCTGTCCAGATGGACTCGTAGGTGTCTGCACAACTGCTCTGGGAGCAGGGCTGGGCCCCACGGCTCAGTTTTGGAGACCCCTGGCTCCAGGTAGCCCCTGAGGGTCCCGAGGCCTCAGAGCTGGACGGCAGGAGGAGGCCCCAAGAAATGGGAGACACCCTAGGGCCCTGGTCTGGGCTCACCCCAGAGAGGGCAGCTCCTGGGCCATCAGGCTTGTTCTGGCTTCCGTCTGAAGGTCTCCTCTGGGCCTCCTTGCCTGGAGAACAGGCCTGGCTGCCACCTGGAACTGGCCTCTGCCGGCTGGATATATCTGTGCCCAGGCATAGCCGGGCCTGGTTCATCTTTCTCAGGTCTGCATAGATGATGTCGTTGGAGCCTCCAAAAGAGTTGCTCAGAAGGGAACCTCTCCTCTCCGGGAGCGGGGGCACCTTGACAGGGGCCTGGAGAGAGGAACAGAACTTCTGAAAGGTTACCCTGCCACCAGGCTGCTCTCAGCTAAAATGAAGCTTTCTCAGAGAACCTGAGGCCCCTGGCCTTGGACTCATTTACCTGAGGCCGTTATGTGCAGGGGTTGGTGGACATTCGGGGTCCTTGCCAGCTTCATGTTCTAGGACTCCTGAGTATGGTCCTTACATTGGCATTCAAGGTCAGAGGCCGTGAGCTCTATCTCCCACCGGAGATCATTCTGTTCTGCTCCTCTCCCCCCTGCCCCTCAGAGAGACCCCTGCATTCACCTACTTACTGCTCCCTTCACCTGCAGAATAGGTCACGCTCAAGTCCATCAATTGTGTATTTATTCAACAAATAGTAAGAACTGTGTAGACACTGTCCCAGGTGTCAAGGGCTCCATAGTGAGCAAGACCTCTTGGGAGTTTACATTCTAACCTGGAGATAGACAACATACTACTCTGTTTTTGTTTAATGTGGTTGATGTAATACATGATATAATAGCATGCATGCTCAGTCACTCAGTTGTGTCCGACTCTGCAACCCTATGGACTGTAGTCCACCAGGCTCCTCTGCCTATCAGGTTTTTCCAGCAAGAATACTGGAGTGGGCTGCCATATCCTTCTCCAGAGGATATTCCTGTCCCAGGGATCGAACTGGCATCTCTTGTGTCTCCTGCATCAGCAGGTGGATTTTTTACCAGTGTGCCACCTGGGAAGCACCCGTATTATACTGTATCACAACATAATGTACTGTCAGCTCATGATCAGTACTATGAAGAAGAACAAAGCTGAGGAATGGGATTGGGACAATGGCAGGTGGGAGAGGGGATATTTTCCATAGCTTAGGCGGTCCTTTCTGAGGAGAGGGCATTTAAGCAGAGAATGGCATGCAGCGAGAGTAGCAGCCATGTGGGTATCTGGTGGGAAGAGTATTCCAGGCAGTGGGTCAGCAAGTGCAAAGGCCCTGAGGTGGGAACAAGGCTGGTGTGTTTAAGGAAGATCCAGAAAAGTGAAGAAGGAGGAGAGAGAGCAAGGGCACCTGAAGAGGCTCTTGTGAACCCTGGTGAAGCTTTCAGATTTTATTTTAAACAAGAGGAGAAGCTCTCGACATTCTGTGATCTGATATACATTTTAAAAAAAGTCTCCATGAGTCCCTCCTGCAAAGGTGCTACAGACAATAAAGTATTGGCTCACAGGCACTCCACTCTATAGTTTACAAAGGGATTTTTTCAGACATTGTACATCCGTTCCCTCATTCAAGCCTCGGTGGAATCTCAGGGTTGGTAAACTGAGACTCAGAGAGGTTATGTGACTTGACCAAAGTCACTCAGCCAGAAAGGCCAAGCCAAGGTTTGAACCAAATCCAGCTAGCAGAGGCAGGCATGGGTGAACCACTGGGTGATTCCAAACTGGGCCGCTCCTCTCCCAGAGGGCCTGGCAGTCAGCCTCCTCAGCCTGAGGGGCTGGCTGCGGTGGCCGCTCCAGGCCTGACTGTGGGCGTGGCACCCACATTCCTGGTCTAGCAACCCTGACCCTCAGTGGCCCAGAATCCTTCTCACCTCCATGCTTTCTTCCTCGGAGAGATTCCGGGGACTTGCATCCAAGCTCCTCCTTTTGTGGAGGGAGGAGGCCTGGTGCTTTGGAGAGGCAAGGGGGCTGCTGGCCTTCTCTGGTGGGTGTTCCAGGATAGGATCAGTTTGGTGGAGGCCCAGGGTGATGGCGTCATAGAGATCATTGTCCTCCATCTGGGGGTGGTGGAGACACAGCAAGTGTGTGGTCATATACCCCTGGCTGGCCTCTAGCCTCCTGCCAGAGACTGCTGGCCAGAGCCAGAAACATCCCCACCAGGTCCCAGACCTCAGCTAGAACGCTGTCTCCTTCTCCCAGGACCCCGCACTGAGTGCCTGTGGGTGGCAGGAAATAGAGAAGGCAAAGAAAGGCATGTGGTCCAGTGGTGGACACCCCTGGCCTGTGCACTCTGCCCCAGCCCCCACCCCCCCAGGAAGAGGGGTACCTACCCGGGGGCAGGCAGCAGACAGGGTCTCCCCGAAGGGCTCAAACTGCACCTCCTGGTAATGGCGCACGAGTTCCGCCAGCGTGCCGTGGCTCTGGGTGTCCCCTGAGATGAGGCAACGCCGGTTTTGGAGCTGGCTGATGGCAAAATGCCGGCAGCGGTCACTGCCCCTGCAACACAAGGACAACGGCAGCTGTGCCTTGGCCCAGGGCCGGGGCTGACCCGGGGCCACGCTGTCCTCTGGGGCCTTGACGTGCCCTCTGCAAAGTAGGACTTGACATCCAACAAGCGCAGCCTTGCAGGTGATGGGGAGCTGGGGAGTGGCGTTCCACCCCACCTCCCCCTCCATGCCCCCCACCCCCCTTCCCCTGCAGCACCAGTCAGGGAGGAAAGGGCAGGGGAAGTGAGGCACTCAGCTTGGGGCTTGGATGCAAGATGTAAAGGGATGACACAAATTCAGTAATCAGGACAACTGATAATGCAATATTTTAGAAAGTCAAAATTAATACCAAAATATCCATGATGAGTAAAACCTCTGTCTTAAAGATGAGGTCCGACCCCACACTTGCACACCTCGGCCTCACTCCCCTCACCTGAATTCCAGCCACGTGGAAAAGATGGAATTCCAGCTCCCATCTCCCCCAGCCTGTAAAGTCCCACTCTCTTCATTTTCCTTTTTTATGGAAGAGTATTGGGCTTCCCTGGTGGCTCAGTGATAAAGAATCTGCCTTCTAATGCAGGAGACTGCAGGTTCAATCCCTAGGTGGGGAAGATCCCCCAGAGGAGGAAACGGCAACCTACTCCAGTATTCTTGCCTGGGAAATCCCATGGACAGAGGAGCCCGGCGGGGTTGCATGGGGTCCCAAAAATGTCCGTGGGCTCACAGAGAGGCAGACACTACTTAGTAACTAAACAATAAGGGGAAACACAGTGAAGGCACACATTCTAATTGTGCCGCTCAATGTATTTCCCATGTAACCACCACCTAGAGGAAAACGGACAATATTTCCAGCTCCCCAGAAGACTCCCTTATGGCCCCTTCCAGAGTAGCCATGACCCTGACCCCCATCGTCACAGATCAGTTTTACTCATTATGGAAATTCACATAAATAGAACCATATATATTTTTTCATGTCCATGTAGAATTAGCTTCTTTTTTCCCCCACTGATAGGTAGTATTCCGTTTAATTTAAATATCCACAATGTATCCATTCTGCTGATGGACATTTAGGTTATTTCCACATCTGGGCTGTTATAAATGAAGTTACTCTGAACATTCTTGTACATGGCTTTTTGCTGAATACATGTATTCACTAGTGTTGAGAATATCCCAGGACAGAGAGTTGGTGGGTCCGGAATACACTTTTGCTTAGCTTTAGTAGTATGCCAAATTGTTTTCTAAAGTTGTTGCCAAGTATGAGAGTTAGAGTTGCTCCGTGTCTTCACAAACTGTTTCGTAGCCTCTTTCTGCTGTAACCAGCAGTTCACTGTGGTTTTAGTTTCTATTTCCCTGATCACTAAAGCTGCTGAACTGTCCTTTTTGGACACTCTTTTTGAAGTGCCTCTATTTTGCCTGTGTTGTCTTTGCCTTACTGATTTGCAGGACTTCTTCATATATTCTCAATATGAATCCTTTATTAGGTGTATGTATTACAATACAAAACCTCTCTGGCACTGTGGCTTGTCCTTTTATTCACAGAATGGTATCTTTTGATTAATAAGAGTTCTCAATTTTAAGAAACTCAATTGTTAAGCTTCTCTGTCAGTACTTTGGGGTCTTGTTAAAGAAATCTTTGCCTACCACAAGATCATGAAAAACGTTTCCCATGTTTTCCTTTATAAGTGTATTGTTTTGCTGTTCTCACTTGAGTTCATGATCCATCTAGAATTATTTAAATTTTGTGTATGATGT
The DNA here is from genome assembly GCF_019923935.1 of Bubalus bubalis. NCBI lineage: Eukaryota > Metazoa > Chordata > Mammalia > Artiodactyla > Bovidae > Bubalus > Bubalus bubalis. Next base: position 39,793,927 of record NC_059176.1, read on the forward strand.
GAGGTGGGGGTCATCTTTTTCCATTTGGATATCCAATTACTCCCACACCACTTATTGAAAAGACCAGCCTACCCCCATCCCTCACCCCTGAACTACAGTGGACATTTGTTACAAATCAGGTAAACCAAATGTGGGGGGCTGTTTCTGGATTTGTTGGTCTATTTGTGTATCTGTGAGGAACCCCACTTTTATCTCTTTAATGAGTTGGCATTCCACCCAAGATCATGTTTGAATAATAATAAAAAAAAAAAAGCCCTGATGTTGAAAAGACATTGAAAACTGCTGAGTTTGTATATTTCAAAATGCTGAGAACTGTATCAGGGACTCAGAATAACAATAACTATTTTAGTAACTAGTAACATTTATTTATTTACTATGTTCTGGAGACTGTACCAGCACTTTTAAAGGTCTAAACTCATCAAACCCATTCAACAATTCTATGAAGTAAATCCTGCAATATTACCATTTTACAGATGAGGAAACATGGGTGCAGAGAGGCAAAGCAACTTGCTCAAAGTCAGGATTTGAACTGGGACAGTCAGAACAGATGATAATTTTGAATCTGAATCTGAATCTGAGACCTTTGAGAGTTTCCCTGGAGCCCCAGTCTGCCTCCCTCCCTAACTGGGGATTGGTGGTGGGGGGAACTTCTTTCTTTTTCTGCCTTCCCCCTCGCAACCTACTCTTGGGTCAGGCTCTGACATCACCACTTCTGACTTCATCCTGCCTATCTTGTCTCCTCATCTCTAGGACCACTGCCTTACACTAGTCTAGATTTAATCATCGAGCCCAGACCTCACCCCTCTGTGGTCCCCACTGCCCCCAGTATCTGTCTTGAGTCCTCCTTCCATAGGCTGCCTGCAGGTTCCTTGCAAAACCTAAGTCTGACCCGATGACCCATCACTGTCTATGGACACAGCCCAGCATCCAAGGCTATCCTGAGCTGCCCCCTGCCCTCCTCTCCAGGCACTGCTCCACTGGGACCATGCATCCTTCTGCACCCAGCAACTCCCCAACACCTTAGTCTGCTTTGTCTCTCTTCTTTTGCACATGCAGTTTAATCTACTGGAAATGCCTTCCTAAACCCCAATCACACCTCCTTTCCTGCCCAGCAAGTTGCTTTCTTCCTTCTATCCTGGACTCAAAGTTCACCTCTGTGAACCTTCCCCAGTCTTCCATCAGGAGGAGGTTCTCCCCTGCCCGCCCCTCTGACTCACCACCTTGAAGGCAGAGGCTTCTCCTAGTGTATGGCTGGCGCTGCTCAGCATGCCTGATGGACATGGTGGATGAGTGAGGGAGTCAGGGAGTGAGGGCCTGGGGAAATCCCAGCAGTGTGGGCTGGTGGAGACTCGGAGCTTATCTGCAAGGCTGGCTTGTGGGAGCCAGAGCCTGCCTGCCTGCCCTTTGCAGAGGGCTTCCTCTCTTACCTGTAGGACAAGATGTAGCCGGTGGCCCGGTCACTGAGGCGGATGAGGAAGGAGCCAAGAGCTTTGTCCCCAAGCAGCTGCTCTGTCTGCCTGGGCAGAGGACATGCCATTAGCCAGGGCTGGGCACCCCCAACAGCAGCAGGAGTAGCCTAAGTCAGACCCGCCTCAGAGTCCCTGCGGGCCATGCCCCAGACCCAGAGCACAGACCTCCAGACCTTTATAGAGAACTCCCTCAGTATTTCGGCTGGTTCTGTGGCCGGTCTGGGCTCAGTCAAGCAAATTCAAGACTCAGTCTGGCGCTGGGTTGGAGTCCTGAAGTCACATACATTGCTCCACTTAAAGCCTCACCAGTGGGCACAAGAGCCACCGCCCTCCACCTGAATGGCCCTATAGCAAGAGGGATTCCATATAGCTGGAGATTTTCAGTTTTGTGGCTCTTTGCCTCAGGATTGCTGCATACAGCAATGTGTACAATTGCTGCACACTTGTGCAGGATGTGTACTGCACAAGAGTTTCTGCAGGGAGAAGGTGCTATTATATCTGGAGGCTGACCATGATAGCAACTCTTAGGTTCTCATCTTCCTCCCTTGCACATCCCCTTCAACCCCAGGCAGCTATGGATACTGCTAAATAATGCCAAGTATTCTGGAGGCATGGTGGAAAATTCCAGCTGTCTTCTGATTTGGCAGTACATAGACCAAATAGTTCCTCACCCACTTATTCACCAAATACTGAGTGCCTGCTCTATGCAGGATCAACTACAACTTTTGCAGAGTTCGGTACTAAATGAAAACCTGGAGCCTCTCAGTAAAAAAGAATTTCAACATGGGGACTGCAGTGTATTCAGCCAAGAATAGGGCCCTTCTGAGCAAAGGGCCCCGTGTTACAACACGAGTTGATGCCGGTGAAGCTGGCCCTGGTTCAATGCTAAGTGCTGGGCCGGGAGGGCCCAAAGGCTGGCTGCATTTGTCATTCCTTCAGCAAGTGCTTTGGCAGCTTGGAGACCCACCCCAATCAGAAAGCCAGCCCCCACATTTTGGCATTTATTCCTAGAGTAACTGTATATGCCTGGGACAGTTCCCACTTAAAACAGGTCTCCTAGTAAATTCTCCACTTACTAATAGTGTTCTGCTTTGGATGATAAATGAAACAGCACCCCTAGTAATTCGTCAAGATATTCAGAGCTGGTCTGAATGCATTCTGATCCAGCCTGCCGCCCCCACCCCCCTGCCTCTGTTTTTCTGGCAACCTGGCAGCCCCAGCAAACTCATAGTGGGGGGCCAATGCCTTCACCCACCTTGCCCACAGAAGCAGCCGTCAGAGAACTTGGTGCTCCTAAATCTGCTTCCCCACCCACCACCTCCTGGGGTCCCTGCCTCCCCCATGGAGAAGGCAGGGACCAATCTGGTCCCAGACTATTTTTTTGGCCCTGAGGGGCTATCGGCCATGCTGGGTGTGTGGACAGGGGCAGCCTTACTTGCGGGTGATGAATCCGTGAAACCAGGGGGGCAGGACTCCATTCTGCAGAATGAGGGGGGCTTGCGTCTCCATGAACCAGCTCAGGGCCAGCTCCTGCAGCTCAGCCAGGGCCTGTCTGTCCCCAGCCCCCTTGGGCCCCCTGCCCAGGCTGAGCTGCCTAAGGTGGGCCTCCATTCTGGTGAGCACTGAGGTGGAAGCCGAGCCCAGGCCACCCGCACGCCTCTATATCTGTGTGCGCCCGATGGACTGACGCCTCATTTGCCTGAGTCCATGCCCTCTCCAACCGCCCACGGCACACAGGAGCCCCATTGTCACCTCTGACAATGTGTGGGCTGGTTCCCCTCTCTGATGCTCTGAGGTGGGGCACCTTGGCTGGCTGGGGACGCTGGGGGAGGGTCACATTAGCAGCTAGAGAGGCCTGGGGTGGGGGGGTATCTCTGACTTCCTGGCTAACAGATGAGGCGCAGCACTGGGTTTGGCCCCTTCCCCCAACCTCCGGTCTTTGTCTCGGCTAAAGACCAGACTCTGGCTAAGGGCCAGGCACTGCCACTCTTAGCAAAGTGGGGAATTTAAATTCTACTTGTCCTTCCTCCATGGAGGCCACTTGCATTTTGGTGAAGTTCCGTGCTGGTGAATTTCTCCTTCCACTCAAGCTTTATTGTCTACTGTGTGCCACATACTCGTGGGTCCTGGGAATAAAGCAGTACTCCAAAGAGCATTTTGCCTTGTGGCACATACATTCTAGTGGAAGGATATAGGCAATAGACAAATACATATGTAGAATATGGCACCAAGTGTAATAAGCACTCCAAGAAAGAGAGGAAGAAGATGAATGGGTGTGTTATTTAGATGGGGGTCAGGGTTGGGGGAAGCCTTGTCCAGAAGATGCCACTGGAGCAGCAAAGGAGGAGGCCAGGCTGGTGGCTGGGGAAGAGATGCTTCTCCCAGAAGAGAGAGAAGCAAGTGCAAAGACTAGGAAGTGGGCCTCTGCCCTCTGATCCCCTAGCAGGGCTGCCATAAGGCCTTTGAGAGGAAGCAGTGAACCAGGTAGGGCCCGGGATATTTGTTCATGCAAACATCCCTGAACTTTTAATGCGCTTCCGAGTTTCATAGCAGAAATCCAGGCTTGGGTGACGGGGAGGCAGGGGATGTTGCAGCGAGCCAGCCCCAAGGACCTGGGTTAGAATCATTATACTGGCCGCGGCCTGAAGGCAGTTACTAAGTGGCTGCACATAGCTCAGTTTTTTCATGTGTAGAATGGGAATGATTTTTAAAAAGCTACTTTCTAGACTCTAGGGCCATTATGACAACTAAAGGAGATAGCACAATGGTTAAGAATAAGTTCAGTCATTCAGTCGTGTCCAACTCTTTGCGACCCATGGACTGTAGCACACCAGGCTTCCCTGTCCATCACCAGCTCCTGGAGCTTGCTCAAACTCATGTCCATCGAGTCGGTGATGCCATCCAACCATCTCATCCTCTGTCATCCCCTTCTTCTCCTGCCTTCAATCTTTCCCATCATCAGGGTCTTTTCAAATGAGTCAGTTCTTCGCATCAGGTGGCCAAAGTATTGGCGCTTCAGCTTTAGCATCAGTCCTTCCAATGAATATTCAGGACTGATTTCCTTTAGGATTGACTGGTTGGATCTCCTTGCAGTCCAAGGGACTCTCAAGCATCTCCTCCAACACCGCAGTTCAAAAGCATCAATTCTTTGGCGCTCAGCTTTCTTTATAGTCCAACTCTCACATCCATACATGACTACTGGAAAAACCATAGCTTTCTCTAGGTGGACCTTTGTTGGCAAAGTAACGTCTCTGCTTTTTGATATGCTATCTAGGTTTGTCAAGCTTTTCTCCCAAGGAGCAAGTGTCTTTTAATTTCATGGCTGCAGCCACCATCTGCAGTGATTTTGGAGCCCAAGAAAATAAACACTTTCACTGTTTCCATTGTTTCCCCATCCATTTGCTATGAAGTGATGGGGCCAGATGCCATGATCTTCGTTTTTTGAATATTGAGTTTTAAGCCAGCTTTTTCACTCTCCTCTTTCACTTTCACTTTGCTTAAGAATGAGGGAATGTATGTATAAACTCAAAAACTGGTAGAACTGACAAATAACAATAGAAGTTAGGGTACTGTTTGCCTTGGGGAGCATATGATAAGGAAGGGATGAGGGGCTGCCAGGTGGTGATCATGTTTTATTTCCTGATCCGGGTGGTGTTAGGTAAATGTATTCACTCTGTGAAAATTCATTGAGCTCTGGGCTCATGACCTATGCATTTTTCTATGTATATGTTCTACTTCAACAAAACAGCTCACTTACTGAAAAATGAGGATGCTGCAGTCATATTTCCTTGGTTCCAATCTCAGCTGACCAGCTATGGGACCTTGAGGAAATGACTTAATTTTTCTGGCCTTCAGTGTCGTCATCTTTGAAACAGGGACAAGAACATGACCTGTTGTTTGGACGGTAAGATGAGTTATGTCCTTAGAACAGAGTTTGGAACACAAGCTATTAGGATCAGCTCTGATGATGATGTAATGACTCTAAAATACAGTGGGCCCTCCCATTGGTAATTATTTTCATTATTACTATTATTATTACAATTTCACCACGGTCACCTCAAATCAAGATAAAGGGATCGATGGCAAGTATGTAATACATACAACTTAGAGGAAAGGCCAGGGCATGCCACACACTTGCAACCTCCACCTGAACAGCTTATTCCCCGTCTCTGAGGCTCATTTCTCACATCTGTGAACAGGGCTGCAAGGCATCTACTTGCCTCACCTGTCAATGGAGTGAGCTATTGCAGGTCATGCTCTTTACATGGGATAGGCCCACAGGCACACAGCAAAGATCCCCAGGGTCAGCTACTGGGAACACCACTTTTATAAACAATTTCCAGCCTTGACAGAGAGGAGTCAACTCCAGCCAAGGGATCCTGGAGGGATTCATGTACTTGTGAAACTGTCTTCCGGTCACAGCTGTAAGCCAGGGATACACTGGGGTCACAGTGGAAATCATAGGCCCAAACTGGCAAGGACTGGAATTTCCTAAGTTGAGGTGGGGGAGGAACAGGGGTGGATTACATCTTTATCTTCCCCAATCTCTAACTGAAATTCAGCATTTCCTTCCGTGACGAGCGTGGAGAACAAACCTTATTAGTGTTCATAGAACTTGTGACTTGGTCACCAATGGAAATTACAGATATTCTCATATCACGTTACAGCTGAGGCAGACATCTTCAGATATTGATTTTGTTCACCATTACGTCAAAATAACTAAGCCCAAAGCCGGATCTTGTTCTTTAACATGCTAAAAGAGAAGCACACTGTATTACTACATCACAGATTTTTGAATAACTTTATTTCAATATGATTGATTTCCATTGTGATTCTATGTATTTTATTTCATGCATTTAAAAATATTATTCTGAGAAAAAGTTCATGAACTTCATCAGATACCAGAGAGATCCACGGCCCAAAAAAGGCCAAGGAAACTGGGGTTAGACCCAGAGTTGGTTTGCTGCCAACACAAAGTCCTGGAAGTATTCAAATACAAAGAAATGTGTTTCTGTAATTTTCCATGAGGTGTTATCTCTCCAGCTCCCTCTTAGGTGGGGTACTTTTATGAGCAGAACTTGGCTATTTGCATAAGGCGACAAAGGTTTTGTGTAGGGGAAGGGGGAGCCCAGGACGGCTGCGGGCCAGATATGAAGATTCCAAAGGCAGGCAAATAAAGGGGAGTCTATTTTTACACTCAGAGGAAATGGGGGTGAGGAGGAGGTGAGGCCAGGTTTGGGGGCATCAAGTGAGCTCTGTGAAAGACTGAGGGGTTGGTTTTCCTTGAATGCACTCCATAACCCACTGTTCGGTTCATGGCCATGCTCACCTGCTGGGGGCTGGGCCCTGGGACGGAGAGAAGACTCCAGAATGCCCACCCTGTTTCTCCATCCCTGGGTGCCCAGAGGTGTAGGAAGAGGAACTGAGAAGATTCAGGCTTTTGCAGCCAGACTAAGCAACTTACAATCCTGGTTCCCCCATTTGCTGGCTTGGTGACTTTGAGGGAGGTACTTAATCTCCGTGTGTCTCAGTTTCTCATCAGTAAAAATGAAAGGGATAAAAAGTACTCATAAAAAGTACGCACCTAGCAGGGTTTGGGGATCCCGTGAGCTGATCCAACGCAGAGGAGAGGCTGGGAGGCACGGGGCACAAGCAATAATCATCAGCCCCAGCTCCAAGTCATCTCCCCACTGGGAAGTCCCCAGAATTCTCTGTCTGTCTCATCAAAACTTCCTTCTCCTGGGTTCTCCATCAAGGCCGTGCTTCTGCTGTAGGACAAATAGATGGTAACTGATTATCCAGTAAATTACCTCTGTCCCCAGGGTGCTCAGTCCACTGTGCCTTCTCAGGCGGAAAGCTCTCAGACTTCTCCAGAAAGGTGCTCAGAGGCAGCGTCTTTCCAGTCCCTTTGACCGAGGCTGAGTATGGCCAGCACCCCAGCACGGCCGCTTCCACTCCTCCTTCGTTGAGCCTGTGCTGTGGGAACCCAGCACACGACCAAGTGCTGCTGGCAGCCAGCCTCCATGCAGAATGCCAAAGGGGCTTTTCAGCACATTTTAGTCATAGGTTTGCTTTACTTTATGAACACTGCATTTTTGTGCCCCTTAGTTGGTTATTCCATTAGAATTTGTTCCACAATAGTAGGGAGTGCAGAATGAACGACCCTATATCTTTTTTTCTCAGACTGTCTGCCTTATTCTCCACTGTATTCTGTGCCTAGAACCATGTTTGGCATAGTTAGATGCTCATAGGTATATTTTAAATTATCATCCAAATGTGTAATACATCCACATGGTTTTTAAAAATGAAAAGTGTAGTACTCCCCTGGTGGTCCAGTGGTTGGGAGTCCGCCTGCCAATGCAGGGGACACGTGTTCCATCGCTGGTCTAGGCAGATTCCACGTGCTGAGGGGTAACTAAGCCCATGTATCACAACCACTAAGGCCACGTGCTTTAGAGACCATGCTCTGCAACAAGAGAAGCCACCACAACGAGAAGCCCACACACTGCCATTAGAGAGTAGCCCCACTCACTGCAACTAGAGAAAGCCTACACGCAGCAACAAAGACCCAGTGCAGCCACAAATAAAAACAAATAAATAATAAAAAGTATAAAAAAGATATCCCTAACAATCTTCTTTCTCCAGGCATTAAAACCCCATCCACCCAGTGCCATCTCATTCCCACAAAAACCCACTCTTAATTCATTTCTTGAATGTTCTTTCTGGGTTTCTTTATGCATATTCAAGTAAATATGTATATTCTTATTTTCCTCCCTTTGTTATATAAGGGTAGAATCCTCTGCAGTGTCCTGCACTTTGTTTTGTAAAGCTCGTTAGTAACAGATCTTAGAGTTCCTTTCATAAGAATACATAGAAGGATGTCATTCTTCGTGTTACAGCTACATGGCTGCATCATCATTTTTGTAACCAATCCCCTAGTGACGATCCTTTGGGTTGCTTCCAGTGTTTTTATATTTCCCACAATGCAGCAGTGGATAACCTTATACAGATTTGATTAAGCACAAGGGTGAGTACATCCATGAACACATTCTCAGAAGAGATGGCTCAATCAAAAGGGTATTTGCATTTGTCATTTTGATAGATGTTGCCAAATTGTCTTCTTTAGGAGTTGTAGTCATTTACACTCAAGAAATACTGAATAAATGAATAGACAAATAGATAATACATCCAAGCTCAGTCATTTGGGGGCCCCCAGCTAGCAAGAAAAACTGGGAGGGGGCCGATGTTACTCCAGAGAAGTCACCAATGTTACTTTGACTTTTTTTGCCCCTTTGACGTTACTGAGAAAGCTCATCTTCTCATGTGTAGAGCATGGCTCTTGGGGTAGGAGGGCGGTACAATCATCCCACCAAACAGGTAGTTCTGTTTTAGTAATAGTTACAGGACAATGGCCAGGTAACTGAGAACTTTACAAGGGCTGGTTAAAATGTCTGAGGCCTGAAAAACAATAACATCAAAAAAACCCTACCAGTATTCGCTCCCAAATCCAAAAGAAGAAAGCTGCAAAATCACAACAAATGTATAAGCAAATGTCTATACAGTGTATCGTTGCGTCAACTTCATTCAGTATTCATAAAAGTTTCACCACATCTGAAAATGGTTTGGAGGTCAGATTGTCTTAATCTCAGAAGAATCCCCAAGTGTGCAGGAAAACTGCCAACAGATTGTTACCAATTGTCAATTAAATGAATTCTCAAAGCCAAATCATTCCAAAGCAAAATTATAAAAGTAATCATTTCCAAAAGAGTTCAAAGTAAAAAAAATTATATATGTTGTGTATATAAGATATAGTATATTATGTCATATATACATGTCATATTAATACTATAATGATATATAATATAAAATGTTAATATTATAGTGTATACAATTTAAAATGTGACTATGTGATTATATTTATATATTTATATATATACTATAAGATGTTAATATTATATTGTATATAATTTAAAATGTGACTATGCCATTATATTTATATATATATTTGTATATATTTATTTATGTGCTATGTAGTGAGATGCAGACTCCAAAGTGCCCTGGACCTTTGCAGGTGCACTCAGTTGTGTCCAACTCTTTGCAGGCCCATGGACTGTAGCTTCCAGGTTCTTCTGTCCATGGACTCCGGACAAGAATACTGGAGTGAGTTGCCATTTCTTACTCCAGAAGATCTTCCTGACCCAGGGATCAAACCCACATCTCTTGTGTCTCCTACACTGGCAGGTCCCACTCCATAGAGTATCCTTGCTCTGGGCCTGTGGGCTCCTGACAATCCCAGAGGAAAGTAAACCCACCCCTCAGATCAGAGGGTCTCCCCCATTAGCAGTACCTCTCAGTTTTGGCAGCAAGAACAAGACGTAAATTAGTTTCTCTATATATTATCTGACCTCACCAGTGAGTAGTTCTGAGTCCTGTGCAAAAATGAAAAGCTACAGAATTACGTGCCATTTGCTCATGAGAACTAAAGAAGAGTCAGGTATACAGGAACCTGTTGAGAAGATCAGGAGCCGAGGACCATATGTTGGAAAGCTTGTTCTACAGTTTCTTGGAGGCCAGGGGACTGCCATGGGTCCTGGCACACCTGCCAGTTTAGACATCCGGGGCTGCCCCTCACTGCTGGGAAACGGGGGCCCATCGGAGCTCGGTAACGATGTTGAGCCCCTATTGTGCGCCAAACATTTCAAATACACATATGTGATTGCCTTTCCCTTTTGTAACAGGTAGACGAGACAGCATTACTGTCTCCACTTGTGCCCACTGTAAAGATGGAAACAGACTCAGGGCTGAAAATGGGCTGCTCGAGACAAAGAGTAAGTCACTGGCAGGGCCGAGACCAGAAGCTGGGGGTCCTACCCCACTTCCTCATATATGCTGCATCCACCTTCTATGCCTTTGCTCTTGATCCTTCTCCTACCTGGGGCTCCTTTCCTTGCTACTCAAACTCTGTAAGTACCTAAAAAATGCACTAAATCAAAATTGATTAATATTTTGTTAATATATTCAAGCTCCAAAATACAAAACCAATCTGAAAACGCTCTCCTCTTCTCACCAAATTAGCTCCTTCCAGGTCTCCTTACTGCCCAGTATCACATCTTGATTGCCTTCTGGGACCTTCCTTCCAAGACAGTGGCCTTCCCTCCAAGGCAGCGGTCCCCAACCTTTCTGGCACCAGGGCACAGTTCTGTGGAAGACAGTTTTTCCACGGTCGGAGTTAAGGGGGATGGTTCAGGTGGTAATGGAGCGATGGGAGAGGCAGATGAAGCTGCACTAGCTTGCCAGCCACTCACCTCCTGCTGTGCAGCTTGGGTTCCTAACAGGCACCACCTGGGGGTGTTGGGGACCCCTGCTCCAAGGTCCCTTATTGCTTCGCTTGCACAAGCACCTTTTTTTTTTTTTAATTATTTATTTATTTTGGCTGTGCTGGGTCTTAGTTGTGGCTCATGGAATCTTCACTGCAGCAGGTAGGATGCAGTTCCTCAACCAAGAATGAAGCTGGGCCCTGGGCGTTGGGAGTGCGGAGTCTTACCCACTGGACCCCCTGCACAAGCACCTTTTAAACTCCTTTGGAGACCCCTTTGCCCAACCAAGATGATGTCTATACGTCTACCATTAGAACAGCATCCCTTCAAGATTTCAGTTAAAATGCCCTTACCTCCCAGACTGGGCCTCACAGTGAGGGCTGAAGTCCCAGGGCTTGTGTAAGCAGGGAGGAAGAATCTGAGCTCAAGTTTGGCTGAGGGATAGGGGGTCCCGGGAAGGGGATGGCAAGAGGGCCCTTGGGAAAGGAATGGGGAAAGCAGAAAGGCTTACAGTGTCCTGGGCGCAGTGCAAGGCCCAGAAGCAGGACAGTGACCGGAAAGGACAGGACCTCTGTAGCTATAGCCCCACTGTCTTCCCGGGGATCCAGCCCTCCCCTGCTTCCTGGGCAGTATGGCTCTGTAACGCCTATGTGGACCTCCGCTGCCTGGCACCCAGCCCCTGCAAGCCTTCCACCCCACCCTCCAGTGCATCCAGGCCTCTACCTATCTGAGTCCTGGCTCCCTTGTCCTTGGGACTGGGAGTTTGGCAGGCATCCCAGATGCCTTCCCTCTAGGAAAGAGAACCACAGGTGTGTTAGATTTGCCTGCCAATTTGGTAGGGAAACAAGGCTTCCTGGAAGCTGGAGATAGCAAATCCAGGCTGACAGGGTCCCCTGGTGGGGCTCTTCTCTGTGAAGCTCCCCCACACTCCTTTTCGGAGTTTCAGCATCACTCAAAACCAGGCAGAAGCAAAGAGCAGGGGCTGGGGATGTTCGTTGAATAAATCAGCTACCATTCTGAGGCCTTACCACTTGTCAGGGACGGTGCCAAACACTTTTGCATTTATCTCGTTTAAGCCTCGCAACAGCTCTAGGAGGTAAAGCGGTCATTATGTCCCGTTCTACAGATGAGGAAACTGAGGCACAGGGTGGCTGGGAGATCCACCCAATGTCATACAGCCCCTCCTTTATTTGGGAGCCCCCTCCCCCACTGCCACTGCTTCCAGCGCCTCATCCATTTCTCCACTGACCCTCTATCAGGGCAGGTGGCGTGGCGCTGAGCTGTATGAAAGCACTCAGCCAGCGCTCTCCCTGGGTGGTGGCGGTGGCATCTCCCAGTGGTCAATTCAGCCCCACTCTGAAGATGGTCTGCCTCTCCCTGTTCCTTCTCACACCCTCTGGTGCTCAGCCCATTCACAGCTGCAGTACCCCAGCCTTGACCCATGAACTCCAATTTCCTCCCCATAGAGGCCAACTTCCTCCAGGTGCTCTCTGGGTTGAACAAAGCCCCACCAAAGCTGCACTGTGTCCCCCAGCCCCAAGCAGTGGCGCCATCTCTGCCGGTCCTCTCTGCCTCAGGCACAGAAGGCCTCCATGGGTGCCCTTTGTGTCAGGACAGCTTCTCCAGCAGGGCCAGGGGAGAGGCAAAGTGGTCAGGCTTGCACTAACCAGAGCAGGCGGCCAAGCTTGCAAGATAAGACAGAGTCCTAAAAGCAAGGGTCAGGTCTGTTGTAATAGCTGGAAGAATCAAGAGGCCTTTGAGCATGAAGGCTCAAAAAACAAAACAGAGCCTCTGCTGGTCTGGGGAGCTGTAGGGAGAATGACCAAAGGCCCTCACAGCTGTGCCTTATGCTACTGATACATTTCAGAGCAGGTGGGCAGGGCCCTTACAGATCACTTTGCCATCCAGTCCCTCGTGGAACAGATGGGAAATTGTAGCCCAGAGAGGGCACAGACATGCCAAAGGACACACAGCATATCAGGTGGTAAGGTCTACTTTCTCTCTGGGCTCCCCACAGGACTGCGGGCTCCTTCTGTGGCAGGTTTGGGTCTTAGCCAACTCCATACCCTGGGGTCTGGGAATTAAAAAGGCGGTGGGTGGCTGGGTGCTTCTTAGAGGCCTTTCACCTTGTTCCCTGCGAGGGAAACTGGACTAGGATGAGTCACTAGCTCTGTGTTCCCCCGGGGTTTGCCCAGAGGCTGGCCATGTGGGAGCAAGTTCATTGCCCAAATTTCCTCTTTTCAGTAAACAGCAGCCACTTCCTCCTGGGTTGCCCACTTCCTTCTGGTCACTGGGTTCCTGAGAGGCTCGAGGGGCAGGGGCTCACATGGACAGGCAGGACAGACCTTCTGGCACCAAGCTTGCCTGTACTGGACACCAGGCAAGCACACAGACTGTGTAAAGCTGGTGTCTGACCACAGGTCATGTATGCATGCTAAGTTGCTTCAGTGGTATCCGACTCTTTGCAACCCCATGGACTGTAGCCTGCCAGACTCCTTTGCCCATGGGATTCTCCAGGCAAGAATACTGGAGTGGGTTGCAATGTCCTCCTCCAGGGGATCTTCCCGACCCAAGGATCAAACCCGAGTCTCCTGTGGTTCCTGTATCACAGGTGGATTCTTTACTGCTTGAGCCACCAGGGAAGCCCCGACCATAGGACACTGACCTTTAATCTACAAGACTGGAAACTAAAAAATGTCAATAAGCCATTGAGGAAGAGTGCCAAGCAATTAGGAACCACCGGGGGCAGCCCCAGGATGACCATGTGGGAGGACCTTGAGGGGATGATCTGGCTAGAAAAGGGGGGGAAATGAAGCTGCATTTGTTTAGCATTTTACATAAAATATAAAATTGTCCAAAATGAATTTGGAGAGAGCTGCTAAGAGAGATGAGATGAAGGTCCTCCATATAGGCCCTTCAGCTTTTAGTTTTAGGAACAGAGGGGGATGGGGTGAGACAATGCAGGGTTTGTTCATGAAATAACCAGCATCCCAGGGTGACCCAGAGAGAACTGACAGGGCAAGGGGCCTGGGAGAAGTCTGGAGAGTCCAGAGGGTGTCGGGGTTGGTGCGGGAGCCTTGGAATGCTTGGGCCACTTCTGCTTGGCTCTGTAGACATGTGGGGCCCTCCAGAGGCCCCTGCTGAGATGTTGCTCCCAGTTTTGAGGCCTCCACATTTTGCCTGTCTCACTGGGGTCTCTGGGCTTGCAACTGCGCCTCCTCAGAGAGGGCCATATTGGGCCTGGCAAGGGCCAGGAGAGTTTATAGAGTTTTTAGATAGTGTAGGCTCAGCACCACAGGGATTCCCTTGTAGCTCAGTGAGTAAAGATTCTGCTCGCAATGCGGGAGACTCAGGTTCGATTCCTGGGTGGGAAAGATCCCCTGGAGAAGGAAATGGCAACCCACTCCAGTATTCTTGCCTGGAGAATCCCATGGAAACAGAAGCCTGGCAGGCTACAGTTCATGGAGTCACAAGAGTCAGACACGACTTAGCGACGAAACCAGTACCAGTACCAGTACTGGCACCTGGATCTGCCAACTTTCAGGGGACCTAGGAAATGTCTGTAGACTAGAAAAAAAGGTACCAGCTGCAAACCTCAGGAAAAGAGGAAAGTCAAAATTAATAAACATTTCATTACATATCTGAAAAGTGTAACATTATGTCTACTTCATTAAAATGTCATAAAAACGTTCCTCCCTTTGAAAACAATTTATATGTTGGATTTTTCTCACTCGGCCAGGATTCCCACACAGACATGACATCTGCCAAGATGTAGTAGCCAAATGTATATTAAAAAGAATTCCTTATAGATACTCTCCAGAGCATAATTCTAGAAACTCCTTCAAACATTTTTAGAGCAAATATTATGACTATTTTTACTGTGGAATGTGGGGCATTGTAATATGTTTGATATGATGTGGAGTATGGCCTCCATGAGAAAGAGGGCCTGCGAGCGTGTTAAAATGACAGGGAGAGTGGAAGTTCAAGTGCAGGAGGGTCAGGCTTGAGGCCAGCTTGCCCACTGAGAAGCACAGACTCCAGCTCTACCAGGGGCTGCAGAGACCCGGCCAGCCAGGCCAGACCCACGCCCCAGGGTGAGGAGGCTCACTCCTGCTACCTGCGAAGGGCGCCTTCCTCGCGCCTAGCAGATATCTGCCTCCACCAGATACCCCACGGGCTTAGTCTGTCCTCTGTGACAGCAGGCTACGGCCATCCTTACTTTTTGGCCAACTCGCTGTCAGAGCGGAGGATGGAGGGGGCTGTACCTGCTCCTGCCCTGTGGCCTCCTGTATACCTCCTGTGTAGCTGTGTACTGTAGCTGTACAGACCCAGTTCTCCCAGCTCTTCCCCTTTCCATAGGACTTCTTGGTCACACCCTACTCTGGCTTCCTAGCCCACAAGTCAACAAATCACAGTCCCTCTTAATCACGGCAAGGCACAAATGAAACACAGTTTCTTTACTCTCGAGGGTGGCCCATCCCACTCCTGCAGTGCATTCTCTGGCCTCCTATGTACTGGGGATGCGAGATCCCCCTCTCAGAATCTGCTGATTTCAGAGGATATCAGTGCTAACTGTACGACAGTAATAATCGATATGCTGAGTGCTTACTGTGCTAGGTGCCATGTTAAGCACTTTCACATGATCTCGTAATCTTTATAAGAACAATGGAAGTAACTACTCGTACTATCCCCATCTTATAGATGACGAGACTGAGGCTCAGGGAGGTAACATAACTTAACCAAAGTCACACCACTGGTTAGTAGCAGAGCTAGGAGACAGATTCCATCAGTCTGGATTCACAGTCCAGTCTTTAACTCGATGCGGTATTGCACTCAAAGAGAGCCAAAGGGTGCTAAGATGGAGGCGCCCTTGCCACGGCCACCCAGGCAGATCCTTGAGAGGCCTGGGGAGAGGTGGGGTAACACAGGGCCAGCTAACAGAGCCCACAGCTGGTTGGCTGGCTGTGTGAGCTCACTCTTCCAACCTACCTCCAAGTAAGCAGTCTAATTCAGGGTCCCATCCATCTCAGAAAGTTCGTTTTCCACCTATGTAAAAACATGCAAACCGAAGAAGGTGAGATATTGTTTTGATCTGGCCCTTTCACAAATATTGCTATGACCTTCCTTTTTTCATTAAGTAAAGTGAGCTTTAGTATTCACATTTCCCCCACAAACTTGCATGACTCATTCCTTCACGTCATCTAGGTCTCTGCTCCAGGTCACCTCCTCAGTGGGGCCTCCCTGATCCTCTGAAACGCAGCCTGACCCTCCTGCCCTCCTCTTACATTATTGTGAAACAAAGGCACTTGCCTCTTGAGGTTACTGTGAAAGTTCAAATGAGCTAATATATAAAACACTGGTAACAATAAGGGCTATTTAAGTGGTAATCCTTTTCTAAGTTACAACACCGGCATGTAGACAACACAGTATACTTTTATCTGCCTTTTTATGTGGGTATCCTCTCTCTCCCTTACTAGACTATTATCTCCATGAGGGCAGGGGAATGATTTTGCAGCTTGTTCACTATCTTGTCCTCCAGCATCTGGAACTGTACTTGGCACATAGAAGGGGCTCAGTACATATTTGTTGAATTCAGAACGTGAACCCACTGAGGTCTGGAGAGGTGGGAAAAGTTTTGGCTTTCATTCACAAATTCTATAAACATTTACTGAGCACCCACTCGGCGCCAAGCAATAAGCTCTCTCGGTTGTGCAATACTAGCCTATGAATCTGGCAGGGCAGAAATTTAAAAACAAAGTTTTGCACTGAGGTTATAATTTATATAGAGAGAAATGTACAATTTCAAGGGGACACTGATGGATTTTTGAGAACTGCAAGTTCACACTCCCATAAAGAAACGGAACAATGTTTCAGCTTGGCAACGGGGGGTTTTGAGCCCAGGTTACACAAAGGCACAGAAGGCAGGCGGTGATGCTACCTGACCTGCCTCTGGGGTGCCTGCGGGAGAGCCCCGGGTCGAAGCGGGCGTTCCTGGGGGCGGGCGGGGGTGGGACTACAAGTCCCAGACTGCTTTGCGCGCTCGCAAGCCGTGCGGAGCGGCGGGGCTCAGGGGAGGGGGCGCGGCAGCGGCGGCGGCGGTGGCGCCGAGGCGCTGGGGGCCCGGGCGCCGGCGGTTGGCGTGCTGGCTGGCAATGCCGGGGCCCGCGGCCCGCGGGGAGGAGGGCAGCGGTGGCGAGGGCGCGGCCCCGGGGACCGCGGCGGAGCCTGGGGCTGGGCCGGGGCGGGAGCCGGCGCGGCTGTGCGGCTACCTGCAGAAGCTGTCCGGTAAGGGCCCGCTGCGCGGCTACCGCAACCGCTGGTTCGTGTTCGACGCGCGCCGCTGCTACCTCTACTACTTCAAGAGCCCGCAGGACGCGCTGCCCCTCGGCCACCTGGACATCGCAGACGCCTGCTTCAGCTACTCGGGCCCCGACGAGGCGGCCGAGCCCGGCGCGGAGCCGCCCGCTCACTTCCAGGTGCACAGCGCGGGAGCCGTCACTGTGCTCAAGGTGGGACCGCGCCCCTGCAGCCCAGCACCTGCCTCCCGGGGACGCGCGCGCACGCCCTTCTGCGGTTCCCCTGCTTAGCCTTGGGACTGCCCCCTGGCACCCAGCTCAGCCCAGCTCCTCTGCCCATCTGACTTTCTCCGTCCACCCTCCCTTTTCTAAAGCCCGTCTGCCAGCCTTTCCCCGTTTCTTTCTCAGACTCTGTCCCCGTGTCCCCATCTCAAGCTTTTCACCTGAGTTTAGACCAGAATAGCTGGGCGCTCCTCAGCCCCTTGACCCTTTATCACCCTCTGCGCCCTCCCTCGGGTCCTTCTCTGTCCACCTCCCCTCCCCTCCTCACCCCTCTCCTGTGGATGTCCTATGTAACCCTCCTAGGCATTCATGACTGTAGGCTTCCTGTCCTTGACCAAATTATTACTCTCTTCAGCTGCCTCATCTGTAAAATGGGGATAGTAGTAGTATGTACTTCTTGGGGGAGTTGGGATTACATGAAATATACGCTAACCACTGGTAAATATAATGACATCCAAGATTATAGACAGAGACAGTCAGAGATGGCAGGGCTTTTAGAGAGAATCCACTGCAGTCCCCTCCAGAGTGGGCAGGGACACTGCTGCTAAGTTCAGTCAGTCAGTAGCAGAGCCTGTTTGCTTCTCCCTGCTTTGGCGGGGAGAGGAGGGAAAGGGTTCCTTCAACCAGTCCTGCCTTGCCCATTTGAAGCTTCCTGTGTTGAAGCATGGAACTTACATCAGGAGTCACCCTGGTGCTCAGAAGCCCCTCCTCCCCCCTCGTTCTTGGGGGGCTCCCATCATCTCCTAGGGGCCATCCTGCTTCCAGCACCTGAGTGTCTGGGCCTTGGCCTGAAGTCTGATCTCTCTCCCAGGCTCCCTCCTTGCCTGGTTCCTGTGAGCCTCCACCCTCACTCCTCTCTGTCTCTCTCCTCTTCCGTATTACAAGCTGGGTTTCTCCAGAGCAGCAGGGCTGGGCTGGGATGTATGAAAACTCTCTGCAAAGCTGGCCAAGTAGACAGCAGAGTGGGCTGAGCCTAGCGCCCTTGGCGTTGTAAGCACAGGGCCGTTCCCGGGATCTCCGAAGCCAGCAGCAATTGGAGCTGCTCCCCGAGGTCGTTTTTCAGAGTTTTGTCAACTCAGTTCTTGCTGTTGCAAGCAGAGTCTGATGACTTGTGTTCTTGTGTCCTTTTAGATTCTTCCATCCCTTCTTGAAGTGGGTGCAGACAGCCTGGTTCTCCAAAGGAAGCCAAGCAGAGTTGTAGTTCAACTGGGGTTTACTTAGAAGCATTTGTGTAAACTTCGGAGTGACCCTAGCAAGTACACAGGGACTTTTTGCCAAAGAAAGACTCGTCCTCACTATCGTGGACTGTCCCTTTGTACAGCTGAATTTCCTGTATAATTGTTTGTCAAAACAGAAAATAGAGCATCCTGTTTCAGATTTTCTCAGATGACTTTGGAGCCCTCTTTCAGATATTTTCATTACAATTTTTTGAATGGTGGAGGTATCTACATAAGTGGGGCTACAAAATGCAGTATCAAGAGTGTGGCTTTAGAGTTGGGTGGACTTAAACTTATGGCTTGAATTTGCTGCTCACAGGCGTTGAGCAAATTACACAACCTCTCTGTCCCAGTTTCTTCTTCAGCCTAATGGGAATCTTACCGTCCTCACTGGTTACTTTTGAGAATTCTGGAAAATGGCCGGCACAGAGTAGGCAGTACATGGCATCCATGAGAAACAAGTAGTGTTTTGGGCCATTATGTAGTATGGTCGTGTAGTGGAATATTATGCAGCAGCGAACATACAGGAACGAGAGCCGTAAGTGTCAACATGCATGACTCCCGTAAACATAAAATTGAGAAGGAAAAACAAAGTTACAGATCGCATACAGAGGTATGATTCATGTAAAAATTGAGGTCATGTAGATGCGTATGCTGTGTGGGAATGGGAGAGCTCTGTTGGGGTGATGAGCCCTGCATTCAGGATGGTGGTTCCCACTTGGGAAGAGAGGGGAGTGTGAGTGGAAATGGGCGCCCGGGGGCATCCACTGTCTTCGCAGTGTTTTATTTCTAGCACCAGGTGGTGTTTGTTTTATTATTCTGTTTATCTTTTTCTGTGTTCAGAATTTTTCTCTCTCTCTCTTTTTTTTTTTTTTTAAATGAAATGGATCTTCACGTGGGTTACTGACTGTGGAACATTTTGGTATGTAAAGCTGAATTAGTCATAGAATAAGAGAGCATGCCTGAGGCCAAGGGTCTGCTTTGTAAAAACAGTGGAAATGGAAACACAGGCTAGGCTCTTCAAAAGAAGAGAGCAGTCAGAATGCAGGGTTTCAGAGTAAGGAGTGTCTTTTAAGAAAGATGAATTTAGGGTACGGTGATTCCTTCTGAGCTGTGGGAGTAAAAATTTTCTGGTGGTAAAAGTGGAAACTAGCAATTTATCTTTCTTTTCACCTTTCACATCCAAGAACTGATTCCCATAAACTTCAATGCTTCGGTTTAGGGCTGCTCAGCTGTAGCGCAGACCTTGATTTCTAAGGGGGTTGTAGGTTAGTGAGGATTAATCCCTACTCAAGGCTTAGCTAATGTATATAATTTTATAGATACCATTTCTTTTGATGGGTTAAAAAGAAAAAAAATCAGTTTGCTTATTGTATTATCATATGGTTCTTATTTTAAAGTGACTTTCTGCCTACTCTGGAAGAGCTGTGGTTTTGTTGAACTTTTCCAAAATGTTTTACTGCTTGAGTCTTAATGAAAGCTGATATTGGAATTTCTTAGTAAACTTTTCTGTTCCTAAACTCAGAGATGTGGTCCATGCCTTATTTTACCGATGAGGGAATGGAGGCCAGAAAGGGAATGTGATTTGTCTGAGATCATGAAGATAGACTGAGACCTTCTTGGATAGTAGACTCTAGGAACAGTGAGTGTCCAAAATGCCAGGTATCTAATTCTCTTATCTGTTTTGACAAGTCGTCTTCTTCTTTTTTTTTTTTAAACTTCTATTTCAATGGCTTGGGATTAGAAGTCATGGTTTTTCTTGTAATGCATTAAATTTCTGTCCTTTTCATACAGAATGAAAGCACCAGCAACATTGTACCTACTGATTCTTTGCCAGGATGTATGGTACTTGTTACTGGACATTTGGAAACTGCTACAACAGTCAGATAGAAACTGATGCTTCTTGTGGTGCTGTGTGTGTGTGTGTGTGTGTGTGTGTAGAGGTGCTAGAGGCTACTCACTGAGCTTTGCTGGGATCTGAGACACAGGAGTCAGTTCTGGAGTGAGCTGTCCCAGAGAAGGAGAGCACGTGACTGACTGGGAGGAAAGCTTGAATGGCCCTGCCCTGCCCGACTTCTGCAGTCCCCAGAGTGAGGAGCATCATCAGACCGTCAGCAGATTCACCCCACTGCCCCTGCTCTGTTTCTTGAAGGCATGTGGTGTGCAAATGGACATGTGTGTTGGTTTTTGAGCCACACGTAACAGAACAATCATGCATGCCTATTCTTAACCCACTTTTGTGGGAAGGACGCACATTCTCTGGTGTTGAAACTGCTCTCAGTTTAATGACAAACATTTGTTAGCTTGGGTAATCATAGTGTGTGCAGTACAAAATAGATGGGGTGTACCGGCATTCTTGGCTAAATGGTTCTGCTAAGCTGTGTGTCCCTGGGGCGTCTGCTCAGGGGTCTTGAAGTGTTAGTTAAATCTTTTATCAAGATGTAACTTTTCATGGGTTTGTTGTGGCTTCCCAACGAGTATGTTCCTTAAAAGTAGGTGCAGTTTCGTGGGTGTGGAATCACAGAGTCTCTCTGTCTCCCACTGCCTGTCATACAGGCCTCACTGTAGTGTAGCTGCCCCACTATTTCCTGCTCAGGAGGACCCCCAAGGGCCGCTGTTTGTATCCTTGCCTCCCAGAACAGCGCCTGCACAAAGTAGGTGCCCAGGTAGACATTTGTTGAATGAATGAGTAGAAGGCGGTTACCCAGTAAGCCTTGGTTTTGGTGTGAGCTCCAACCCTTTAGAAGTGATCAGCCAGAATTCTCAAATGTCTCAAATGATATTCTCACCACGTGTCATGGAGGTGGCTGCCATTCAGGGAATGCTCAGTGAATATAACAGGCATCAGGGATCCAGAAGGGGGATTACCATCAGTCCTTAATTTTCATGTCTCTCGTATTTCATGCCTGCAGCTTAGACTCTGGGGGCATTGTTGTGGCAGTGAGTGAGTGGTTACGTGGTAAATATTTGAGGTCTTGCACCTGTGCCGACTCTGGGACTACTCTGCTCTGACGTTCTAGTACAGAAACAGCTGTAGAATGAGCGTAGATGTGTTCCCATCATTTTTGTTTATGGACTATGAGATATGAATGTCATGTAATTTCCACATCATAAAATGCAGTTCTTTTGGTTTTTTTTTTTTTAACTATTTGAAAATGTAAAAACCGTCCTTGACTTATAACTGTGTAAAGTCAGGCATTAGGCTAGATGTGATCCTCAGCCATAGTGCACTGACGCTGGTGTTTTAGGAAGGCCTGGCCGGGCACTTCTCATTCATTTGTTCACTCATTCTCACGCGCTATGCTTAGGCACTGCGGGTATGGATTGAACAAGGTGAGCATAGTTCCTGTCCTTGAAGAGTTTTCTGGGTAGCCCAGAGACAGACTTTAATTAAAATAAAGCAACACCAACCAGTTCTGTGAAGTTTAAAAGGAAAGAGACGGGATGCCTGTGTAACGGGGGCTCTGGATCTAGTTTGAAGGGAGGAGGGAAGACTTCTTGAGAAAGTGACTTTTGAGCTGAGGTATAAAAGGCACATTGATGTTAACTGGAGGAGTGGAGAGAGCAGCGGAGTGCTCTAAGGGGAGGAATGGCAGGAGCAGAGACCCTTGGGCACGTCTGAGTGTGTAGGGGATTCAAGGAATGCCCAATGGCAGCTGGGTGGTGGGGAGGGCCTTGTGGCCCTCGCTGTAGGAATACGCGAAGACTTTTCAGCGGGGCTTGACAAATAGTTATGTTTTTCTTTTTTTTCCCTCCCAAACTGATGGTTGGATCATGGCCAGTATTTTCATCTAATTATGTTGGAAGATGTCTTGTGTATTAGGAGTTGAAATATTAATATGTTACGCACCGGCAGACAGGTTTTAAAGAAGATAAATGCAGAGTTGGAGATCTGGTAGTCCGTTGCCTCTTAAGCAGCACTTAAGCTCAGAAATGAGCCGGGGCTGCTGGCTCAGGGCTCCCTGGCTGCACTGGGCTGCCTTTCCTGCAGCATTCCTCACGGCCGCCTTCCTTGCCTTCTCTCCTGTCCCGCTTGCTCTGCTCACAGGCATGCATGTTGCCAATTTCCTTCCCCTGTGGAGGGAACTGTTGCGTGCATTCAGGTTGAGAGCTGGTGAGCACCAGCGCTCCCATCTCACTGAGGCTTCTGAGGGGTGGATGGTCTCCTTGTTCAGCTGCCTTCACCCATCAGCCTTCCCATAGAACAAAATATAGATAATAACCCTCTGTCCAAAGGAAGAAAAGAATCCTATTATTGTAGAAATGACTCTCCAGTTGTGGGAGCAGAAGGCGTTTTGACTAGGAATTTTCAGTTCTTTTAGAGATTTGTATAGTAGGGCAGGGGTCCCCAGCCCCCGGTCTGTGATCCAGTACTGGTCTGCAGCCTCTTAGGAAGCAGGCCACACAGAGGAGGTGAGTGGCGGGTGAGTGAAACTGCATCTGCTGCTTCCCACTGCTCCCCATCACTCGCATCACTGCCTGAACCATCCACACCCCCGCCACCACCCCAGTCCAGGGAAAAGTTGTCTTCCACCAAAGAATCTGGTCCCTGGTGCCACAAGGTTGGAGGTTGCTATAGCAGGGTCTTAATGACATTTGAGTGGGTGTTTACCTACATCCTGGCCGGGCCAGTCCTCAGTGGATTTTGCTCACTTTCACAGAGTGAATATTACAATATGGTGAATTAGGAAGTAGTGATGCTTCTGACTAATGTTCTGCTAAATACTGTACTTAGAGAACTTGGTGAAGTGAACACACTGGGGGCTTGTATGTGCGAGGGAAGCCCCGAGAGTCAGGAGGCTAAGGCAGTCTCTGGAGAGGCTGTGGGTTTCATGATCACCCAGTAAATAATAGCTCACCAAGCAGCATAGGAAACCCCAAATGGACAGATTCAGGATGGCATTCCTCCCTAAAATGGGTCTTGTCCTGTTTTGGTTTTTGAGCATCTGATGCTATGTCCTGCTAGAGTGTAGGTTTCCTGAGAACTTATACTTCTTGGTCACCACATCAGCCTTAATACTTAGTGGAGTGTCAGCCACAGATTAGATGCCCTGTGTATATTGGTTGGATTGAATGAACACTTCAGACCCTTATTTCCTTTTGGGGTGGGGGTGTGGTGTGCTCGTGTTGCGTGGTCAGAAGGAGGTTTGCAATGTCCATTTCTCCCTTTAGAAAATATTTTTGAGCATCCACCATGTCATAAGCATCATGCTTTTTCTGCAGATAGGGCAGTGAAAATTTTCTGTTTAAGAAACTACAGTGCTGAGACTTTAAAAATAGATTAGCACCTGATAGCTTTGAAAAAAAAAACTTTGGAGAGAAACCATATTTGTCTGTAGTATTCATCGCTGGGAGTAAACATCAAGTGTCTGCAAGTTTTTTGATTCTGAGGGAGGTCTGGAATCTTTCCATAGTAAATGAAGAGGCGGGCAGGGAAGCCTGAAGGTGAAGTACAGATTTGGATATCACCCGGGGCCAGAAATCTGTGGTTCGTACCATAATTTCCCTGGGCATTGCCGAATTGGGGAGGTCTGTATGACTGAACATCGAGATAATCCCTGGAGAAATGGGCTGAGGAGTTGGCTAGGTTTTGGTGTAATTGTATAGCTGTTCAAAGATTTCGTTCATTTTGGGTGAGCGAGAAGTATTCCCAGTTGAATGGGAATCAGCATCTTTTCATGAGTTTGTATGCCAGGCCATTGCTTAACTTTTTTTTTGATTGATTGTGTGGGAGAACTGGAATCTGGAGGAGAAGGGGACAGTCAGGAGCTGAGATCCTTTGGCCTCCTTCCCTGGTGGCTCAGTGGTAAAGAATCTGCCTCCCAATGCGGGAGATGCAGGTTCAATCCCTGGGTTGGGAAGATCCCCTGGATAAGAGAATGGCAACCCACTGCAGTATTCTTGCCTGGGAAATCTCATGGGCAGAGAAGCCTGGCAGGCTACAGTCTGTGGGGATGTGAAAGAATCAGACACAATTTAGGGACTAAACAACAACTGGCCCTTTCCAAGGTCAGCCCTCCTGGAAAGAGCAGACGTTCCTTGAGCAGTCCGCCCTCAGGCGAGAACTTGTTGGGGTGTCAGGCCTAGAGGTAGACTGGAGGCGGACAGGCCAGTGCTATCAGAGATGTTGATCCTGGATTATAGGAATTATCTCTAGGCAGTGAGCCCAGTTTTCATTTCCCTTTCCAGCTCTGTGATGTCCAGGAGAGACTGTGCTTGCAGAAAAGGGGCCTGCATTTGGAAATCTGATGCAGCCACTGGCCATTCACCTAACAACCTTGGTTGGGCAAGGCCCTGATGGGCATCCAGTGCGAATCAGGTGTTGCCTCTGGCCTCGGGGAGCTTGTTCTGTGCAGCCCTGGGTGTCATTAGAGCATTGTCATCATCTGTGAGGTGGAGGAGGTCATCAGTGTTTTTGTTCCAAGGGTCATTATCCCTGAGTCAGTACTGACGAGACCCTCAGATCAGCCTGTCTTGCTCCTTGTATGACCGAGTAAGAAACTGAGTCCCATAGCTAGTTAGCTGCAGCCCTGGCACTAACCAACCCCCTCCACACACACACCTGAGTGATATTTAGTATTTTAAACCCAGTGTTTTATGCTATTTGCTTCACATTTCCATCTTACTCCCTTAGTAGGAAATAGGGCTTCTTCTGTTTTTAGTTGTTGGACACAGATTGTAAAATTACACATTTATGTCTTAGGTACTGTGGTACAGATGTAAGATGTTTAGTCACATGGAGATTGGAAATTAACAATACAGATGATAAACTTCAGTGGGGGTTGATTGATAATAGACATTAGTGGTGTTTCCCTGGCAGGGACTAGACTTACACATCCATGTTCAGGAGCCTTCTCTTTGGCGCCTTTCCTCTGTGCAGAGGAAAACTAACCCTTCGTGTGTGTTTTTTTCTCTTGCTGCTCTGTCAGCCATGCCCTCTGGCCTCAGAAGTGAACCAGTTTTTTAAGCTTCACAGTTTACAGCTCTCTTACATTTACTGTCCCGGAGGTAACATGCTGATAAGGCTCTCTTTGCTTTCTGTCCTTTAAAGGACATCTCCTGGAGAATTGTGGTTCTCAGTTTAGTGTGGGGAAGGCGCCTCCTGGGATCCTGCTAAAATGCAGGTGGTGGGGGTTCCCCCCAGAGATTCCGGTTTAGTTGGTTGGCCAGGGTGGACCTCAGGAATCTGCTTCCTTATCCACTGTCCCACCCCTTCTGCTGCAGACCTCTGGTCCTCTCTTTGAGAAACACTGCTGTCTTCTAGATCATGAATGAATGTCCTCTTTGACCATGAAGTAAAGACTGGCCCTGTGAGAGGATGGTTTTCTGAGTGGACTAGAAATAACTAAACTGCGTGGGTGGAGACCAGTGAAGTGTGAGCCCTTTATCCTTAGGTTGACACTCTGTGGTTTATATCTGCCCACCTTCTTTGCATTCTGAGTTTCTTTGCTCTAGAGCAATGGTTTGGGGCCTGTGACTCCCTCTCCCCAGTAGCCCTGATGTTTCTGTCCCCCATGCTGATCACTTAGTTGCTGGCACACCCCTGTGTGCTAGGATTCCTCCTGGGCCATTCAGAGGGAAGCTCCCGGAGGCCATCCTTAGGGTGTTTCTGGGAGAGGGGGTTTTAATAATCACCACCACCAAATAGCTGGTAAGGAGACTTGTAGAGCCTCTGGCTTTTCACCCAGAGAGGGGTTTGATATAGGAGAACCATCTGGCACTTTCCTGAGATACCAGCTCTATCTTAAAAAGACTGTTAGAAATCAACATGCTTCCCAAACACTCCAGTAAATTGACTGAAAGTTCAAGCAGATTTTTGGTACCAGGTTCCCATGTTCCCTGTAATCTCCGATGGGTGGAGCCTGGGAGTCTGCCCCTCCCAAACCCCAGATCATAAAACTTCATATTAAGTCAGTCATTCCTGTGTCCTCCTTTTAAGTTAAAAAACATCAAGCCAGAACGTTGCAGTATTGCATGGTGTGTGGAAATCATCGCAGGCAGGGGTGGCGTGGGGCTGTTCACCCGTTTGCTTGCCATTGCTACAGGAGTTCTTGTTTATCCTGAGCTCATAAAACCCTGGCACTCTCTTATTGTGCAATGGCAGAGCTGATAGGGAGCTGTAGGAATGCAGCCCTGTGGCCACTCGGAGGCCACATGCTCTCCTTCCGTCTGAAACAGAAAGCGTTTTGACAGGCTTCCACATTTCCTGCAGGGAAGAACAGGCCCAGAGAGTGGCCTTGTCCTTGCCTGTGTCTTGGTGAAATCTGTCATCTAGGCCAGGCCCCTCGCGAGCCCAATTAACTTTATTGACCTCTTTTCCTGTAACACACATTTGTGTGTGTGTAGGCACTCTTCTCCTAGTTTAATCTCTGTTAAACTGTTAAGGATGGGTTTAAGGAGTATCTGTTCTCTCAAGGTGTTTGCTTTTTAAAAGAAGATGCTTGAGAATTAGAAATGGCAAAACTCCTCAGACTACCACCTCCCAGAATGAGGGAGAAGAGGGACAGCTTCTGGGGGAGAGGCTGCCCCCTCCCTCTCAGACTGTTCAGGGAAAGTGATGGTGGGAGGTCTAGGTTCTTTAGATGAGAATTCATGTAATTATTTTGCGTAATAAGTTATATGAAAATGCCGACTTCAGGATAGCAGTTTAAAAAGACAAAGCAGTAAGAACTTAGGATGTTACTAGAGGAGTTGGGGGTCCCTATAGTCGCACTTCGTTTTCCAAGGAGCCAGGAGACTCAGTATTATTTCCCTTCTAACTGTCTGTTGCTGGGCTGAAACAAGATTTCAAAACCTTCCCAGGGGTTTTTGAAAAAAACTGCCTTTTTTTTTTTTCACCATTGGTAGTGGGCCAGATCCCTTGAGATTGTTTTCAAGCTCATGATTTTGAAATGTTCAGAAGAAAATTTGGAACCTAAAATTATTTATCAGATATGAGATTGTAGTCTTTTTTTCATCTGAGATGTGTTTTGCATTATCAGGCTATTTATGATATTCTTGTGCTTTTTATTGCTTATGGAAGAAGTACCTTGGAAATCCAAAATAACCTTCTTTCTTTCTGGTTTTTTTTTTTTTTTTTTGCTGCACCTTGGGGCTTGCCAGATCTTAGTTTCCCAACCAGAGATTGAACCCAGGCTATGGCAGTGAAAGCGCCGAGTCTTAAGCCCTGGATTGCCAGGGAGACCCCAAATACCCTTCTTTAGATTTAAGAAATGAAAATTCCTTGATTATGAACAGGCATTGCATATCCTTTCAAGATATGACTGAGTCAGACTATCCATGCAGTCTCGATTGCTTTATATGACTTAGCAAACCTAGTCTGTATTCTCCTTGTGACTCCACGGTGACTGTCGGTTATGCAGTCGGCCCTGACCCTTTGGGGAGGAGCCCAGAGTTCACAACCTAAGTGGGCAACTGAAGTGCTGTGTCACTATCACGTACGCAAGATAGGTTCTGTAAGAGATATCAGATGGCCTCCTAGATAGGACGTGTGAACTAGATCTTGAGGAGCGAGTAGGCATTTGCATGTGGGTTTAGTGCGGTAGGAGCAGGGGTCATTGAAGCTCATCTGGCTTCTGTGCGCCTGTTGGGTGGGGAAAGAAAGTTTCTAGTCCCGTGGAGTGTGGGGCAGCATGGATCAGGTGACCATGCCACATTGCTCAGCACTTGGGAGCCACTAGAGAGTTCTAAGCATGGGACAAACATATGATTTTGTTGGCTGCATGTAAGGGGGTTTGGGGAGGGAGGCTGAGGACAGCAAGACCAGTTAGGATACTCTTGCAGAGGCCCGAGGTTGAAGAACCAGATGAACGACAGGGAGCGAGAATCTGAGAGACTGACGAAAGGGTCTTTCAGACTTAGAGACCTTGTGATCCTTTTATATTGGAGAACAGTTCCTTTCTTCTGCATATTTGTTTATGTTTAGTCTTGTTATTGCTCACTGCAGTCTATTTTAAAAGAAATGTCTTTAGAGCAGAACTGTGGCTCAGAGCATCCAGTGGGAGAACTTTATAGCCAATTGATGGTCATGCTGTCTCTAACCCAGTGAAACTGTGCTGACCCCACCCATTCCTTTGATGTCCTGAGGACCTTCTGTACTGTCAGAGAGCCCAGCCTCTGATGTGGGAGTTGTTTTTATCCAGGAAACCAACATACTATTTTTATTTAGTGTGCGTGCGTGCTCACTCAGTCATGTCTGACTCTTTACCACCCCATGGACTATGCTCCTCTAGGCTCCTCTGTCCATGGAATTTTCCAGACAAAAATCCTGGAGTGGGTTGCCATTTCCTACTCCAGGGGATCTTCCTAACCCAGGGGTCAAATCCACATCTCCTGCATTGGTAGGATTCTTTACCACTGTGCCACCTGGAAAGCTTTATTTTTATTAACTTATTTATTTTTGGCTGCACTGGGTCCTTGTTGCTGCATGCAGGCTTTCTCTAGTTGTAGTGAGTCCAGGCTACTCTGCAGTAAGCTGTGCATAGGCTGCTCATTGCAGTGGTTTCTGTTGTGGAGCTCAGGCTCTAGGATGCGTGGACTTCAGTAGTTGTGGTGTGTGGGCTCGGTAGTTGTGGCTCAAGGGATCCAGAGCTCAAGCTCAGTAGTTGTAACACATGGGTTTAGTTGGCCCATGGCATGTGGACTCTTCCCAGACCAGGGATTGAACCCATGTCACCTGCATTGCAAGGTGGATTCTTAACCACTAGACCTCCAGGGAAGTCTGCCAACACACTTTAAATTGAACTTGGCTGTTGTTGAGGTCATCAACATTTCAGTATCTGAGAAAACCATAGAGGAACTTCTAGATTTCTGCTGAAATGTTGAGAGGACGGACTTTGTCTTGGACATGCACTTCTCCTTCTTCCCCTTGATAGTAGGGAACACAGACCCGGATTTGAATTTTGACTGTGCCAACTGGTTGTGAGATCATGAGTGATCATGATAATATGGATAGTTGATGCCTAATGAGTAGTTAGTGTGTGCCAAGCACTGTTCTGAGCTTAACACGCATCAACTCATTTAACCCTCATAACAGCATAACGTGAAGTAGATTCCTGTTATTCACATTTTACCAATGAGAAATCTGAGGCACATTAAGTAGCTTGGCTATTACAGCCAGCAAATGGCCGAGCTGGGATTTGAACTCAGTTAGGCTCCAGAATCGGAGAAGGCGATGGCACCCCACTCCAGTACTCTTGCCTGGAAAGTCCCATGGATGGAGGAGCCCAGTAGGCTGCAGTCCATGGGATTGCTCAGAGTCGGACAGGACTGAGCAACTTCACTTTCACTTTTCACCTTCATGCATTGGAGAAGGAAATGGCAACCCACTCCAGTGTTCTTGCCTGGAGAATCCCAGGGACAGGGGAGCTTGGTGGGCTGTTGTCTATGGGGTCGTACAGAGTCGGACACAACTGAAGTGACTTAGCAGCAGCAGCAGCAGCAGTAGGCTCCAGAATCCAGTAGGTAATACTTTGGGCAAGTGGATGATACCATCTTGTGAGATTGCTATGAGCTTTATTTTTTTGTTATGAGCTTTAAATGATAGCGTGTATTAAGTGTTTAGTACAATGTCTGGCATACAGTAATCATTTACTTAATAGTATCTAATACTGTTAGTAATATGAATGGAAACATTATGAAATAGTCTATATAATTTTGTTCCATTTTTGTAAAGAAAATTGCCCTGTGTATTTATGGATAGAAAAGTATCTGAAAGGATATACTCCAAAGTGCTGACTGAGGTTATTACTGGTGATGTGGTTATGTACATTTTATTTTCTTCTTTGTTTTGCTGTATTTTTAAGATTTTCCGCAGCAGACGTGGGTATTGTTATTATTTGAAATAAAAGTCTACGGTTTGTTATTGGGTTTTGTTTTTGTTTTTTAAAGCTAAGGAGGCACTCCCAGGCATATAGGAGCTCTTTAAGTGCCAACAGAGTGAGGTGTCCCTGCAAAGCCATGGAACTCCGCACTGTGCTCAGCAACTTGGAGGTTGTTTGGTCTTTTTCTCACTTTGTCTTTTAATTTTGTATGGTGTTTTGGACACACAGACATTTTTCGCTGCTGTCTTTCTTTTGGAGTTTAGACAGGTGTTTACATTCCTAGAGAACAGAAATGTTACAGCAGGGATTATTTCCATGTTGGCGGGGTGAGTGATCAAGCCTGTGGAAATCAATGCCTCCCGGCTGCTGCTCAGCCTGGAGTCAGGTCCCTTGAGTTGCCTGTGCAAGAAGCAGCTGTGTGGCTTACAGTCTGAAGATCTGCCCTTTGAGGACATGGGGCTCAGTCCTGAGAGAGCGTTGGTTTTCCTTGTCCACAGCGTCAGGGCACACGGCATTCCTCGTGGCTGCTGGTTGTGCTTCAGTGTGAGCTCTTCAGGAGATCTCTGCACAGATCTTCCTTGTCAGTTTCTGATATGCCGATGGCTGGATTAAAAGTCAGATCATCCCTGTGTGGCTTTAAAATTTGGCAGAAATCTACGCAACTGTTGTTAACAAGATACAGAAAGAGACAGAAACTTAACTTTGATTACAAAGGCATCATCTACTAATTTAAATGGTTTATATTTTGCATTTAAATCTTGAATCAACGTTGAATTTATTTTCTTTTATGTTGTGGCCTAGGTCAAACCTAGACCATAATTCTTAATACTTTTATTTCTTTCCAAAATTTTAGCCAATTGTCATAATGCCTTTGTTTAATAATTAATACTTTTTCCACTGATTTGATTTGAAATGCTGCATAAATATTTTTATATCTACTTAGCCCTGTATTTTGATTCTCTGGCAGTAGAGTACTGGTTTAATTATTGTGGCTTTATAATATGCTTACCCATTTGGTAGGTCAAAGCCTCACACCTTGTTTTTTTTTTTTTTTTCAGAATTCTCAAAGATTAAACTTCAGATTAATTTTGTAATCTCTTTGTCATGCTTTGAAGAACTTTTTAGAATTTTGGCTGGATTTGCTTTTTAAGTTTCTATTGATACATAGGATTTCTTAAATATATACCTATGCATTTTATGTTTTGTTGTTTGTTTTAATTTTTAAATTTTTGAAAATTTTTTCTGCACTGTGTGGCCTGTGGGCTCTTAGTTCCCTGACCAGGGATTGAACTCATGGCCTTCTGCCCTGGAAGTTTGGAGTCTTAACCACTGGACCACCAGGGAAGTTCCACGTTTTACATTTTGATTGTATTGTGAACATGTTTCTGACTGTCTCCTGCAGGTGTAAAGGAAGCCATTTGCCCACTGGGAGGGTCTAAGAGCCAAGAATTGACCAGGTCTCGCCCAATACTCTGCCCCTAATGTTGACTGCTGCATTGGCCTAAGTCAGGCTCTTAATAAGTATTTGCCAAGTGAATGAATAAACATCTCTATGTATGTGGTGTTTTCTTCTTTTGGATTCTTTTAGATAGATTCCTAGGAATGGAGTTTTGGACCAAAGGAGATGAGCATTATTATAGCTTCTAAAATGTGCTGAGTCTTGGTAGATGGAGGTTCTTTACCAAAGGGCTGGAGACCCAGATGGTAAGAGGGCTTGGGTCAGTTTGTGGTGCAGTGAGAATGAAGTTAGGAGATGAGGCCTGACTCCTGTGTATGCACAATTGCAGCTCTAGCCCCTGTGCCCAGTACTGTGCTTGCCCGCCAGGGTGGGCCCTTAATAAACACATCTTGAGATGAATTAACTTTATTTAACTTTTCAGAGCACCAAGGAAAGAGCTAGGCTTGGAGAGAGGGAAGTCCCTGGGGTCCAAGGGCAGGGACAGGTGTCTGGAGCCTATCTCCCCAAGAGTTGACTTCTGGGTTTTGGGCTTTTGGTGGTCTGGGCACAAAGGCTTGTGGGAACAGCTGGGGCATCACATAGTTCTCCTCGCCAACTGTCAAGGGCTGAATTCCACCTCAAGCTGGACGAGGCATGGCCTGGTTTCCATTCTCTGAACTGGCATCTCAGGTCATGGTGCCTAAATGTAGCAGATGTCTGTCATCTCAAAGGACTGTGCCCACGCAGTCCTTGTCTGCCCTCCCAGCTCCCCAGGACATTCCTGCAGCTGTGTAGGGACAACCAGAATGGCTTTCCCAGATGTTTGGCTTGATTTTTCATGTTGGGATTGGTGCCATATTTGAACTAGAGTTTTAGCCGTTTTGAGGCAGTAGCAGTAGCTGAACGTAGGAGAGGATGAGTCAGATATTTGAGTGTTTAACTGTATTCCAGGCACTGTTCTGGGCATCTTGGACCATACTGAGGCCAGAAGGTTTTGCCTCTGCCTTCAAGGAACTTAGACTAATGAGAACACACAGGGAGGGCGCCACTGCCATGGGAAGCTGTCCTGGGCTGTCTGGTGTTCTGAGTTCCCCATTCTGAGTGTGCAGAGAACATTCAGGCTCAGGTCAGTAAGCCTTATTTGCGTTTTGAATTGGGTTTTGCAGACTGAGTAGGAGATGGAGAGACCAGTGTTATGGGAGACTCAGCATATGACCCTGGTGAGCCTTCAGACAACAGATGTGACATGTGGCCTGTTGGATGCTTGTCTGGCATCTGCTCTTATTCTCTTCTGAGCTGTGAAACTTTGCCTCATTTCTGCTCCTTCCAGCATGGTTGAATGTCTGTCTGGTTCTCCAGAATGTGGGACTAAAGCATTTTAAATGGTGATTTGGGTAGGGTGGGGCAGCGATTGATCCTCTCTGGGTCATGCTGGTGGTGGTGATAAGCCTCAGCACTGACCGGCTCATTTGTCACCAGGTGGGTATAGCTCAGTGGAGGGAGTTCTGGTGTTGGACTCCTTGAGGTGCCCTGTGTGAATGAAGACAGATCCCTCGAGGGTCCTACTTGCCTTCCTCTAGGAGGGGGCAGGGAAGATTCTGAAATGTGAGCCATCAGCTAGACCAGCCAGACTCATTCTTTTAGGTCTCCAAATAATGTTGGCATCTCCATGGACATTAATAGAGCATGAGGTGGTTGGGGATATGGGGAGTACTTAAAGAAGAAAGTTGTTTGAGTCATACAGTTCTGTGGGAGGTGAATAACGTTGGCTGCCCCACTGTCAGGAGCCCCATGCCCATGGCCATCCCCGAGGGCATTCCCACCTGCTGGGTTTCCCACCTCGCCAGATCTCCCGCCAGCCGTGGCTCTCCCGAATGGTACTTGCCATCATTATCTAGAATAGCCCCATTCAATACAAATACGATGTGAGCCAGATACATACTTTTAAGTTTTTGGATAACCACATTAAACAGTGGAATTCCACTGTTTAACAGGTGCAAAACTAATATATTTTATTTAATCCAGTGTACCTATATTTTATCATGTGGCACTAGCCATATTTCACATGCTCACGAGCTGTGTGTGACTAGTGGCTACTGAGTTGGCGGGGCAGATCCAGACTGACTTTGCATGACCGACTAAGACTGGAGCAATGAAGAGACTAGTTTGTGATTCTGCATTTCGTTAGGACTGAACAAGGCCAAATCTCAGTTCAGTCTGTTTAAAAGATATCAAGGGGAAACACAGAGACTTTGTGGATTTCTGCTGATTTTGCTGTTTTACTTTTAATCCTGTCCTGTCTTACAACCTATGTGTGCTTCTGTCTTTGGGCCTCAGCTCCCTGAGGGGAGGACCTTTGGGGGCTTTTCTGCCTCCTTGATCCTGGCACATGCCTGGGAGCCATGTGCCCCCAGCAGCCTTTCACAGCTGCTTAGGGATTGAAGTCAAGATGCTTTTCCTGATTTCTAGGTTTTTTTCTTTTTCTTTTTGAAGAAAACAAACCCCAGTTAATCTTTGTCTTGAGATAATTTTGCTTGCCTTATTGACTAGATTTCTGTAACATGAATAATATGCCAGACATTGAAAGCATGTGATCTGAAAGTTTGGCCCCAGGAATTTAGTAAGAGATGATTAAGAGGTTACTAATTGTTCCTCAGTCAGATTTAATACTCAGAGATTTAAAGGGGGAACAGCTTTCTTTTCTTTTTTTTAAAAAAACTTGTACTTTAAGGGAGAAAAATCAAATCAATAAAATTAGAAATGAAAATGGAGAGATCACAACAGACAACACAGAAATACAAAGGATCATAAGAGACTACTATCAACAATTATATGCCAATAAAATGGACAACGAGGAAGAAATGGACAAATTCTTAGAAAAGTACAACTTTCCAAAACTCGATCAGGAAGAAATAGAAAATCTTAACAGACCCATCACAAGCACGGAAATTGAAACTGTAATCAAAATCTTCCAGCAAACAAAAGCCCAGGTCCAGACGGCTTCACAGCTGAATTCTACCAAAAATTTAGAGAAGAGCTAACACCTATCCTGCTCAAACTCTTCCAGAAAATTGCAGAGGATGGTAAACTTCCAAACTCATTCTATGAGGCCACCATCACCCTAATACCAAAACCTGACAAAGATCCCACAAAAAAAGAAAACTACAGGCCAATATCACTGATGAACATAGATGCAAAAATCCTTAACAAAATTCTAGCAATCAGAATCCAACAACACATTAAAAAGATCATACACCATGACCAAGTGGGCTTTATCCCAGGGATGCAAGGATTCTTCAATATCCGCAAATCAATCAATGTAATACACCACATTAACAAATTGAAAAATAAAAACCATATGATTATCTCAATAGATGCAGAGAAAGCCTTTGACAAAATTCAACATCCATTTATGATAAAAACTCTCCAGAAAGCAGGAATAGAAGGAACATACCTCAACATAATCAAAGCTATATATGACAAACCCACAGCAAACATTATCCTCAATGGTGAAAAATTGAAAGCATTTCCTCTAAAGTCAGGAACAAGACAAGGGTGCCCACTTTCACCATTACTATTCAACATAGTTTTGGAAGTTTTGGCCACAGCAATCAGAGCAGAAAAAGAAATAAAAGGAATCCAAATTGGAAAAGAAGAAGTAAAGCTCTCACTGTTTGCAGATGACATGATCCTCTACATAGAAAACCCTAAAGACTCCACCAGAAAATTACTAGAACTCATCAATGACTATAGTAAAGTTGCAGGATATAAAATCAACACACAGAAATCCCTTGCATTCCTATACACTAATAATGAGAAAACAGAAAGAGAAATTAAGGAAACAATTCCATTCACCATTGCAACGGAAAGAATAAAATACTTAGGAATATATCTACCTAAAGAAACTAAAGACCTATATATAGAAAACTATAAAACACTGGTGAAAGAAATCAAAGAGGACACTAACAGATGGAGAAATATACCATGTTCATGGATTGGAAGAATCAATGTAGTGAAAATGAGTATACTACCCAAAGCAATCTATAGATTCAATGCAATCCCTATCAAGCTACCAACAGCATTCTTCACAGAGCTAGAACAAATAATTTCACAATTTGTATGGAAAAACAAAAAACCTCGAATAGCCAAAGCGATCTTGAGAAAGAAGAATGGAACGGGAGGAATCAACCTACCTGACTTCAGGCTCTACTACAAAGCCACAGTTATCAAGACAGTATGGTACTGGCACAAAGACAGAAATATAGATCAATGGAACAAAATAGAAAGCCCAGAGATAAATCCACGCACATATGGACACCTTATCTTCGACAAAGGAGGCAAGAATATACAATGGATTAAAGACAATCTCTTTAACAAGTGGTGCTGGGAACTCTGGTCAACCACTTGTAAAAGAATGAAACTAGAACACTTTCTAACACCATACACAAAAATAAACTCAAAATGGATTAAAGATCTAAACATAAGACCAGAAACTATAAAACTCCTAGAGGAGAACATAGGCAAAACACTCTCTGACATACATCACAGCAGGATCCTCTATGACCCACCTCCCAGAATATTGGAAATAAAAGCAAAAATAAACAAATGGGACCTAATTAACCTTAAAAGCTTCTGCACATCAAAGGAAACTATTAGCAAGGTGAAAAGACAGCCTTCAGAATGGGAGAAGATAATAGCAAATGAAGCAACTGACAAACAACTAATCTCGAGAATATACAAGCAACTCCTACAGCTCAACTCCAGAAAAATAAATGACCCAATCAAAAAATGGGCCAAAGAACTAAATAGACATTTCTCCAAAGAAGACATACAGATGGCTAACAAACACATGAAAAGATGCTCAACATCACTCATTATCAGAGAAATGCAAATCAAAACCACTATGAGGTACCATTTCACACCAGTCAGAATGGCTGCAATCCAAAAGTCTACAAGTAATAAATGCTGTAGAGGGTGTGGAGAAAAGGGAACCCTCTTCCACTGTTGGTGGGAATGCAAACTAGTACAGCCACTATGGAGAACAGTGTGGAGATTCCTTAAAAAACTGGAAATAGACATACCTTATGATCCAGCAATCCCACTGCTGGGCATACACACTGAGAAAACCAGAAGAGAAAGAGACACGAGTACCCCAATGTTCATCGCAGCACTGTTTATAATAGCCAGGACATGGAAGCAACCTAGATGTCCATCAGCAGATGAATGGATAAGCAAGCTGTGGTACATATACACAATGGAGTATTATTCAGCCATTAAAAAGAATACATTTGAATCAGTTCTAATGAGGTGGATGAAACTGGAGCCTATTATACAGAGTGAAGTAAGCCAGAAAGAAAAACACCAATACAGTATACTAACGCATATATATGGAATTTAGAAAGATGGTAACAATAACCCTGTGTACGAGACAGCAAAAGAGACACTGATGTATAGAACAGTCTTATGGACTCTGTGGGAGAGGGAGAGGGTGGGAAGATTTGGGAGAATGGCATTGAAACATGTAAAATATCATGTATGAAATGAGTTGCCAGTCCAGGTCCGATGCACGATACTGGATGCTTGGGGCTGGTGCACTGGGACGACCCAGAGGGATGGAATGGGGAGGGAGGAGGGAGGAGGGTTCAGGATGGGGAACACATGTAAACCTGTGGCGGATTCATTTTGATATTTGGCAAATCTAATACAGTTATGTAAAGTTTAAAAATAAAATAAAATTAAAAAAAAAAAAAAAAAAAACTTGTACTTTGAGTGATCTGTTGGCTGCACTGGGTCTTCGTTGATTTCGCACAGGCTTTCTCTAGTTGCGCAGAGAGGGAGCTACTCTTGGTTGCGGTGTGCGTGCTTTTCATTGCGGTGGTCTCTCCCATTGCAGAGCACTGGCGTCCATGGTTGGAGCACGTGCGCTCAGTAGTTGGAGGGTCAGTAGTTGTGGCTCACGGGCTTGGGTGTTCTGCAGGACCAAACCTGTGACTGTTGCATTGGCGGGTGGATTCCTATCCGCTGTGCCACCAGGGAAGTCCAGGAAAAAGTCCGGGAAAAAGCTTTCGTGTAAGAGGCGTATTTCTCATGGTGCCAGCATTTCAGCAAACAGCCAGAGAGGTCGGTGCTTAATCTGACTTCTCCCTGGGACAGGATTGGGGGCCAGGCAGGGGAACTGGTGTGAGGGCCAGAACACACACATGCACATGCACACATGCACACAATGTCAAAACACACACACTTTCCCCTAAGCTGGCGGTTGGGAGACTTGGGGCCCAGTATAGACTCTGTGAAAGGAGGGAGGGACTGGGTGGGCTCTGGGCTCTGAGTGGGCTTTGTCCCAGCCCCTTACTCTTCCAGTCACTCTCTCCTCTTCTCTGGGAATGCTGCATTCTCTTTGTCTTGCTTCAGAGCCAGGCTGAGCCCCCACTGTGCACCCTGCAACCGGATTGCCACTCAGACTCCAGCTGCACTTTAGGGCCCTTGGGCCGGAGCTAATCTCCTCCCCTACCTGAACCCGGGCCCCACCCCCTGCTTATCCCAGCCTCCCCCTCCCTCCATTCCCCTGCCAGCCTCCCGGGTCTGTGCTCTCTCCTTGGCCTTTGCACACACTCTTCTCTCTGTCTGGAGCTTCTTCTTTCTATCTTGTCCTTCTGGCCACCACCTGCTTCCCCTTTAAGACCAAGCTCCTGCATCACTTCATGATTGTTTGTTCATTCATTTCTTCACTTATTTATTCAACAAAAATGTGTCTGGCACTGAGCTTGACGCTAGAAAAATGGAGACATCTCAGAGTTTATGTTTATTGGACAAGAAAGACATTAAGCTAACAGTATGAACCTTTTGAATCTATAGGTAGCAGTTTTCTTAAACTTTCAGTACCTGACCCTTGTCCCATTTCCTCTGCTTGATTAATTATCTTCCCTCAGCATCTCCAGTCACACCAGCCCCACCTTACCCACTCTGACCTCTGTCATAGCACTTAAAACACTCTTGAAATCACTGATTTATTTTTCCTATCTTTCTCACAAGCCCTGATTCCAGGTTCCTGATAGATGTTAAGAGTAAATGTTGAATGAATGTATGGATGAAATGATGACTTGGCTGATAGTTGGAGGGATTTTCTGTAGGATACCAGCAATCATATACTGAGTGGTTTTCCTTCCTAAGGCCATGCCTGCAAGTGTCACTAAAAAGAATCCAGGTTGTAGCCAGAGCACTTGGAGGTCATCCTTTGCTTGTGGACAGTAGAGGTTTGATCTCTGACTTGTCGCTTGCTTTAAGCCTATAGAGCAGTTGTCCAGATTGCCTCTGACCCTGAGGTAGAATTTATAGGTTCTAAAACCATGGGGTCTGATGTCTGTACCCCTTACTGGATGCCAGTGGTTACCACCATAATTGTGCCATGGCATCCTTCTCCCTGGGACTCCTTTGTGGGGGCAGCCTGGAGACCTGTGATCCACACTTGCCATCTAGTTTGTTAGTTAATAGCTAGGTTCATCATTTTGAGTTCCTTCTATATCTTGGTTGATTTTTTTTTTTTTTTTTAATGTACATAGTGCAGGTCACTGTGGTATATAGTTCTTTGAGTTTGGACAGAAATGTAGAGTCGGGTATCTGCCCCCATAGTCATGATGCAGAGTAGGTCACCCTCCCCCGACCAAAATCCTCTCATGCTGCCCCTTTGTAGTCAGCCAGCCCTTTCTCCCAAGCCCTGGCAACCACAGGCTTGTCGTCTGTCCCTATAATTTTGCCTTTAGAAGAATGTCATGTAAATGGAATGTGTATGTAGCCTTTGGGGGCTGGCTTCTTTCACATAGGCATGTAACATTCATCCATGTTGTGTGAATCAGTGGTTTGCTCCTTTTTACTGCTGAATAGTATTCCATGGTGTGAACGTTCCACGGTTTGTTTATCCGTTCACTGGATAAAGGACATTTGGCTTGTTTTCAGTCTTTGGCGATTATGAATAAAGCCTCTGAGCATTTGCATGCAGGGTTTGTGTGAATATGTATTTTATATTCCTCTGGGGTGAACATCTAGGAGTGGGGTTGCCAGGCCATTTGGTAGGTGTATAAGGAACTGCCACCCCGTTCTCCAGCAAGCTGCTCTATTGTATATCCCCACCAGCAAGGAAGGAAAGTTTAGTTGCTCTGTGCCCTTTCCAGCCATTGATATTGTCTGCTGTTTAAAAATATGGCCACTGTCATAGATGTTCCATCTAGTTTTTTTTCTTTTTAATTAATTAACTATATTTATTTGTTTATTCTTGGCCGCACTGGGTCTTTTCCTGCGTGCGGGCTTTCTCTAGTTGTGACGAGGAAGGGCTGCTCTCTCGTTGCAGTGTGCAGGCTTCTCACTGAGATGGTTTCTTTTGTGGAACACAGGGTCTAGAGCTCAGGCTCAGTAGCTGTGGCATGTGGGCTTAATTGCCCCACGGCATGTGGGATCTTCCTGGACCAGGAATGGAACCTGTGTTCCCTGTATTGGCATGCGGATTCTTAACCACTGGACCAGCTGGGAAGCACACCACCTAGTTTTTAATCTGCAGTTTTCTTTGCTCACTTTCTTAGGTGCTGACAGGATTTAAATACTGTTATTAGATTTGAATTGGCAGGGATGTCATCCGTACCTATGTGAGATGTGATTTCCTCACATAGAATTCATAGGTGCTCAGAACAAAAGGGCACTGAGAATATCAAGCCTTCCAAAAACCTTTTGAGGAAGACAGTAAATTGTATCATTCTGTAATTTCAGAATTTAAAAAGATTTCTTATTATTAGGATTAAATTCTTTATGTAAAAGTTGCTGTTTTCTTGACCATTTGTAGTGAACGAAGTTACTGATCTTGAAATTTCTTTGAGTTGTTCTTTTTAAAAATAATTTTGTATATTTATTTATTTTTGGCTGTGCTGGGTCTTCGTTGCTATGTGGGCTTTCCTCCAGTTGCAGCAAGCAGGGGGTATTCTCAAGCTGCAGTGTGAGGGCTTTTCATTGCGGTGGCTTCTCTTGTTGTGGAACACGGGCTGTAGGGCATTAGAGCTTGAGTCGTGTGGCACATGGGCTTAGTCGCTCCAACTGTGGGATCTTCCCAGACCAGGGATGGAACCTGTGTCCCCCTGCATTGACAGGCAGATTCTTTACCACTGAGCCTCCAGGGAAGCCCCTCTTTGAGTTGTTCTTAACTCTCCCTGCCATGTGTCAAGGTGTCCAGTCTGTCCTCACAAAACTTTTTTTTTTTTTATGCTGTTTATGCTCTTGGTGACCATAACACTTTTTCCCACTCCCTCTTGTAGGCCCCTAATCGTCAGCTCATGACTTACTGGTTACAAGAACTTCAGCAGAAGAGATGGGAATATTGCAACAGCCTTGACATGGTGAAGTGGGACAGCAGGACCTCCCCGACTCCTGGAGATTTTTCTCAGGGTCTCGTGGCCAGAGATAACACAGGTAGGTGAGAGACGGAGGGCTCCCGTGTCAGTGCTTTTTGCATTGACGTTTGATGTATTAAGTCAACTTAGCAGAAGAACTGAGAATGAAAATAATGATGATGATGCCTTAGGAAGGGGCAGCATCCCGTAGTTACTGAGGGCCTCTGCTTTCATGTACAGACTATATTCAAGCCCAACAACACCTCAGGAGTCAGGCAAAGCTGGTGCCTGGCACCCTAAAGCGATGGTACTGCTGAGGGCAGTGGGCAGTGCTCCGTCGTGCTGAAGTCCAGTCTGACCCCAGGGCCAGCCTTCTCTCCACTCCCTCTGAAGGTGAAGCACCAACACCCATAGTCCTGTGCACAGATGTGTGTGCCCACTGGGAAGATGTTCTCAGAGCTCTCACTGTGATTCACTGATGCTTCTCGGGAAGACGTTAAACCAGACGATAAAACTCTGGTTCTGTTTTATCTTGGACCTGTGGCATTTTCACAATTCATGCTAAGCCCTGGCCAGTCGCAGTGTGGAGATAAAGTGGTTTTATATTTGAATATCAAAACCAATAAAGCCCCATGATCTTCTCACAACTGTTTGGTTGCGATTACCGTATTAGAAGAGTGGGCGGATAGTTATTCAAAGCCCACAGGCCAATGGCTCCTGCAGGGACTGTGGGAGTGGAGGTGGGGTTGCTGTGCTTGTGGCCCTCTCTTCTTGGAGGGAGCAGGGCAGGCCCAGAAATAGCAGCCCTGGGCCCTGAAGAGTAAGGCATGAGAAGGCCAGGCCATCACACCAGCACTTCTTAAGGAGTGCACTTTGGAATTTGGCTGGAATGGGTGGTTCTCAGGCCTGTAAAGAGGTGTGGTGTGAACTTTTTAACACCTTTGAGACATTCACTCGGGAGAGCACAGGCTACTGTAGATTACCGGTGATCCGGCAACGTGTGCAGCTGACTAGTGGAAAGCCTTCTTGGACTTTTAAAATTATTTTTCCTCCAAATTCCTGTTTTACTGCCTGCCTCGTTTTTAACCAATCCGCAGGTTAACCCTCTGGTCAGTGAGAAATTACCGTATACTTCACACCTGTTAAAATGCTATGCAGCGAGAGTTCTTAGGTCATTTTCATGGATGAGTTAACACCAACAATAGCAGGAGCTGAAGGGATGCCTGCCTTTTCAGGCCAAAACCCCTCTATGTTTAGTTCACATGTCTGCTCATTGATGACTGAGTTTTTTAAAAAGCCACTATTATAAAGCTTTAGATCAAAAGAATCTCCGTAGCTCAGGATCAGTCACCGGGAATGTTTGGAAACCCTGCCGGGAAGCCAGCAGTATTCAAGGCAGTAGCCTTTGGCACAGGCAAGCCTAGCTTTGCCTTGGTTCCTTTCTTCTGAGGACACCAAGTGTTTCCATCTAAGGGAGACTCAGGCATTAGACTGAGAGGAGAGCCACAGGAATGGCACCCAGGCCTGCAATCCCTTCATAACACAACCTGCCTTCTTTTAAGCCGAGGTGCTGAGGCCGGGGAGCCGGAGAAAACACCTGCAGCCCCCCTTGGCTCTCTGCATTTGGTTTGGGGACTGTAGTGTGGGAATTTAGAGTTGGCGTCCTCTGGCGTTTACTCATTCAGGAAGTAGATGCCCATGACAGGCCTGGATCCCCCTCACAGAGTTTCTAGTCCAGCAGAGGGAAAAAAAAGTGAGATCACATGAGAGGGAAGGAACAGGGTACCAAGGGCCATGGATGGCTTACGCACAGCTTTGGGGTGGGTGGGGACCCTCTCTGAGACCTGAGGATGATCAGGTAAGAGCAGCGCAGTGGCCTCCAGGACTAGAAGGAGGTGAGGCTCGAGGAGGAAGGCGGTGGGCAGGGAGCCAAGCTGGGGGGCACACCCAGGGCCAGTGTGGGGAGGGCTGGACTGTGGGCTTGGGCTTCTGGACTCTCCTAAGGGCAGTGGGATGCCTCTGAAGATTTTATGTGTAGAAATGACTAATTTTGAACTTCTGCCAATTTTGTAGATAACTTCTGAGAATAAATAGTTAAACTTTGGATGACCAGGTGATTTGGAAGACTGTAGTTATTCAGGAAGACAGAAAGTCTAAAGGAGGAAGTCGAGAAGAAAAGGCTAGATTTTACCCCCTCCCCCATTTTAATCATCATTTTAGATAAAATTGGTTAACAGATAAAATGTGTTAAGGTTTGTCATGGTGCTCTGTGATGTTTCTGAAGCCATGCTAGTAGTCATCTGCTCAGCCTAAGTCATGCTAACTCTAGCTAAGATTGAAGACATGTTTTTATTACTCTGATTTACATTAAAAAATGAAGCTTTTCCTACTGTCCTCTCCATGTTACCCAGTTTTTGGTACAGTCTTCATTTGTTGATAATGTTGTGGTCCATCAGTACTTGCCTAGCACCTAAAGTCAACACGGGGAAAGATACACGAAATTCACGTTTCCTGGACAGGCAGCTCTGTCTGGTGGAAGAATCCCTGTGGGTCTGGGTTTGAGTCTTGTCTCTGATGTTTACTGTTTGTCAGACTCATGAGTGTGAGTCTTTTTTCTCTCTAGTAAAGAGTAGCAGACTGCAGCCTGTGGAAATGAAGTTTCATGGGAACAAAGCACCACTCATTTATTTCGTATTGTCTGTGGCTGCTTTTGCACACCAGTGGTAGAATTGAATAGTTGTCACAAGACCATTTAGCTCACCAGTCTGAAATATCTACTACTATCTGGCCC
This sequence comes from Bubalus bubalis, assembly GCF_019923935.1. Lineage (NCBI taxonomy): Eukaryota > Metazoa > Chordata > Mammalia > Artiodactyla > Bovidae > Bubalus > Bubalus bubalis. The sequence continues at coordinate 39,837,930 of NC_059176.1, forward strand.
TTTAAGAGGAAGTTTTTTTTCTGACCCCTCCTGTAATGTCTTGAGCGTCCCCCTCTTTTTGAGCCTTAGTTTTTTCAACTGTGAAATGGAGATTGTTTATTCAGTCTTTCACTCCAGGCCTTCTTATATTCTAGGCATTGTGCCACTGCCTGGGATATAAAGGCGGATAAGTTGTGGGCCGTGTTCTCAGAGAGTATGTGGTCTAGAGAGGGACCCAGACAGGTAAAGAGGCCTGCACAATGCAGTCTGGTAAGCATAGGGGCCTGAGGTGGGCACAGGAGGCTTACCTACACTTGCGTGTTGGAGGGTAGGATGTTGGTGGTGTCTGCGAAGGCTTCCTGGACTAGGAGATGACTGAACTGAGTCCTGAAGTCAGGTAAGAGCCAGCCTGGTGAAGCAGGGAGTGGAAAGGCCTGGAGACCCTGAAGATCAGGGCCTGATGCACATGTAGAGAGGGTGGGCAGGAGTGACAAAGAGAAAGCTGGATGGATGATCGGGGACCAGACCTGGAGGGGCTTGTAAGATAAGTAGCAGCACAACCAGTGATTGGGTTGGATGTACATTTGAGATGATTAACCATGGCTGAGAGGGAAAGAATGGATTCCTCAGCAAGAGGAGAGGAAGGGAGACCAGTTGGAAGGCTGGTCCAGCCTAGAAATCACAGTAGCGGGTAGCAGCAGAAAAGATGGAAAAAAGTGTGCAGAGTTGGAGATTGTGTAGTGAGAGAATTGGAGGATTAAAGGTGGGATTAGCTTTCTGGGAGCAAGAGGGCAGAGGGTGCTGTCCAGGCCCCAGGCCCAGGCAGTTGGCTGGATGGGATTGGGAGGAATACTCACGATAGCCTTGTCCCCCACCTGTCCCCACCCCCCATAGTTCTCTTATGTGGATCAGGTGGGAAACTGCATTGTTAAGTGTAAAGATATACATTATATTCCAATCCCAAAGAAGGGCAATGCCAAAGAATGTTCAGACTACCACACAGTTGCACTCATTTCACATGCTAGCAAGGTAATGCTCACAATCCTTCAAGCTCTAGGCTTCAACAGTATGTGAGCCATGAACTTCCAGATATATAAGCTGGATTTAGAAAAGGCAGAGGAACCAGCGATCAAATTGCCAACATCCGGTGGATCATAGAAAAAGCAAGAGAATTCCAGAAAAAACATCTGCTTCATTGACTACACTAAAGCCTTTGACTGTGTGGATCACAACAAACTGTGGGAAATTCTTACAGAGATGGGAATACCAGACCACCTAACCTGCCTCCTGAGAAACCTGTATGTAGGTCAAGAAGCAGCAGTTAGAACTGGACATGAAACAATGGACTGGTTCAAAATTGGGAAAGGAGTACATCAAGACTATATATTGTCATCCTACTTACTTAACTTTTATGCAGAGTACATCATGTGAAATGCTGGGCTGGATTAATCACAAGCTAGAATCAAGATTGCTGGGAGAAATATCAATAACTTCAGATATGCAGATAACACCACCCTAATGCAATGGCACCCCACTCCAGTACTCTTGCCTGGAAAAACCCATGGATGGAGGAGCCTGGTGGGCTGCAGTCCATGGGGTTGCGAAGAGTTGGACACAACTGAGCGATTTCAATTTCACTTTTCACTTTCCACTTTCATGCATTGGAGAAGGAATGGCAACCCACTCCAGCGTTCTTGCCTGGAGAATCCCAGGGACAGGGGAGCCTGGTGGGCTGCCATCCTAATAGGGTCGCACAGAATCCGACACGACTGAAGCAACTTAGCAGCAGCAGCAGCAGCAATGGCAGAAAGCAAAGAGGAACTAAAGAGCCTCTTGTTTGAAGGTGAAAGAAGAGTGAAAAAGCTGGTTTAAAACTCAACATTCAGAAAAGTAAGATCATGGCATCTGGTCCCATCACTTCATGGCAAATAGATGGGGAAAAAATGGAAACTTTATTTTCTCAGGCTCCAAAATCACTGTGGACAGTGACTACAGCCACGAAATTAGAAGACGCTTGCTCTTTGGAGAAAAGCTATGACAAACCTAAAGCAGAGACATTACTTTGCCTGCAAAGGTCCATCTAGTTAAAGCTGTGGTTTTTCTAGTAGTCATGTATGGATGTGAAAGTTGGACCATAAAGGAGGCTGAAAGTTTAAAGAATGTTTAGTCACTCAGTCGTGTCCAACTCTTTGCGACCCCATGGACTGTAGTCTCCCAGGCTCCTCTGTACATGGGATTTTCCAGGCAAGAATACTGGAGTGGGTTGCCATTTCCTTTTCCAGAGGATCTTCCCGACCCAGGGATCAAACCCGGGTCTCTCACGTTGCAGGCAGACACTTTACCATCTGAGCCACCAGGGAAGTCAAAGGATGCTGAGCACCAAAGAACTGATGCTTTTGAACTGTGGTACTGGAGAAGACTCTTGAGAGTTCCTTGGACAGCAAGGAGTTCAAACTAATCAATCCTAAAGGAAGTCAGCCCTGAATATTCATTGGGAGGACTGATGCTGAAGTTTGAAGCTGAAGCTCCAAAACTTTGGCCACTTGGTGTGAAGTGTTGACTCATTGGAAAAGACCCTGATGTGGGAAAGATCGAGGGCAGGAGGAGAAGAGGTCAACAGAGGATGAGATGCTTGGATGGCATCATTGACTCAATGGACTTGAGTTTGAGCAAGCTCCAGGAGATAGTGAAGGACAGGGAAGCCTGGCGTGCTGCAGTTAATAGGGTCACAAAGAGTCGCACATGACTGAGCGACTGAACAACAACAACGTACACACATGTATACACACATATATGTGGGCTTCCCTGGTGGCTCAGTGGTAAAGAATCTGATTGCAGTGCGGGAGGTGTAAGTTTGATCCCTGGGTCAGGAAGAACCCCTGGAGAAAAAAAATGGCAACCCACTCCAGTATTCTTGCCTGGGAAATCCCATGGACAGAGGAGCCACGTGGGCTACAGTCCATGGGATCACAAAGAGTCAGACACGACTGAGAAACAAACCAACAACAACAATACATATATATATATGATATTATCATTTTGAATCCCTTAGGGTCCCATTCAGCTGCAATTAATGGAAAACCTAGTAGGGACTTACAAGTAGAGATTTGTGTCTCACGATGGCAGTCCCTAGTTGGCAAAGCTCCCCTCCACCAGTGCCATTGAGGGACCCATTCTGTCCTCCTTTGGAAGTGACACCCATATCAAATAGGAGAAAGCTTTCCTAGAAACTCTTTCACTTTATGCCTCATTAGCTAGAACTGTCCCAGGACCAGCTGGAATGGAGTTTGAGGAGGCCAGTGTTCTAGCTGAGCATGTGGCCACCATCAAAACCAGGGTCTGTGAGGAAGAGCTGGAACGGGGTTTGGATAGGCAGTTGGCACTGTCACATAATTGCCCACGTTAAATTTGTTTTCTAGGGTTCATGTTTCCAGAGGAAGAATCTGTTCATCTGTGTGATTGAAATTTGCAGCCGTATATAATCAGACAGATATTAGAAAGTGGGATGACTTTGTCACCATTTTATCGGGTCTGTCCGCCTTTCATCTGCAGTCTGGCCTCTGAAAGTATGCCATGCCTCAGACGCCTCTCTGTATGTCTTTCACGTTTGGATAGATAAAGACCTAGTTTCAACACAAAGGAATGATTTGCAAAGATAAAATCAAGAATCTGCCGACCTGCAGAGCTGTTGGGAAAGAGGTAGCCAGAACCCAATTACCAGATGTACGTGCTGCATGTTCTGTATACTCCATTTCCCATCTAAACGAATAGGTGAACAAGTGAGGGGAAACAGGACTTTGTTTTTTAAGACTTCTTGAGAGTTTGGGAGTACAGAAGCCCTTACCATCACAGGAGGCTTCAGTGCCCAAGTGCCTGTTTGAGTTCGGGGGTATTTCTTGCAGACAGTGGTACGGTGAGGACGGTTTGAGGGATGACCGCACGTTTCCTGCTCTGAAACAGCTGCGCGAGTACCCGCTGTGGTGCTGGCGGCTTGTGTGGGGGCGGGGGAGGGGAAGGGAAGTAGCCGCGGCGTCCTGTCCTCCCCCAGCGTGTGCTGGGCGCTCTGTGCACGTGCTGGGACTGGAGGGAGGGAAACCATAGGGTAGGATGCAGACCCCACATTGGCAAAGCCGCAGGAATTCCATCAACTCATTTAATGTCCCAGTTCCCCAAAGTTATCAAAGAAGCTGTGCTTTTATGTAATCCTGTTTGTAAAATTCTACAGAACGCTATGTGGTGTTGTGACGTGTAAGTCATGGTGATTATCAGCCTCGAGGCTGAGAGGCAGCCTGATCTAGTGCAGAAAGTGCATGGAACCTCGGGCACACACCGTTTCCCCGCCTGGGAACAAGATGCTCCCTGAGGTTCCTTCTGGATTGAAGTTTCTGTGATTCCTGACATCAGGCTGTGACAGGGAGGGAGACGATGAGCAGGGTTAGATTCCAGCTGTATCTCTGGGGGAGCCCATGGGAGCCTCCTGAAGAAGATCCGCAGGAGACTGTCCATGGTGGGCTGGACCGTGGTGCCCGTGGAGACGGGCTGAGCCCAGCTTTGGGTGGGATGGGGTCAGTGAGTGTGGGGGGTGGATGGGGGCACTGGGCATGACGCAGGAGTGCATGGAGGCGTGAGAAGGCAAGAGAGAGAAGCCCTGGATTGGGGTGTGCTCTCCCCATGTCACTCAGGGGGTCTCTCAGGGGTGAGGTGGCAGGAGCCGGGGAGTCAGCAGGGATGGTGACCACAGATTCTTAGAGAACGGCAGGGCCCGCTGCCTCCTGTCCTCAGCCCGCAGCAGGCCCTTCCTCTGCACCACGACCATCGTCCTTCATTTCTTCCTTCAGCCATTTACCAGTGTTTATCGAGTCTGCTGTGGGGTATGTGGCCATCAGCACATCAGACAGAGGTCCGATTCTCACAAGATTTATATCCTTGGTGAGGCTTGGGAGAGAGCGGATGGACAAGTCATTAACCAGACACATGGGCTGGTCCACCCCGGGGCCTCTGAGACCCAGTGGCTTGCTGCCTCTGCTTCCTTTTGGGGTAGACGCACACTGTACCCTCACTTGGAAGGTAACTATGCTGCTTCCGACCACTCCTTCACAAGCTGGGTTAAACTCACTTTGATAAAGGGGAAAAAAAGCTTTTTCAGGTTAACCCCACTCTGAGTGACCTCCTCCAGCTCCCAGTGGGGACCCACAGGCTCTCTTTTGCAGTATCTTTGACACACATGGGAATGGCCTTTCCCCAGAGCTCTTTCCTCATTTCTTGGATCTCGCTGCATCTTGGCTCTCTGTTCTGCCCTCTTCAGGGTTGCCGGCGGGGGGCTAGGAGCAGGAGAGGAAGGGAAGACTCACGGAGGTGACCAGATGTGAGCAGGAGCCTCCCCTGTGTGGGGCCCCTGGTGTTAGACTGCGTCCAGTGGGAAAGACTCCTGGAGATCTGGGAGTGGCCACACTGGGACGATAGAGGCTCTGCTGGAATCAGAACCCAGGAATGTAAAATTTGTAGTCCAAAACTTGCTCAGGAGTATCATTTAGGCATTTGAAAATTTTCAAAAATCACAAAGATCTAAACACCAAAACTCTTCAAGCACAGACTCTTCCCCCACTGCAGCTGCACGGGAAAGCACATGTTTGTGAACCCAGTCCATCTCTTGGGGCTGCAAGGAAATACTGTCCTGTCCTAGTTTCTGTCCTCCTTGAAGTGGTCCCCTGAATGCTAATGTTGGTACGTGTATTGAGGAGAAGCCAGCAGCTCCGCTTTTAATTAAGGAAACCTCCACGTGGTCTTTTAAAAACCCCAAACCAGACAAAACAATAATAGCTGAAACTGGGAAATGGCTTCTTTTTCACGTCAGATAATGACTTTTAGAAATGGTCTGTTTTGCCAACATCCTCCCTGGCTCCAGTCCTGTTTCTGCACCCCACCCTCAGGGCCTGAGTTCCTCAGGAAGCATTTCCAGCGTGAGCCCAGGGCTGCTGCAAGGGCTGGGTGTCCTGGTCATGGGCGCTGGGCTGTGCTCGCACCCTTGACAGCCTCACCCGCAGAGGGGCCGTGCGTCACCTTGCTGCCGACCCACACAGGAAGAAGGGGCTGGACTCGGCTCGAGCAGAAACAGGTGCAGTGCGCTGTGCTTATTTCCTGGCTTGGCTTAGAGCTGTGATGCTTCGCCTGCGAGGGGTCTGTGAAAGACCAGCCTCTGGAAAGCCTGGGTGTTGACTTTACCTTTGTCTAAAGAAGAGGTGTGCCCGTGTGCCCACTGACTGACACGCTCACAGATGTCGGGTGCCCGCCTCTGCCCGGTACAGTCACTGCAGTGCCATGCAGCTGCTGCTGAGAGACTCTGGTCTTCCACGTCCTGACAGATGAAGTAGGGGAGGAGGCTGGACCCCGTTAGTGGTGTTTGAACTTGGCTTTTTTTCGTTTGTTTTTTGGAACTCTTTTTTTCTTTCCCCAAATGAAATCTCAAGGGGAACTCCAGGATATAAAAGAGTGAAAAGAGGAACCACTGTGGTTGAAGCTGAGGGCAGGACCCCTTCCTTCTGTCCCGTGGAAAATCCAGAGGAAGGTCTGGATACCAGGGACTCGATGCCTTCGGTGGTGACTTGGAGCTTAACATTTTATTGTTTTATGTCTTTCTCCTAGATACGTTCTCCTTTAGGGCAAGAACTCTGATCGTTTGTTGTACCCTGAGCACCTCATGCTTCATACACAGTCGTCATTTGAATCAGGAATCAGGTGGTTTGTAATTTCTGGCCTTCTTGACTTAATCTTGTAGTCCATTACCAAGCCCATAGGTCTTCTGTCTCCCAACACAAATTCTTGCTCTTCCTACTCAGAACCCTACTACGAGCCAGGTGTTGACTCTCCTGGCCAGGCCCCAGTTCCCCTGAGGGATACACAGCAGTCATTTCGTGTCTCACCCAGCCTGCTTTTCCCAATGTGTTTCCGGAGCCCTTCCCACACTGACTACGGTCAAGTGAGTGACCTGCCAACAAAGCGCGAGCCCACCGATAGGTGTTCTCACTTGGAGCGTCAGTTTGCAAGGACCCCTGACTCCAGTGTTTCCTGTGCTCTGCCGTCTCTGTCTTCCTGTGCTCAGTGACCTTCACAGGGACTTGTCCTGAGTGAGCTCAGGTTGTGTGCTCATCTGATTAGAAAGTAAATGTTTCCTTGGATATCAGTGTCCAGCATTCCATTCTGATTGTTTCCACTGAAAGTAATGATTGACATTACCAATCTAGGGATGCTTTATTCCAGGGAAGTATGGATCAAATTGATGATCATAAAACAGTGTTAAATTCTGTTTCAGTTCAGTTCAGTTCAGTCGCTCCGTTGTGTCCGACTCTTTGTGACCCCATGAATCACAGCACGCCAGGCCTCCCTGTCCCATCACCAACTCCTGGAGTTCACTCAGACTCACGTCTATCGAGTCAGTGAGGCCATCCACCCATCTCATCCTCTGTCGTCCCCTTCTCCTCCTGCCCCCAATCCCTCCCAGCATCGGAGTCTTTTCCAATGAGTCAACTCTTCGCATGAGGTGGCCAAAGTACTGGAGTTTCCGCTTTAGCATCATTCCTTCCAAAGAAATCCCAGGGCTGATCTTCTTCAGAATGGACTGGTTGGATCTCCTTGCAGTCCAAGGGACTCTCAAGAGTCTTCTCCAACACCACAGTTCAAAAGCATCAATTCTTTGGCACTCAGCCTTCTTCACAGTCCAACTCTCACATCCATACACGACCACTGGAAAAACCATAGCCTTGACTAGACGAACCTTTGTTGGCAAAGCAATGTCTCTGCTTTTGAATATGCTATCTAGGTTGGTCATAACTTTCCTTCCAAGGAGTAAGCGTCTTTTAATTTCATGGCTGCAGTCACCATCTGCAGTGATTTTCGAGCCCAGAAAAATAAAGTCTGACACTGTTTCCACTGTTTCCCCATTTATTTCCCATGAAGTGATGGGACCGGATGCCATGATCTTCGTTTTCTGAATGTTGAGCTTTAAGCCAACTTTTTCACTCTCCTCTTTCACCTTCATCAAGAGGCTTTTTAGTTTCTCTTCACTTTCTGTCATAACGGTGGTGTCATCTGCATATCTGAGGTTATTGATATTTCTCCTGGCAATCTTGATTCCAGCTTGTGCTTCTTCCAGCCCAGCGTTTCTCATGATGTACTCTGTTTACAAACATGTATATTCTCAGAGAGATTATACAGTTGGGAAGAATGCAAAATATTTATTATTGGATACATTTTACCAGAACTTTAGAAAAGTAAGTTTTTATTATGGGAAATTTTAAGCATATGCAGAGAGAATGACATAATATTACCCACATGTTTATTAGGTGGTTTCAACAATTAGTATTTCATGGCCCATTTTGTTTCATTGATATACTTACCCACTTAATTTTATTATTTGGAAGCAAATAACATGTTGTTTGGGGTGGATATCATTTATTTGTTAAATAACAAAATATTGTTATCTTGAAGCAAATTCTGGACAGCATATCATTGCAACCTCAAATATTTCAGATGTTTACATTTTTAAGATATAGTTTCGGATTTGATCAGGCTTTAGCATCAATGCATTTGCCTGTGAATTTACTGAACTGCTGGCCTTTGTGTGCAAACTTATTTTTTCAGTGTCACTATTTGCAATTAGCAAGTATGTATATATTCTATTCCCCTCTTACAGAAAAGGGCGTGAGTGTAATCTGGTCTGCAGTTGTTTTTTTTTTAACATAACAGTTTATCCTGGAAATTGTTCCTTATCGGTATAGGTAAGTGGACCATGATCACAGCCTTATACTGGGTTTACTGATCTACAAGACAGCAGAGATGAGCTCTAGCTATTTTCCCTGTGCTGTTGCTGTTAACACTTGGTGGTTTGAAGTATGTACAACCTTCCTCTGAGGAACGTGGATCAGCTTTAGATGAAAATGTTTACAGAATGCCCTAGTCATCTACAGATTGTATTTTTATGTAGTACACATTAAAAATATACTGTAGTATTGGACTTCCCTGGTGGTACAGTGTGTAAGAATCCACCTGCCAGTGCAGGAGGCACAGGTTCAATCCTTGATCTGGGAAGATCCCATGAGCCTTGTAGCAACTAAGCCCGTGCGCCACACTCCTGAAGCCCGAACGCCCGAGAGCCTGTGCTCTGCAACCAGAGAAGCCACCGCAGTGAGAAGCCCGTGCACAGCAACAAAGAGTGGCCTCCACTCACCCCAACTAGAGAAAGGCTGCGTGCAGCAACGAAGACCCAGCGCAACCAAAAACAAACACTTAAAAACACTGCAATAATATATTATGTAAAATTTTGTATAGTTTATCAAGATAGTGTATTATGTAGGATATCAAGTTCCCTGTGGAATCGTTGAATAAGTGACACTTGTTTGCCTTTCTTTCAGATTTAATTAACCTGCACTCAAATGCTTCTGCAGAAAAAGCCAGAAATGTCCTAGCTGTGGAAGCTGCCCCTGGAGAGCTGGTAGGAGAGCAAGCTGCAAATCAGCCCGCCCCAGGGCCTCCGAATTCTATTAACTTCTCTTTTAAACAGTGGAGCACGGAGCTCAGGTGAGTCTTTGGAAAGCATTATGTGAAACTGAAAATGGATTGTTTCTGATAATGTATAATTTTATATGTGAAATTGTAAAATCACTTGGTATTTGTGAAGGTATTGGTCACAAGGTACTTTCACATACTCTTAGGTTGTATGGGACTCCTGTTAAGTGCCTGATGCTTTCACACTCAGGGTTTAATTGTTTGAGTATGACCATACTCAGTGATTGACACATGGTCATGTGGTTGACATTTTATGGAGACAACAATTGGCTCAGGAGGAGTCTTTGCCTATGGTCACAAGGCTCCCAGGCTGCAGAGTTGAATGAGCATCACCACAGTCAGTTTCAGAATAATTTTCACCACCCCAAGAAGAAACCCCAGGACCCATTAGCAATCCCTTCCTGTTTCCCCCAAACACCTTCTTCCTATCCTGCCCTTTCTACTTTTTTGTCTCAGTGGATTTGCCGATTTTGCATATTTCCTAGAAGGGACATCCTGCGGTACCTCGTCTTGCTTCTTTCACTGAGCATAATGTTTTTAAGGTTTTCATCCAAGTTATAGCATGTATCAGGACTTCATTAATATTTCATTTCTCTTTATTGTGGAATAATACTCTGTTATGTGGGTATACCACATTTTGTTTATGCGTCCTTCAGTTAATGGGCGTTTGGATTCTTTCCACTTTTGGGCTATGAATACAGTTGCTGTAAACATCTGTGTGCAGGTTTTATGAAGACATAACTTTTCAACTTCTTTGAGTAAATATCGAGGAACATGTTGGATCATATGGTCAGAGCATGTTGAGTTTTGTGAGAGACTGCCAGGCGGTCTTCTGAAACGTACCACTTTGCCTTCATTTCTACCAACAATAAATGAGAGTTCCTGTTGCTCCACATCCTTGCCAGCGTTTCATGTCATCAGTGTTCCAGGTTTTGACTGTTTCAGTAGTTGTTTAGTGGTAGCTTGTTGTTTTAATTTTTATTTCCTTGATGACATATGAGGTGGACCATTTTTCATATGCATATTTGCCGCTTGTTTATCTTCTTTGGTGGAGTGTCTGTTAAGGTCTTTGGCCATTTTTAAGATTGGGTTGTTTGTTTTCTTACTGTTGCATTTTAAGGACTCTGTGTATTTTGAATAGCAGTCCTTTGTCAGATTTGTCTTTTGTAAATGTATTTTCCCAGCCTGTGACTATCATCTAATTCTCTCAGTATTGTCTTTCACAGAGCAGAAATTTTTAATTTTAATCAAGTCCAGCTTATCAATTATTTCTTTCATATCATGTGTTTGTTATTGTGTCTATCTACCCAAGGTTCTGTAGGTTTCCTTCCATGTTAATGTTAACTTGTAGTTCTGTAGTTTTGAGTTTAACATTTACATCTGTGATCCATTTTGAGTCAGTTTTTGTGAAGCATATATGGTCTCTGTGTCTGGTTCTTTCTTTTGCATGTGAGAGTCTAGTTGCTCCAGCACTGTTTGTTGAAGAGGTAGTCTTTGCTCCATTGTATTGTCTTTGCTTCTTTGCCAGTAATCAGTTGATTATATTTATGTGGTTCTATTTCTGGATTCTCTCTTATGTTCTATTAATGTATTTGTCTGTTCTTTTGCCAGTACCACACTGTCTTGATTGCCATAGCTTTATAGTAGGTCTCAAAGTAGAATAGTGTCAGTCTTCCAGCTTTATTCTCCTTCAGTTATTGTGTTGGATAGTCTAAGTCTTTTCTCTCTCCATATAAACGTTAGAATCATTTTGTCAATAATCACAAAATAACTTGCCAGGATTTTGATTGGGATTGCATTGCTTCCCAGGTGGTGCTAGTGGTAAAGAACCCACCTGCTAATGCAGGAGATGGAAGAAGTTCAATACCCTGGGCAAGAAGATCCCCTGTAAGAGGGCACTGTGACCCACTCCAGTGTTCTTGCCTGGAGAATCCCAAGGACAGAGCAGCCTGGTGGGCTATGACCCATAGGGTCACAAAGAGTCAGACACGACTGAAGTGACTTAGCATGCATGCACACGTTGAATCTGTAGATAAAATTGGGAAGAACTGACAACACTGAGTTTCTCACCATGAGTGTGGAATATTTCTCCATTTATTTTGTTCTTTAATTTCATTCATCAGAGTTTTGTGGTTTTCCTTATATATAAATCTTATATGTACATTTTGTTAGATTTATATACCTAAGTATTTTGCTTTCTTGGTGCTAATGTAAATGATACTGTATTGTTAATTTCAAATTCCACTTGTTCATTGTTGGTATGTAGGAAAACAGTTGAATTTGGTATGTTAATCTCATATTGTGCAACCTTGCTATAATCACTTACTAGTCCCAAGAATTTTTTGGTTAATCTTTTCAGGTTTTCTACGTAGATGGTTGTGTCATCTATGAACAGTTTTATGTCTTCCTTGCCAATATCTTTACTTCCTTACCAATACTTTCTTTTCTTTGCCTTATTGCATTAGCAAGATTTCCAGTACAGAGCTGAAAAGGAGTGGTGGGAGGAGGCATCTTTGCCTGGTACATGGTCTTAGTGGGGGCTTCCCCAGTGGCTCAAGTGGTAAAGAATCTGCCTGTAATGCCAGTAACACAGCAGACCCAGGTTCAATACCCGGGTCGGGAAGATACCCTGGAGGAGGAAATGGCAACCCACTCCAGTAATCCTGCATGGAGAATCCCACGGACAGAGGAGCCTGGTGGGCTACAGTCCATGGGGTCGCAAAGAGTCGGACGCAACTTGGCACGCGCTCACTCAGCCTTAGCCTGGCCTTAGTGAAAATGCTTCAGATTTCTGGCCATTAAATAGGATGTTAATTTTAGGATTTTTTGTAGATGGTCTTTATCAAGTTGAGAAAGTTACCTCTATTCCTAGTTTATTGAGAGTTTTTATCATGAATGGGTGTTGGATTTTGTCAGACACATTTTCTGTGTGAATTGATATGATGTATGTGGTTTTCCTTTTCTAGTCTGTGATATGATGAATTATGTTAATTGATTTTGAATATTGAATGAGTCTTGCTTACCTGGGATAAATCTTAGTTTGTTGTGAAGTATAGTTCTTTTTATACATTGCTGAATTTGATATGCTAATATTTTGTTGAGGATTTTTATATCTGTGTTCATGAGACATTGGTCTGTAGTTTCTTTTCTTATACTGTCTTTGGTAGGGGAATACTGGCCTCATAGAATGAGTTAGGAAGTATTCTTTCTGCTTCTATCCTCTCAAAGAGACTGTGTATAATTAATATAATTTCTTTCTTAAATATTTAGTAGAATTTACCAGTGAACCCATTTGCACCTGTGCTTTCTGTTTTGGAAGATTATTTATTCCGTTTAAAAAGCATGTATATCCTATTCAGATCATTTATTTCTTCTCGTGTGAGTTTTGGTGGATTGTGCCTCTCAAGGAATTGGTCCATTTCATCTAAGTTATCAAATTTATGGGAATTGAGTTTTTTTTTTATTGTATTTCTTGCTTATTCTTTTAATTTCCAAAGAATCCATGGTTATTTTCCCTCTTTAATCTCTGATATTAGTAATTAGCATCATCTCTTTTTTCCTTAGTTAGCCCAGCTAGAGACTTATCACACCAGTTGATCTCTTCAAAGAACCAGCTTTATTTTCATTTTTTTCTGTATTGATTTCCTGTTTTCAATTTTATTGATTTCTGCTCTAATTCTTATTATTTATTTTCTTCTGCTTACTTTGGATCTAATTTTCTCTTCTTTTTCTAGTGTCCTAAGGTAGAAACTTAGATTACTGATTTTAGATCTTTCATCCTTTCTATTATATACATCCAGTGCTATAAATTTCCCTCTAAGCACTGGTTTTGCTGCATTGTGCAGATTTTAATAATTTATGTGTTCATTTGTTAAAAATATTTTAAAACTTGTTTTGAGATGTCTTCTTTGACTCACATGTCAATTGGATATGTGTTGTTTAATCTCCACATACTTGAAGATTTTCTTGTTGTTGATACCTTTCTGTTACTGATTTCTGGTTTAATTCTACTTTGGTTTAAAAGCAGACATTGTATGATTTCTGTTCTTTAAATTTGTTAATGTGTATTTTATGGCCCAGAATGTAATCTGTCCTGATGAGTTTTCCATATGAGGAAAATGTATTTTCTGCTCTTGCTGGATGAAGTGATTTGTAGATGTCATTTATACAAGTTGATGAATGGTGTTGTTAAGTTCACCTGTGTTCTTACTGATTTTTACCTGCTGGATTTGTCTGTGTCAAATAGAGGGGTACTTAAGACTCCGTCTGTGATGGTGGATTCATCTATTTCTCCTTTCAGGGCTATCAGTTTTTGCCTCACATACTTTAAATGCTCTGTTGTTAGGTGCATACACATTAAGAATTTTATGTCTTCTTGAATAATTGACCCCTTTATCATCATGTCCTGGCCTTCTTTATCCCTGATAACTTCCCTTACTTTGAAGTCCACTGTCTCTGAATTTAATATAGCTCTCCCACTTCCTTTTGATTAATGTTAGCACAATATATTTTTCTCTATTTACTTTAATCTATTTGTATTTTTATTTTAAAGTGGATTTCTTGCAGATAACATATAGTTGTGAGCTGATTTTTGATCAGTTCTGGCAATTTGAGTCTTTTAATTGATACATTTACACCATTGACATTCAAAGTGATTATTGATTTAGTTGGATTAATGTATACTGCATTCATTACTGTGTTTTCTGTTAACATTTGTTATCCTTGTTCTTTGTTGCTATTTTTGTCTTCCACTTCCTTACGGCCTTTTGTAGTTTAATTGAACATTTTTTATGGTTCCATTTTCTTTCCTTTCTTGGCACATCAGTTATACTTCTTCTCTCTTTTTTTTTTTTTTACCTTTTTAGTGGTTACCCTAGGGTTTCCAATATATGTTTACAATGAAGTCAAGTCCACTTTGAAATAACACTATTCCACTTTACAGGTTGTGTGAGTATGTTATAACAACAAAATAATCCTAATTATCCACTCTAGTTCCTTATATTATTGCTCTTATTCATTTCACTTATATATAAAGCATAAATAGCACATATATACAAAAAATATATACATAAGCATCCACAATATATGCATAATATAAGTTTATACATATGTAAAACATATATCAGCATAACATATACATGGCAAATAGATGGGGAAACAATGGAAACAGTGAGACTATTTTCTTGGGCTCCAAAATCACTGTAGATGGTGACTTCAGCCATGAAATTAAAAGTGCTTGCTCCTTGGAAGAAAAGCTGTGAGCAGCCTAGACAGCATGTTAAAAAGCAGAGACATTACTTTGCCAACAAAGGTCCATCTAGTTAAAGCTGTGGTTTTTCCAGTAGTCATGTACAGATGTGAGAGTTGCACTATAAAGAAATCTGAGCGCCAAAGAATTGATGTTTTTGAACTGTGGTGTTGGAGGAGATGCTTGAGAGTCCCTTGGACTGCAAGGAGATCCAACCAGTCCATTCTAAAGGAAGTCAGTCCTGAATACTCATTGGAAGGACTGATGCTGAAGCTGAAACTCCAATACTTTGGCCACCTGATGTGAAGAACTGACTCATTTGAAAAGACCCTGATGCTGGGAAACATTGAAGGTGGGAGGAGAAGGGGACGACAGAGGATGAGATGGTTGGATAGCATCACCAACTCGATGGACATGAGTGTGAGGAAGCTCTGGGAGGTGATGATGGACAGAGAAGCCTGGCATTCTGCAGTCAATGGGGTTTCAAAGAGTCAGACATGACTGAGCAACTGAACTGAACATACACATAACAGATATACATAAGTGTACATTCCTAGTATTATTATTTTGAATAGACTGTTATGTATTAGATCAATTAGAATAAGGAAAATAGGAAAATGTTTTTATTTTATTTATTCCTTCTTCAGTACTCTTCCTTTATGTTGAATCTGAGTTTCTCACCTATATTATTTTTCTTTTTTCTAAAGAACTTAGTGTTTCTTGCAAGCCAAATCTACTAGCAGTAGATTCCCTCAAAAATTTTTTTTTGCCTGAGAAAGTCTTTACTTTTTAAAAAATTCTTCTTCACTTTTGAAAGATAATTTCATACTTTACAGAGTTCTCGATTGGTGGGATAATTTTTTTTCTCCCGACACTTTAAATATTTCAGTCTGTTTTTATTTGCAGAGTTTCTGAGGAGAGGTCACATGTAATTGTCTTTGTTCTTCTATAGGTGAGGAAGTTATTTTCCTTTGCTTCTTTCAGAATTTTTTATCTTTGATTTTCTGTAATTTGAAAATGGTATGCCATGATATGGGCTTTTTGGCATTTATCGTGCCAAGTATTTCTTCTTTTCCCCTCTCTGTCTTCTGCTTCTGGTATGCCCATTATGTGTATGTTATACCCTTTGTGGTTGTCCCATGGATGCTCTCTTCCTTTTTCTTTTTTTTTCCAGCCTTTGTTCTCTTTGCCTTTTAGTTTTGGGGGATTCTGTCGGAATATCTGTATACTCAGTTTAACTGTGTCTGGTTTATTCATAAGCCCATCAAAGACATTCTTCCTTTTTTTTGCAGTGTTTTTACCTCTAGAATTTATTTTTTGTTCTTTTTTAGAATTTCCATCTTGGCTTACGCTGTCTGTTCTTTTTCATTTGTTTTGAGTTTTGGCTGTGGTGGGTCTTCGTTGCTGTGTGCGGGCTTTATCTAGTTGTGGTGAGTGGGTGCTGTTTGTTGTGGTCCTCGGGCTCCTCATTTCAGGGGCTTCTCTTGTTGCAGAGCATAGGCTGTAGGGTGTGCAGGCTTCAGTAGCTGTGGCACTCGGGCATAGTACTGTGGCTTCCAGGCTCAGTAGTTGTGGGGCATGGGCTTAGTTGCCCCGTGGCATGTGGGAATCTTCCCAGATCAGGGATCACACTGGTGTCCCTGCATTGCAAGTCAGATTCTTAACCACTGGACCACCAGGGAAGCCCTGGCTGGCTGTTCTTGCATGCTGTCTTATCCATCAGAGCCCTGAGCATATTAATTATAGTTGTAAATCCCCAGTCTGATACTCCAGCGTCCCGGCTACGTCTGGTTCTGATGCTTGTTTATCTCTTCAAACTGTGGAGTTTTTTTTGCCTTTTGATATGCTTTGCAGTTTTGCCTTGCAGCTGAACATAGTGTTCTGGGTTGAAGGAACTGCTGTAAATAGGCGTTTAGTAATATGGTGATGAGGTGTAGGAGGTGAGGAAGTGTTGTATAGTCCTGTGATTAGGGCTCAGGCTCTTAGTGAGCCTGTGCCTCTGCAGTGTGAACTTCACAAGCATTTCTCAGTATTTTTATTCCCCCTTAGGTGAGGCAGGATGGCTAGAATGGGCTAGAGTTGGGTATTTCCCTTCCCACAGGTCATTTGGGCTCCAGTAATACCCAGGTTAGGCTCTGGTTAATAGTTTTCCTGGAAGGCAGGCCTTGTTAAGAGCAGAGAGCTCTGGAATATTTAAAAATTATTCCTTTTCCCCTCTCCCTGCCAGAAATCAGAGGGGATTTTTCTCTGCTATTCACTGTGGGAACCTTGTTTAGCCCTGGAGGTAAGTCTCACAATACTGTGAGCTCCCTTGTGACTGGGTCCCCTGGAGTTTCTAACTCACAGAGGTGTCTGTACTGAGCCTCCAGCAAGCCAGCAGTTACAGTGAGTTTTCCTCCCCTGGCACTGGTTCCCTAGTTGAGTCTCTGCCCCAGTAAGCTGTGACTCCCTGTATCGGCCTGTCTCTCCAATATTGGGGGTAGCGGCATGCCCTGTGTCCTCCTCTCACTTACGGATCCAAGAAGTGGCTTGTTCCTTCAGTCACTGTTTCCCCAAGTTCTCACTCCTTGAACTGCTATTTTCTGGCCATTCTGTACTTTGCTCTTCACCCAGGACCATCACTCAGGGTGTGTCCTTCTGCCTGGCGTGCCCCATCTCCTCTGATTCAGTCCCTCGCCAGCCAGCACTGAGGGGAAGGTGGGAGGGAGGAGGCAAGGCGGGGCTCTCTGCCTGGATGCCTGCAGCTAGAGCAACACTGCTCTCACTGACTTCAACCTGTTGGACCAAAGAAAGGCTTCTACTCTCCTGAAAAGGTTAGAAAGTCGCCAAGAGATGACCCCTTTATTTTACATGTTAAAAAGTTGACACTTAAGAGAGGTAAAGAAACCTCAGAAAAGTGCCTCAGGGGCTCTGAGGAGCTCGGTTCTTTATGTCTCAGGACAGAAAGAATTCATTGAGAGGCAAAGTGATAGAGAAGAAGTGATTTATTGGAACAGGATGCTCATGAGATTTACACGCGGGCAGGCAAGAGGGTGCCACCCCAAGAACTTAGTGGGCTGCTGTTGTATAATCAGAGAAAAAGAGGGGAGGGGAATAAGACCACCTTCTTCCTCATTCTTTGAGTCTTTAACTCTCCCAACATGTTGGGTGGAGGAGTTTTTGGCCCTGGATGGCCCATCCAGGCCTGTCATGGTGCTATGGAAAAATGATTTCAAATCTCAGTTTAATGACGGTCTTTCACTTTGAAATGTCACCTTACCCACATTATTGTTTTTTATGTGTACAGAGAGCATGTTTAGGGGTCATTAGCTTACTGACATCACTGGGTAGGATGTGGGTCTCATTCCACCATTGACTTATTGTTTGGGGGCATGTCTTACGCTTCTGTTCCGTGGTTTTGTTGCTAGGCAGACCTGTTTTCTTGAGTGATCATTAACTTACAGGGATCTCCCATACTTTTTTCTTTAATTACTGTCCCTTATTGGAATTAACTATTTAATCACCTACTATTTCGCTTTTCTCTGTCCCTGTCAGAAAGGTGACTTGCTCAAGACACAGAGCAAGTATGTGGAAGATCTGAAAGGCACCGTGGTGCCTTGATTGGAGCCCAGTGTTCCTTCCACCTCTTGTTGAAAGAACATAGTTAGGAAATGATTGATGTGCCAGATTTTCATGCCTGACTAGTTCCATCTGCCCTCAAAGTTAGATAATGGAATGGGGAGACAGACCCTTAACACTGGGGGCTTTCCGATTACGGAGTGTGTTTCCCCTAAGAAAGTGAGCACGTGTCACCTTTGCTTTAACACCGACAGTTCACATTCAGGGTTGAAGGTCACACTAGGAGTTATCTTCTATCAGCTGTGCCTTCCCACCATAGCCCAGTGATTAAGAACCAGCCAGCCAAGTTCAGTTCCCAGCTCTATGACTTGAAGCTGCATAACTTGGGCAGATTACTTAACTTTCATTTGTAAGATGGGGGTAATAATCACACTTACTCTGGGAGATCAACATGATGGTGGTGATAATTTAATGCATATAAACTACTTTGAGCAGCACCTGACCCTCACTAAGTACTGGATGAGGGTTAGTTGCTGCCTTTGTTGGGGGAGACAGAGCCCATGGCAAAGCCATTCTCCATGGTGGTCCAGGGGGCCACTTTCTGTAAAAACCCTGATGTTTGTTGATTGGCATATGGATCTTAGGTGTTTATGGTTTTTGTTTTCTCTTTTTGTTTGCAGCGTGCTTAAAAAAGGTTTAAATATTCAGTAAAATGCTTTAGATGCACAGAGATTTGTTTTGTTTTGTTTTTTGAGAGGTTTTAATGGCCATAGAAATATTAAAACAAATGTCTGTATTATAAACTAATGGCTTAAAAATTACATATATTTTATATAAATTTAAATGGTATTTTAGAGTGTCATCAGGGCTTAAGGGATAATTGAATGCTTGTCTGCTATGTTTTTATTCTGTTTATCAATACAGTTGAAAGTCTCCTAACCAGCTTCTACCAGCTGCCCTGTTTACCTGGTATTTTAAATTGTCTCTATAGAGCTGTGGTCCTCAATGGCTGCAGGAGATTAAGGGCTACTGCAGGGCACTCTGTGCCCCTACTCCCACCAGCCAGCTGCAAACTTACCAAGAGCCGGCTGACTTTGTTCCTAACTAGTTAATGCTAACTAGTTGTACATGTTATTGTAATTATATAATTGAGTGAAATACTTAGTAAACCCATAACATGTTAAAATCAGTTGCTTTTTCTGTGAAAAAGCAAGTTAAATGCTTGGGGGAAATTTGATAAAGGTGAGTCACTAAAAAATAGCCAGGATGTGGGTGACACAGTTGTGAAAGATAGGAGAAAAAAAATTGTTCAAAACCTGTAAAGATTCTATGCTTAGATTGTTTTTCAACTGTAAGTCCCTAAACTACTTTTTAAAAAGAAGCAGAACAAATTCAGAAAAGTCAGATAATGTCTTATGGGTGTGATTTATCCAGGAAAGATACCAGGGAGCCATGGTCAGTAGCCCCAGACTCAGGAGGAAGCCTTGGCCGGCCTCCCTTAGGGGGCTGGCACACCAGTGCTCGCTCCCGTGTGCCTTCACTGGTCCATGTGTCTAAGTTACTGATAAATGGTTTCCTGCTTTAACCAGGGTTTTCATTAATCTAACAGTCCAGATCACTTCAGGTAGAAGAATTGGCTCTCGTGTGCAGTTCTAGCTGATCCTTGTGTGAGCGTGCATGCTCGGCGGTGGGAGTGTGACTGTGTGCCCTGGAGCTGTGCAGAATTTGAGCGAGGTGGGTATGCGTGGGAAGTGCTCAGGCTGCAGCCGTGCTACAGGTTATGTGATGACGGTGAGCACGGCCCTGTGGTTCTGTGGGTCTGGACTGGGTGTCCATCCAGGAGCT